>NW_027187398.1:2945017-3248527 GCF_028583685.1 Petaurus breviceps papuanus | reverse complement strand
AATAAGACAGTGTCTTATTATCGGGGAAACACGGTATATATTATATATATATATATATATATATATATATATATATTTCTATTCCCTTCAACTATTTTCATACTGAGAAAAGTTTCATCAGTTATAATTATCGTTTTTCCATGTAGGAATGTTAATAGTTCAACTTTGATCAGTGGCTTATGATTTCTTTTCCCTGTTTACCTTCTCATGCTTCTCTTGCTTCTTGTATCTGGATGTCACATTTTCTATTCAACTCTGGTTTTTTCATTAAGAATGCTTGAAAGTCCTCTATTCCACTGAATGACCATGTTTTTCCCTGAAAGATGATACTCAGTTTTGCTGGGTAGGTGATTCTTGGTTTTAATCCCAGCACCTCTGCCCACTGGAATATCCTATTCCAGGCCCTTTGATCCCTCAGTGTAGAAGCTGCCAGATCCTGTGTTATCCTGATTGTGTTTCCACAATATTCAAATTGTTTCTTCATGGCTGCTTGTAATATTCTGTCCTTGATCTGGGAATTTTGGAACCTGGCTATAATATTCCTAGGAGTTTTCTTTTTGGGATCTTTTTCAGGAGGTGATTGGTAGATTCTTTCAACCTCTATTTTGCCTTCTGGTTCTAAAATATCAGGGCAGTTTTCCCTGAGAATTTCTTGGAGGATGATTTCTAGGTTCTTTCCCTGATCATGGCTTTCAGATAGTCCAATAATTTTTAAATTATCTCTCCTGGATCTGTTTTCCAGGTCAGTGGTTTTTCCCATGAGATATTTCACATTGCCTTCTATTCTTTCATTTGTTTGGATCTGTTTAACATCATCTTGATTTCTCTTAAAGTCACTAGCTTCTCTTTGCTAGAGGGGAGCTTTTGTCCCAAATGCTGGGGTTTTCTCAGCTACTGGAGGTATTAGTTGGGTGCCCTCTCTGAGGCCTCCACATGCTCTGGCAAGCTGGTCACGCACCCCAAAACCTCCACTCTAGACGGTAATCCAGATCCAAGCAGGTTAAAGCAAGAGCGATTACCCCTCAGACTGGTTGCTTGGTCCCCCTACACTCTGTAGGCCAGGAGCTGAAGCTACAACGTGTGCTGTTGGGGGCAAAAGCTGACACACTCCCACCTACTGGGTCCTAAAGTCCAGACTGCACTGACCTCTCACTTTGTCCTTCGCATCTATGTGTTGATGAATCTGGAAATGGTCATAGCTGCTGGTGATCTGGAGTCCCTCCAGCCGATGACTGGTCAGGCCCACCCTGGGGCTAAAACCTCCGGCTCACGGGGCCTGGGCTCGACTCCCAGAGCGCCATGCTGGCCAATTCCTGCCAGCCTGCTGGGCTTTCCTCAGGGGGAGGCTAGCTTCTCTGTGTCATTTTGTGGGTTCTGCAGTTTAGAGTCCCCTTTTACATGGATTGGGGAAGGCAGAAGCCGCAGCCCAGTGGAGGTCCTGCTTCTACTCTGCCATCTTGACTCCTCCCCCCCAGATTCTGATTTTTTTTAAAACCTCTTTTGTTGTTGTTACATACATTAGTTTTAGATTCCCTCCTCATCTCTTCTATTTTCCTAGTATAAAGCTATTTTTTCATTATTGTGGAAGTTGGGTTTCAGTGAAAGTTTCTCTGTCAATCAGCAGAGAATGAATATATTTCAAGCAATTATAAGTAGAAGGAGAAAGTTTATTTCCAATTTTAGACTCAGTACAGGAGGACCTGAGTTCAAATCTGTCCTCAGACACTTAATGCTTACTAGCTGTGTGACCTTGGGCAAGTCACTTAACCCAATTGCCCCTCCAGAAAGTAAAAAAAAAAAACAACAACCCCAACCAAACAAAAAACAAACAAATTTTTGGCTCAGTAACTCCATTAAAGGAGGATGCCTTAGTGGTCCCTACTTTAGATTTTAAAAGACTTAAATTTTCTAGAATTGTTGGTTCATAACCTAATTGTCTTTTGACTCTATTCTCTGTTATTTGGAGGTGGACAAATGGAATCTTAAATAGTTAATGGTTGAATTTGTTATGGATGTTTTTGCACATACCAAGGCTAGGCAGATATTAGCAATTTTCATTGGCTTTCCTAAGAATCAAGGGATTAGTTCTCTTTTCTTGGCTTCATTTCTGAGAACTAATTCATTTTTATAGGTATTCAGTTTATTTGCTGTTTCTGTATATTTGAAATAATAAATTGTGCAGATTCTTATCAGAAAATTTTGTTTTTAAATTTTAAAATGTTTTATTGATATATTTTAATATAGTATCTCTCCCTCCCAGAAATTCCATATAACAAGTATTATTTAAAAAAAAAAACAGAAAAAGGGGGAAATTAGTATAATTAATTAGTATATTTTAAAACAAAATAAAATAAATTCTTCCTTTACTTCTCTTGTTCTGCCTCCATCTTCAATCCTGCTTATGATAGTAGGCTACAAATCTTTAAGAAGCTTGTGGTCAGACAGAGGTTTGAAAAGTAGAAGGTGGGCAAAAGCATTGTTAATTGAGGTGTGAGAATGCATTTTCTTTGAAATGCATTTAGGAGCATCTCCAGATATTTGGTGAGAAGTTCTGGAATGAGTATATAATGCAGACAACAGAAAGAAAAATAATTATTGCCCTGATATAATTGTGCCAAGTAACCTGAATGTTTAGCATTAGTGAGATCCATGGCCTTTACCTTACTACTGTGACTTATTTGAACACTTAAGGATTTCTTTTTTTTTTTTGAGACAGCAATTAAACAGTTTCAAGTTAGTTCAATGAGTCTTAACACAGGCCAAAATGTAGGCCCAAATGATTTTGTAGCCAAATACAAAAATCAGTAGCAAATTCTTAATGGAAACATTCTGTAGAATGAGAAAGTGACTAATTGAGAGTCATTCCTAATATGAGAGCTTTTCCTTTTTTTGTGTTCTGTTCCTCATCTATAACCAATTTTCAGTGTATTATATTCTAAAGTGTTGATTTTTGCATTGATCTAAAAAGAGAGTAGCACTTGGCTTCTTATGGAAGGAAGGGTTTGCTGTGAATATTAAGTCCAGGTGGTATCATTGTTACTATTTTCAGTTGCAGAAAGCTTTTGTCTTTTCAGGGCATAGTCAGATGTTGGTAATATTTTCAATCAATCCAGAATGTGCTATTCATTTGAAGTTTATGGTTGAAGTACCAGACTTTCCTTATTTCTCTCAGTGCATAGAAATTTATGCCTAAAGTGGAGCAGATTCTCTTACTGCATTGTTTATCTAATAGAATAAAATGTATTCCTTCACTGCATAAAATTTCTAGATACCTTCAGCATCTTTAAAGAAACTAATTAAATCTTCATATGGTTAGTTTGTTTAATAGTATCTGTTTCAGTATGACCCCTTTCATTAAGCAAACACTTTGCTTCCCTCATATTTCTGTGTGGGCAAATGTAATGGTTGTATACTTGAATGAAAATTATGTCTTTTTGATATAGTTATGCGACTTATTTCCTCATCTTGATTATAACTTTCTTGATGAAAAGGAATTTTTTCTTAATTAGAGCACATAGTATACTGTTTTACATATGAAAAGAAATTTTTTCTTAATTAGAGCACATAGTATACTGTTTTACATATACATATACCAGTCATTTAATCAATAAGCATTTATTAAGCACTTAGTCTGTGTTAATATTCTCTATATATACAAAGATAAAATTGAAACACTCCTTCACACACAGATATATGATGGTAACTACTCTTGATTGGTAGCATTCATACAAAATGGTACATGTTCTTGAAAAAGTTTTCATCCATTTATGAAGGTAATTGACAATGCTGGGGTAGGTGTGCACACAAAATACAAATTTAGATTATGTCATAATGACTTCTTTCTGCTTAAAAGGAAATAACCACTAAAACTGCCTAATTCTTTAACTCATAATGTTAATTTTGTGAGTCATTGTTCAAGGAGTTATAATTAATAACTAATGGTTAATAATTAGCCTTCTTAAGTGTATATCTGAATTGGCAGAAAATTGATATTGGATGAACATTTCAATTTTTTGTCTACATTTTTTTTGTTTGTTAACATTTATTAAGTATTTATTTTGTGAAAAGAAATAGCACTATTTGCTTTGGGGGATTGCAAAAGAAATATAGTTCCATCTGAAAACTGTTTAGATCTATTAGAAGCAGAAGGCAAAGTGAAAAGAAAGAACTCATTGATTGCCTCCTCAAAATAATCTCAAATGGAAAATTCTCAGGAATGTCATAGTGAAAATACAAAGCTTCTAGGTAAAAGAAAAGATGTTGCAGAGAGAGAATAAGCATAGGCAGAGAGGGAAAAAAATCCCCTTTTCCAAATGATATATTGGTTTACGTGGGCCACTCGCAGTATGCCAAAGGCTTTCCTCTGCATACAAAGGATGTTTTCCTTTACATTTTTCCACTGACCACTGGAAATTTTTTGGCATGCCTCAAGTGGCAGGTTGTTCAAGCCTGACTTAGAGGATCTAGAGATTCAATTTAAAATTTAATTGAAACAATTACTAACTTTGGCAAAGTTGAAGGATATAAAATAAACCCAGAGACTTTTTGTATATCACCAATGAAACCTAGTAGGACATTATAGAATGAAAAACTATTTGAAAATTCTACTGAATGTGTAAAATATTTGGGATTACACCTAAGAAGAGAGAAAAAAGAATTATATGAATATATTTACAAAACACATATATCTTCTACTGTTGCTCCTTTTGCTGCTTCTCCTATTTCTCCTACACCCAGTTCTATGGAGTGAGTTGAGGATACCTACATATCTTTTTTGAAGTTGGTTGCTACATGCAGATGATTATAGATATGTTTTCTATAATATCACATATGCAGCCAAAGAGTCTAAGAAAGAAGAATTAGCATTTATATTCTGGGTTGCAGAAAGTAGACTTTTAAAAAAGCATGATGATATTTGCTATTTCTAAAGATTCAATAAAAATAAATTTACACTTATTGAACACAAGTGGCTAATAATTGACTTGTAATATTGAGGATTATTCAACACTCCTAGAGAAATCAAGAAGGAATGTAGCAGTTTACTTGAAGGAAGACCTCTATGCAATGACAGTAAAGTGCCATTTTAGAATTAGTTTACATTTTTGCATTTTAATTACTTGAAATAGTGTTTTATTTTCTATTATATTCTCCGAGGAAACATAAAGGAAATGTTAATTTAAGCAACCTATCTGTAAGTGCCATTGAACTCCTTCTTGCTGGTAATTTTAATAGAATCCAAGAAATGCTCTCACATCATATTTTCAGCAAAACAAATTGTATTATATGCATCCCTTGGAGAGCTAAGGTGAATGTGATAGTCATTGTTTAGAGAACTGCAGAGGATAAGCTAATTCTTAAAAGTATATCCAGTGGTCAGATCATAAACTTAATTCACTATTACAGTTTCATTATGAGCTCCTTGAGAGCAGAGACTGTGTTTCCCCTTATATCCCTTGAACTTAGCACAGTACTTGCCATATAGTAGGCACTTAATCAATACTTGCTGAATTTACCTACACTTGATTGCAGTTCCCTTGAAGTTCTTAAGCACTCATACATTTAATAAATGTGTTGTTTTGACACAGCATCATATGTATATATAACTATGAATTGAAAACATTGATTTGACCTCCTCAGATTGGAATGTCAATCAAGGTGTTATAATGATTATAAAACCATTATAATACTTCAGTGTTTATTCTACACTTCTTCCTAAATGAAATAGGTGGTAATTAATACCTAATTTTGTTTTTCATTGAACATACTTTGTTGAAGAATAGGAGGAATTAAATATTCAATGTGTTTTGTAGTGCTATGGACATTTTCAGTAATGTAGTCATAATGGCAGTTTCTGTAAAAAAAAGGGAAGGAAGATCATTGATCATGAAGACACTTAAAGGAAACATCGTTTTTGAGATCAAACTCCTGACACACAGAGAACTGGTCATATTGCAGTAAAACTTTTGGATGATTTTTTTTAAGAAGAAAAAGAAAAAAAGAAATAGACTTAAAATTGGGATAGTTATTGTTCAGGGTTAGACAGTGCTAATATAGTTAAAATGGCAATACTACCCAAATTAAATTTAACTACTAAGTTCCATGCCAATCAAAGTACTTAATCATTTGTAGTTTATAGAGTTTGATAAAAATAATAACATCTGGGGTATCTAGGTGGCATAGTGAATAGAGCACTGGCCCTGGAGTCAGGAGAACCTGAGTTCAAGTCTGGCCTCAGCTATGTGATGTTGGGCAAGTCACTTAACCCAAATTGCCCTATCTTCCCTCCTCCAAAAAGCAAATAATAATAATAACAACAACAACAATAACAACATCCATGTTAAGCAAGAAAAATTCAGGAATCTCAAGGAGAATAATGAACAGAACAGTTGGAAGGAAGAGCACCTAGCAATACAAAATCTCAAATTTTATACAAAGTAATATTAAAAAATGTTTTATATTGATTAAAAAATAGGAAAGTCACCTAGTCAAAATGACTATGTATGTATACAAGGTCCAGAATCAATTCTATATAATAATATGGTGTGTTTGACAAACCAGAGATTCCAATTGTTAGTTTTCCCTGATGGGAAAACTGGAAAGCAATCTGATAGCAATTTACATTAGCACAATGTTGCACACCAGATACTTAGTACAAAAAACACTAAGTGGATACTTGAAGTAGAGGAACAGCTTTTACAGTTATGGAGAGAGGAAGAGTTTTCTTTTTTACATAGTATTTTTTCTAATTAAATATAAAGATAATTTTTAATATTCATTTATTCTAGTTTGATATTCATTAAAAAAATTCTGATGAGTTCCTGTTTTTGTCCCTCCCTTACCTTCCTAAAGTGTTAAACAATTTGATATGCTATATATGTGGAATCATGTAAAACGTTTTTATATTAGTCATGTTCTGAAAGAAATATACCAAAAGGAAAAAAACCCACGAAAAAATAAAGTGAAAGCAGTATGCTTCTATCTAGATTCAGACTTCATCAATTCTTTCTCTGAATGTGGATAGCATTTTCCATCATGAGTTCTTTGGAATTGTCTTGGATCATTGTATTGCTGAGAAGAGCCAAATCATTCATAGTTGATCATCTCACAATGTTGCTGTTACTGTTTATAATGTTCTCTTGGTTCTGTTCATTTCACTTTGCATCAGTTCATGCAAGTCTTTCCAGGCTTTTCTGAAACTATCCTGCTCATCATTTCATAATGCACAATAGTATGCCATTACATTCTTATACCACAACTTATTGAGCCACTCCCCAGTTATTGGGTATCCCCTCAATTTCCAATTTTTTGCCACCACAAAGAGTTATTTTAAGTATTTTTGTACATGTGGGTCCTTTTCTCTTTGTTATGATCTCTTTGGGATACAATCCTAGTAGTGGTATTGCTCAATCAAAGGGTATTATGCACAATTTGATTGCCCTTTGGGCATAGTTCCAAATTGCTCTCTAGATGATTGAATCAGTTTATAACTCAACCAACAGTGCATTAGTCTCCCAGTTTTTCCACACCTGAGAGAGGAAGAGTTCTTCATAAAAGATAGAATACTGAGAATCACAGGAGATAAAAAATAACAATTTTTGATGATGTAAAATTAAATTTTTTTTGTACAAACAAAAACAATGCAACTAAGATTAGAAGAGAGACTGAAAAATGGGGAAAAAATCTTTGCACCAAGTATCTTTTATAAAGATTTCATTTTTTATATTAACTTTGAATCAGTTTTGCATAGAACATTAAACAGTAAATAAAAGGTGAAAATATTAAGTTAGTTCCAAAGAGGAAAAAAAAATCAACAACCATATAAAAGTGTTCCAAATGACTAATAATAAGAGAAACACAAATTTTAATAGTTCTGAGGTTCTACTTTACACCCATCAGATTGGCAAAGATGACAAAAAAGCAAAATAGTAATTGTTGGATGTGTTGTAGGAGAATAAAAACAGTAATGGCATTTTGATGAAGTTGAGAACTGAAAAATTGGGAAGTAATTTGGAAATACAACCAATGTCACTAGATTGTGCAAGCCCTTTAACCCAGAAACACCAATACCAATAATAATATACTCAATAACATATTCAATGTGATAGCATAACAGTATACTCAAAGTGATCAAAGAATGAGGGCAAGGACTTATCTGTACCAAAATAGTAACAGCAGCCCTTTTTATGATAGAAAATCATGTAATGAAAATTAACTATTTTTTATCTTTTGTAACTTCCTCTATCCCTTATGTAGTTAAGAATAAATCTCCCATGTGGAAATGTGTTTTGCAAATTTATGCATGTTTGCAACAGAAGTTTTGTTTTTCTTTCATTCTCAATTAGGGGGAGGGATGTGAGGAAGAGAAGGCAGATTTCTGCTGATAGAAAAAATTTGTTTAAAAAAAACTAAATTTCCTACCCACAGTAGTGAAGAGATCTGTCTTTTCTCCTTTTTTAAAAACAGTATGTTTAGAAATGACAAAGCTCTTTAAAATCATCTAGTTCACTCTTGTCTTCCCTTCCCTCTTTTATAGATGAAGAAACTGAATCCCAGGAGGTCAAATTCATTCACCAAGATCATAATGCTAAAACAGTGAGAAAACTTAGATCATATACCCAACTCCTGCCTTCAAGATTCTTTCCACAATGTCATGCTATCCCTACTTATAATGTGCTTGGGAAGCTTACTATAAATAATTTCATTATTAATAATTCTTTTGTAAAGAGATGGATCTATTCCTTAACATACTCATTCTGTACAAATAAGGATTCTTCATATACAGGGGACAGTTATTTGCATAATTTCATTGATCATAAATTCATTGAATCATAGGAAAAGACAGATTTAGGGCTTCCTAAGAATAGTCAACAGAGATAAAAAAAGAAAAATGCCATGGAATACCCCCAATTATTCTGAATCAACTAGAGGCAACTTCAGTTGAATAGTATAACTCCCACAGGACTTAATTTCTTAAAATATTATTAACCATTAGAGCAGTGAGTTTAAGAGTCTGATGTAGAATATCTCCTAGAGGGTTGTGCGTGAAACCAAAGAGTAGTGGCATTATCAATGAGTACTCTTAAGTCCTGATTAGTGAGGATTATCTACAAAGCTAGATGTTTAAAAAACAGTTTGGTAAGAGGTGGGTGGAAGATGTCCAGAGTGAATAGAAGTGTCAAGTAGCTGAACTATGGTTAGTGTAGACCTTTAATTTGTTTAACTTTAAAATGGTGATAACAGCAACACCTATGTTATAGGACTGTTATGGAGTAATGTGTATAAAATGTGTTGTGAACCATAAAGCACTATTGTAAATGTGAATTATTTATCATCATCATCTTTATTCTTATTATTTTAGATTTAGAACTGAAATGAATGTCCAAGAGGAAGATAAGGGTTGTTTTTTCTTCCTAACATCATAAAAGTATATTTAAAGTAAAAAGATAGCATGCTATACAACGGCAATATGATACTTTCTCAGTAAGTACAAGACAAAAGGAAGAATGCTCCTTTTCTTTATTATTTGTCAGTTTTAGAAATGCTGGGCCCAATAGGAGCCTGGGTGGGGGAGTCAGGAGGCTCTGACTTCAGACACTTAACACTTACTAGTTGTGTAACTCTGGGCAAGTCACTTAACCCTGATTGCCTCACCAAAAAAAAAGAAAAGAAAAGGAAATGCTAGCAAAGCATGAAACATAAAGATGAAATTAAAGACATAAAGATAAAGATAAAATAAGGCTATTACAGGGTTTTTTTTTTTGCTTTTTGGAGGGCAATTGGTGTTAAGAGACTTGCCCAAGGTCACATGACTAGTTTTTATGTTAAGTGACTGAGGCCGATTTGAACTCAGGTCCTCCTTACTCCAGAGCCGGTGCTCTATTCACTGCACCACCTACACGCCCCTAGCTATTACAGTTTGCTAATGACAGGATGGTTTACTTAAAAAAAAATGCTAGGAAATCAACAAAAAATTTTTTTACATAAAAGCTTCAACAAAATATATCTACAGAAAACAATTACCACCACAACAACAGCATTTCTATATAATAAGTCCAATCATCCTGATCTATATCTTGCCACAAGACTCAGATGTCAGGGAGGAGAGAGTGAGGTTGGTGACTATGCATGTCCTTGCCTCAC
This sequence comes from Petaurus breviceps papuanus, assembly GCF_028583685.1. Classification (NCBI taxonomy): domain Eukaryota; kingdom Metazoa; phylum Chordata; class Mammalia; order Diprotodontia; family Petauridae; genus Petaurus; species Petaurus breviceps. The sequence continues at coordinate 3,238,387 of NW_027187398.1, read as the reverse complement.
TTAAATCCAATTCACTTTCAAGTCATGACATCAACTTTCTGATGTCACGGTGTTCTTTGAGAACAACGGACAAACAACAATAATAAATTTAAGAGACAATATAATACAAAGGGATATCTCATTCAAAATAGTTTCAACATGCATAAAGTATTTGAAATCCTTTTACCAAATCACATTCAATATTTATATATATTCAACTACAAAGTGCTCCTTAAAGAAATAAATTTAATTTAAGAAGTTGAAAGAATATTTAGTGCACTTGGCTAGACCATTTCAGTACAATAATCATTATAATACAACCGAAGCTAATTCACAGACTTAATGTAGGACCTAACCAAGTACCAATCAGACACATTACAGGATTCAGTAAAATAATAACATCATTTGGAGGTACAAGAGATTTGGAATATCAAGGGAAATAATGGAAAATATTAAGAATGAATGGGGAATAACACTTTGCAAAGACCTCGAAATATATTATCAAGCAGTAGTCATTAAAAATATTTGGTCTGGGTTAAAATACTCCAGAAAATTAGATCAATGGAACAATTTCCACAAGAAAGAATCTGAAATAATGGAACTTAATAACCCATTGTTTTTTAAAAAACAAAGCATGAATTACTCAGGCAAGAACTTCCTATTTGATAAGAAATTCTAAGAAAGCTATTATACAGGCTGTCAAAAATTATATCAATATATTGCATGTTATTCTCCCCAAATTTAAATTGTGTGTGTGTATCCCAAATATTAAAGAATACTGATTATTTTATGAGCATTTATGGACTAGAGGTGGAGAAGGAGATATATATATATTTTTAGACATGGCCAAAGTATGGGTTTTTGGGTTTTTTTTTACTGTCTTTGTTACAAAGAAAGACTTTTTGGGGGGGAGGTAGGATATTTAGGAGAACTGGTAACATGAATACTCTCTTTTTTTAAAAATATTTTTTCAATTATATTTTAAAACAATTTTTTGACATTTATTTCTTAAAAATTTGAGTTGCAAAATCTCTTTGTCTTTCTCTCCTCTTCCCTCATGGAGAAGACAAGCATTTTGATATAGCTTAAACTTGTATAGTCATGCAAAACATATTTCCATATTAGTTATATTGTGAAAGAAAGCACAGACCAAACAAACCCCAAGAAAAATAGAGAAAAATTTTTAAAAAAGTATGTTTTGATCTGCATCCAGACTTCATCAATTCTTTCTGTGGAGGGGTATGATAGCATTTTTATCACAAGTCCCAGGAATCAAAGATCAAGGAAAATGACCTCTTTGTATAGAAATATTCATAGCACAATCCCCCAAATTAGAAACTAAGGGAGTATCCTCCTATTGTGGCATGAGTAAGCAAATTATTATATGAACATATAATAGAACATTATTATACCATAAGAAATGATGAAATTTCCATTTTTAGGGAAAACTGGGAAGATCTCTATGAACTGGAGGAGATAAAAATGGGTAGTCAATCAGTCAATTCAACATTAACTAAGCGCTTAGTATGTTTCAGGTGCAGTGCTAAGTGAGCAGAAGTTAGATAAACAATTATGACATCAACATTCTTTGAAAAATGTTGGAACTGTAGTCAATGCAATGATATATTGTAAGTCTATACAACTAAAGATGAAATATGCCACTCTTCCTCTGCCAGTGATGATTAATTTAAATTGTAGAGAAACAGACATGTTTAGCATGGGAATTTATTTTGCTGGACTATGCATACTCATTGTAAGAGATTTTTGTTTTGTTTTTGGATTGAGAGGGGAAAGGTAGGGACATATTTTAAATACATGTAATATTAAATAATTTTTTTTCTGAAAATTAAAAAAATGTGCACATTTTTTTTGTACTGGGTGTAGGTATCAAGCCAAGTAATTATTTTAAAAAAATTTATTTAGTATTTTATTTTTCCCCAGTTACATGTAAAAGCAATTTTAACATTAAGTTTTGAAACTTTGAGTTCCAGATTCTCTCCCTTCCTCCCTCCTCACCCACTTGCATTTAGAAGGCAAGTAATTTGATATAGGTTATATATGTGTAGTCATGTAAAACATTTCCATAAGTCATGTTGTGAAAGACTAATTATATATCCCTCCATCCTATCTGCCCCCCCATTTATTCTTTTCTCTCCTTTCACCTTGTCCCTCCTCAAAAGTATTTTGCTTCTGACTACTCCCTCCCACAATCTGCCTTCCCTTCTATCAACTTCTTTTCCCCTTTTCTTATCCATTTCCCACCTACTTTACTGTAGGATAAGATAGATTTCTCTACCCAATTGAGTATGTATATTATTCCCTCTTTGAGCCAATTCTGATGAGAGTAAGGATCACTCACTCCCTTTTACCCCCTCTTCTCCTCCACTGTTAAAGCTTTTTCTTGCCTCTATTATGTGTGATAATTTAGCCCATTCTACCTCTCCCTTTCTCTTTCTCCCAGTACATTCCTCTCTTTACCCTTAATTTTATTTTTTAGATATCATCCCTTCATATTCAACCCACATCTGTGCCCTTTGTTTTTATATAGTCCTTCTAACTACCCTAATAATGAAAAAGGTCTTACGAGTTGCAAATATCATCTTTCTATGTAGGAATGTAAAGAGTTTAACTTTAATAAGTCCCTTATGACTTCCTGTTTGCCTATTGTACTTCTCTTGAGTCTTGTATCTGAAAGTCAGATTTTCTATTTAGCTCTCATCTTTTCTTAAGAATGCATGAAATTCCTCTATCTCATTGAATGTCCATTTTCCACCCTCATGGAATATACTCAGTTTTGCAGGGGAGGTGATTCTTGGTTATCCTAGGTCCTTTGCCCTCTGAAATATCATATTCCAAGCCCTCCTATTCTTTAATGTAGAAGCTGCTAAATCTTGTGTTATCCTGATGGTGGCTCCACCGTATTTGAATTGCTTCTTTCCGGCTGCTTGCAGTATTTTCTCCTCAACCTACGAACTCTGGAATTTGGCTATAATATTCCTTGGAGTTTTCATTTTGGGATCTCTTTTAGGAGGTGATTGGTGGATTCTTTCAATTTCCATTTTATTCTCTGGTTCTAGAATATTAGGGCAGTTTTCCTTGGTAATTTCTTGAAAGTTGATGTCTAGGCCCTTTTTCTGATCACGGCTTTCAGGCAATATTATAATTTTTAAATTATCTCTCCTGGATCTATTTCTAGGTCAGTTGTTTTTTCCAGTGAGATATTTCACATTGTCTTCTATTTTTTCACTCTTTTGGTTTTGTTTGATAATTTCTTGATTTCCCATAAAGTCATTAGCTTCCAGTTGCTCCATTGTAATTATTAAGGAATTATTTTCTTCAGTGAGCTTTTGGACCTCCTTTTCCAGTTGGCCAATTCTGCTTTTTAAGGCAGTCTTCTCCTCATTCATCCTCTTTTGCCATTTGGTCTAGTCTATTTTTTAAGTTTATTTCTTCAGTATTTTTTTATGTCTCCTTTTTCAAGCTGTTGACTAGTTTTTTCATGATTTTCATGCATCACTCTCATTTCTCTTCTCAGTTTTTTCTCTACTTCTCTTACTTGATTTTCAAAATCCTTTTTGAGCTCTTCCATGGCTTGAGATCAATTCACGTTTTTCTTGGAAGCATTGGATACAGGAGCTTTGCCTTTGTTGTCTTCTGCGTGTGCCTTTTGATCTTCTTTGTCACCAAAGTAAACTTCTATAGTTTGAAGTATTTTTTAATATTGTTTGCTCATTTTCCCAGTCTGTTACTTGACTTTTAACTTTTTGTTAAGGTAGGGCTCTGCTTCCAGTGTGGAGGGCAAAATGACCCAAGCTTTAGGGGTTTTGTACAGTTGTTTTCAGAGATACTTCTAAGGACCGTCAAGTTTTCAGTTCTTACAAGGTGCTATTATCTAAGGAGAGGTGTTTCCTCCTCTCCTGGCCCGTGCTCCGGTCTGTGAGTGACCACAAGCACTCTTTTCTGCCCTGGAGCTGTGAGGACGGTTTCTCCTCCACTGCTGCTGCAGGCTCTGCTATGCTAGTGCTCCTCCTTGCCCTTCAGCTGCCACCCAGGCCTGGACTCAGATCCCATATGGGTAAAGCAATAGAGTCCTGCCTCAGCGCCAGCACAGAAACCCCTATAATCTCCTTCTGATGAGTTGTTCAGTCCCCTTACCATCTGCGGACTGAGAGCTCTGGAAGCAGTTGCTGCCACTGCCATTGCCACTGCTGATTCAGTTACTTCCAAGGTCTGCTATTGATTTGTTGGGGCCGGGGCTGTTCTGACTTGTGCTGGACTGTACTCTTCTCTCACCCAAATCCAACTGACTTTTCCTGCTTACTTTTAAAATTGTCTTTGAAGTCTGTAGCCTGAGAGGTCTGGAAACTACCACTACTGCCGGTGATTCAGTCCACTGAGGCCTGCTCTGGGTTTGCTGGGTCCTGGACTGTATTTCTCTTTCAGTCTGGAGCAACAAACCTTCAAGGTTGTTGTGGCCTGGAAGTTTGTTTTACTCTGACTTTTTGTGGGTCCTACTGCTTAAGAATTTGTTTAGTCACTTTTTAAAGGTATTTGGAGGGGTTTTGGGGAGATGTCATGTGAGTCTCTGCCATTGCTCCGTCATCTTAGCTCCATTCCTCCCCCAAGCCAAGTAACTCTTTCAGACATATTTCTTGCCTTTTTTCGGGGGGGCAGTTAGGGTTAAGTGACTTTCCCAAGGTCACATGGCTAGTTTTTGTGTTAAGTGTATGAGGCTGGATTTGAACTCAAGTTCTCCTGACTCCAGGGCTGGTTCTCTCTATTCACTGTGCCACCTAGCCTCCCCAGACATATTTCTTAAATCAAAACAAAATATACTGAGACTGCTAGGTGACTCAGTGAATAGAGCACTGGCCATGGAGTCAGGAGGACCTATGTTCAAATCCGGCCTCAGACACTTAACACAAAAACTAGCCGTGTGACCTTGGGCAAGTCACTTAACCCCAATTGCCCCCCCCCCCAAAAAAAAAACAACTGAATCCATGGCCAGTGCTCTATTCACTGAGTCACCTAGCAGTCTCAGTATATTTTGTTTTGATTTAAGAAATATGTCTGGGGAGGCTAGGTGGCACAGTGAATAGAGAGAACCAGCCCTGGAGTCAGGAGAACTTGAGTTCAAATCCAGCCTCATACACTTAACACAAAAACTAGCCATGTGACCTTGGGAAAGTCACTTAACCCTAACTGCCCCCCCCCCCAAAAAAAAAGAAACAAAATATATTGCTTGAGGTTCATGCTTATTGGCTGATTTAATCATTTGAAGGATAAAAGAACTGCTGATATATCTTTCCTCAAGTTAAAGAGTTCTTCTTTTTATTCTTCTTTTGTTCATTATTTTGGACACACTCCTTTCTTAACTTCTGGCATATATGTTTTATGGCTGGTGACAAAATCATTAGTGCCAATATTAGTTTCTTTTCTTGGAAGCCATGTATGTTATTAATGTAATTTGCTTAATTTCTTCTGTTTGTGAGATCAAGAGTCATAAGATCACTACTTAAAACACTGACTGGAGTCTTTCAATTCCCTGATGCTAGATTGTGGTCTGAGCTTATAAGTATGGATATTTCAGCTGTTTTGCAAGTGGTGATATTTTGTTAAAAAAAAAAAAAACTTTAAAGAATCACTCAAGTTATAAATCCAAGAGGAAAAAAAGGCAGAAGGAACATAATTAAGTGCTCCTTTTATATAAACAAAACTTTTTTAATGGTTGAAAACTCTATCCCTTTCCTGTAGTGATCAGGTCGAGTTGCACAATATGTGATGATATTTACCCATTTCTCCATTACAAAAGTAATGATATGCAAGCAAAGTTCATAAGTTTTAGTTATGTGCTGGGATGGGGCCCTTTACAAAACCAAGTAATTTTCCCCCCTATATTGTTATCTAAGAAGTATTTCACTTGTCTTCTGTGCTTTTGTGCAGGTGCTTGTAAGTGAAGACTCTGATGGCAACGGCATTGTGGCCCATTTCCCTGCCCATGAAAAGCCTGTTTGCTGTATGGCTTTTAACACAAGTGGTGAGTAGTTTTTTCTGATATTGCTTTGTTAGTTTCTGAAGTTGGGTTAGTTAGAGTCAATGTTCTCTATCTTTAAAGGAATCCTATTTTACTACAGAATTCTGATTTAGACCCAGTCAGTAAATTGTTCTCACCCAATCCAACTTTTCCTGCCACTGTTTTTGCTTATTGTTATCCATCACTAGGTTAAATCGTTAATTTATTATCATTACTACATTAATCTTTTCCTAATAGCAAGCATTTAATTTTCTCTGTAATCCACTTCTCCATTGAGGGGTGGGGTGGACCAAAGCAAAATAAAACCCTTGTAAGAAATAAGCATCAATATAACACTTATACAGCAGTCAACAAAACCATACCTCTAAATGTTTGTCTCATTCTGCATATCTCTATTAGAAGAAGGTAGCATTTTTTATTCACAGCTCTCTGGAGTTCGACGTTTGCATCTACCAGCATGCTTCAGTCTTTCAAAGTTGTGTATGTTTTTACTCTAGTATAAATTGTTCTAGCTCTGTTCTTGTTACTTTGCATTAATTCATGCTTGTTTACTTAGCTTTCTCTGAAACTATGCCCTTCATCTTTTCTTACACCACGTTAGTTTTCCTTCCCTGCATATCTAGACCATAGTTTGTTCAGCCATTCCTCTATTGATAGTTATCCCCTTAGTTCTTTGCCACCACAGAAAAAGGCTGAAAATATTTTTATCTTAGTCTTCTCTCTTTGGGGGTGTAGTTCTAGTAGGGTCAAAAGGTATGGCAACGTTTAGAAACTTCTTGGGAATGCTTTTAAATTATTTCTCATAATTGTTGTACTTATTCATTGATGTGCCTGTTTTCCTCCAGCCCAGCCATCATTTGTCATTGACTTATTGATTGATTGTTAAAAAGTCTTAGCCCAGTCTTATGGGTGCATGGTAGAACTTCAGAATTGCTTTATTTTCATTTCTCTGATTACTAGTGATTTGGAACATTTAAAAAAATGTGACTTTAGATAGTTTGTATTTCTTTCCTCGAGAACTGCCTTTTTATATCCTTATTTAAGAACTGGGCAGTACAACTCCTAGAGGAGCAAATTAGAATGAATAATTCTTCTAACTCAGAATATCTGAGAGGGGCATGTAAGTTTTTAATCTTTATTTCATGAATATTAATAGTATTGTGTATTTATCCTGTTATTTGTAAATGGTTTTGCAATAAGATATAATAGAAAAATATTAATTTATTTTTAAAATAAGTTTTTATTGATATCTTCTGTTTCTTACACTATCAGAGTATTACATGTATATGTCCCCTTCTAAGACCTTATGGCTAATAGCATTTTTTTTTAGAGTGGAAAGAAAAAAGTCATCACAACTAATTGAAACATTGATAAAATTCTAAAACATGAATAATGTATAATGACCATGAACCTTCTGTTCCATGATGTTTTCTTATATCTTTTCATTTGAGTCCTACTTGATATTTATAATTTTATTACATATATTTTTTATCTTTTGTTGTGTTGTTCTTTACATTTACATTGTTGTAGTTATTATGAATATTGTTTTCTTCACTCTGCTAACTTTATTCTGCATCAATTTATGAAGATCTTTCCATGCTTCTCTGTATTAATCACATATCATTTTGTACTGCACAGTAATATTCCATTACATTTGTTTACCACAGTTTCTTAGCTATTTCCCAGTTTATGAACATCTACTTAGTTTCCTGTTGTTAACTATTATAAAAAAGTGTTGCTATAAATATTTTGGAGTATTTGGGACTTTTTTCTTATTGATGACTTATTTCAAATGTAAGCACAGGATTGGTGTCTCTGGTTCAAGGAATATGGCTATTGTATTCTCTTTATTTGCATAATTACAAAATGCTTTCTATAGTGGTTGTATATTTTCTCAGTTTCCACCAACAATGCATGAGTTTACGTATCTTTCCACAATCCCACCAGCATTGTTTGTCACCATTTTTGTCACTTTTGCCAATTTTTAAAGTGTGAGGTGAAACCTTAGGGTTGTTTTGATTTGTGTTTTGCTTATTAATGATTTGGAACATTTTTTTTCCATGTGTTTGCAGTTCTTTTGAGAAGTATTTCATTCATATTCTTTGACCATTTATCTAATGGGAAATGACTATTAATCATATATACTTTAATTGTTTATATATTTTGGATACCAAACCCTTATCAGAGAAATTTGAAACAAAGATTTTTTTCCCCCATTTCTCTTCTTATTCTAGGTGCATTAATGTTGTTTGTTTAAAAGCTTTCCAGTTTCAAGTAATACATTCTTTCCCCTAACAATGTAAGGTATATGATCTATTTTTCTTCTAATTTTTAAAAAATGGCATGATGTTTGATATTAAAGTCATATATCCATTGTCCACCTAGCCATGTATCCATCACATATCCATCCACTATCCATATTATTATTTTAATAGTTTATTCTTAAGCAAATAAAATATTTTCATCAATATAAGATTTAAAATTATTTCACGTTACCCATTTCATTTATGTATCGAAGGAACTTGACATTTTTCATACAGTCTACTTGAATTTTCAGTTGTGATCAGATCCTTTAAAACTGATAAAAAATCAAATCCATTTTTTTTATCTCCCCATATTTCTAGTTGAGGAATGGTAACAGAACTTTATACCACTTTGATTAATAGAGTCTGCTTGACAGTAATATCTTCATTAGTCATTTTTGGAGACAGAAATATTTTGGACTTAACTGACTAATGATCACCAGAATGACTGATAAGTGAATAGGTTTGGCTTAAGTAATGATATCAAACATGAATTGAAATTTGATTCTGGGAAAGAAGTTACATTTCAAAGAAGTCAAATGGAACTTATGTCACAGCTCTGATAGTGACCAATGAAGCTCTTTGAAATTAAAAAATTTGTAGTAGTCTGAATTACTGAATATTTTTGATATTCAAAGTTGTGTTTACTCATGCTTCAGGCTCTACGCATTATGATGAGAAGGTACTCTATAACTTGGGAAATAATGTTATTATCCCTTCCATATCATGTACGATTTATTTTCTGTCAGAAAAAAAAATTTAAAATCATCTTCTCCTCCTTCTAGTCCCCATCAGCCATCTGTTACTTTTGACTGAAACTTAGAATAAATAACAGTGGAACCTGGCAATTGACTGTATTCTCTTTTTTCTTAAACCTTTATTTCCTTGTCAAAATACTCTATTGCTCTATTTCTCACTTCCTACTGCAAGAAGGTCACTGTATAAGCATCATGTTTCTAGCTTTTGATTTCCTATAAGAGGATGCTAATAGACAGAGGCCATTATTTGTTTGGTATATGACATACTAAAATCAATTTTATCCTTTTTTGGAGTTGTCTGTTCTTTGGAGTAAGGCTTTCTACCTTCCATGATTTTTTTCTTTCTTTTCTTTTTAATTTTTTGCTTTTTTTGGAGGGCAGTTGGAGTTAAGTGACTTGCCCAAGGTCACATGGCTAGTTTCCGCCCCAAAGATATTTTATTTCTTTTTATTTTATTGTTTTGCTTTTTGGAAGGCAATTGGGGTTAAGTGACTTGCCCAAGGTCACACAGCTAGTTTTTGTGTTAAATGTCTGAGGTTGGATTTGAACTGAGGACCTCCTGACTCCAAGGCCAGTGCTCTATTCATTGTGCCACCTAGCTGCCTTTTTCTTTTTTTTCCCCTCAGAATTAGAATTAGTTTTGGGGAACTACATTTACACACAACATATGTGAAGTTTGTTCAATTATTTTTATTATATAGATCCATTCCTGTTATTCAGTGTATATATTTGAGCCAGATAATTCATTGTATAGTGTTTTCAGTCCATCAGAAAACATTTTTAAGCACCTATTATGTGTCTGACATTAAGCTAATCTCTGGGAATATAAGCAAAGGCAAAAATCTGTCCCTTCTCTCAGGGAATTCACATTGTTTTGAGGGGAGACAAAGTATATTTGTTTTGCAAAGCTACAGATAGGACATACTAGAAGTAATCAACAGAAGACTAGAATTATGATTACCTACGTTTAGGAAAGGCTTCATAAAGAATGTAGTATTTTAACTGGACTTGAAGGAAGTTAGGAAAGGTAGGAGATGGAGAAGAGCATAAGAAGCATTTAAAGCATGGAAAAAAATAGTAAAAATGCATATGTTAAAATCCATTAGCATTTATAAAGTATCAGGCATTGTGCTAAGCTTGGGAGGCCAAAGAAGTCAAGGAACTTACATTCTAATTGGAAAGACAACATGAAAACAAATATATACAAAGCAAGCTATATACAGGATAAATAGGAAATAATTAACATAGGGACACATATTAGAATTAAAGGGGGTTAAAGAAGCCTTCCAGTAAAAGATGGGATTTTACTTTGAACTTATAGGAAGCTTGGGATTTTAGTAGACAGAGCTGAGGAAGGAGAGTGTTCCAGGCATAGGGAAGAAGTAGAGAAAATTTCCAGAGCTGAGAGATTCCATGTTTTATTCATAGACTAGTCAGGAGATCAATTTTACTAGATCAAAACAAGATTGGGAAATTAAGTGTAAGAAAACTGGGAGGGTAGGAGGGGTTTTTGAGTGCCAAAAGAGCATTTTCTATTTGCTCTGGAGGCAGTAGTGAGCTCCTGGTCTTTATTGAGTAAACTGGGGTGTGTGCCTCTGACATGATTGCAGTTTTGGAAAATCACTAGATGAATGGAAGGTGTTTTTGGAGTGGGGAGAGACCTGTGGCAAGCAGACCCTGCCTAATGGAGTGTCTTTTTTTTTTTTTGCTTTTTGGAAGGCAATTGGGGTTAAGTGACTTGCCCAAGGTCACATGGCTAGTTTTTGTGTTAAGTGTCTGAGGTTGGATTTGAACTCAGGTCCTCCTAACTCCAGGGCCGGTGCTCTATTCCCTGCACCACCTAGACACCCCTGATGGAGTGTCTTATGTGAGGAATGGCAAGGAAGCCAGTGTTATTGGAGTATGTGGGTAGTATTGTAAGGTGTAAGAAGAATGGAAAGGTAGGGAGCAGAAAGCTACGAAACACTTTCAGTGCCAAACAGGATTTTTATATTTGATCATGAAGATGATAATAATAGCTAACATTAATATAGCACTATCTATGTGCTGGACAGTGTGATAAACATAGCTAGTCAATCTCTGAGGCTGCATTTGAACTCAGGTCTTCAGGTCTGGAGGCCAGGCACTCTATCTGCCATGCCACCTACCTAGATGATAAGGAAGTCTTTGGGGTTTATAGAATCTTGGGTGGGTTGACATGATTTGACCTGTATTTTAAGAAGATCACTTTATGAGTTGTTAAGAAGATCATTTTATCAGTTGGGAAGAAAATGGACTGGAGTTCGGAGAGGTTTGTGATAGATAGATCAACCAGCAGGCTTTTTTAGGAGTCCTGGTGTGAGGTGATAAGGGCATATACAAAGTTAGTAACAGTGTCAGTTGGACATTCAAGATTGGAGGTAGATAAGAGATGTTAGAGCTGGATAAATAAATTTGAGAATCATCAGCAAAGAGATGATAATTGAAATCATGGTTGTTGCTGAGGATACCAAGTGAAATAGTAAGGAAGGTGACCCAGGACAGAGCCCTTGGGGAAGCCCACCATTAGCAGCTGTGACCTGAATGAAGATCTTGCAAAGAAGACTGAGAAAGAGCAATCAGATGTATTTGAGGAGAACTAGAAGAGAATAATGTCATAAAAATCTAGTGAAGAGAGAATCAAGTAGAAGAGAGATTGGTGATATCAGAGGCTTCAGTGAGATCAAAGAAAGATGAAGATTGAAAAACGACCATTGTATTTGAACATTTAAGAGATGATTGGTAACTTTAGAGAGAACAGTTTTGGTTAAATAATGATCTCAGTAGCCAGATTCTAGAATTAAAAAGAGAGTGAGAATACAGGAAGTGAGACATTGCTTCTCAAGGAATTTACAAAAGGCTAGCTTTCAGGGATGATAGATCAAGTGAGGGTTTTCTGAGAATTGGGGAAATGTGGATAACCTTGTAGGCACTAGACAGCCAGCCAATAGATAGTGGTAAATTGCTGATAAGTGAGAGGGGGGATGATAATGTAATCTACTAGAGAATATGTGAATGTGAGATGGAGATAAAGGTGATAATAGTAGCAGAAGGCATCTTGGAATGTGAGATGAAGATGAAGGGAGAAAAGAAAGCTACCAATGACTTCAGTTTTCAGTGAAATATGAGTCAAGGTACTCTGTTGAGAGGGTAGAGGGATTTGAACCTATGGAAAAGCTAAGGAAGGATGAAGGGGTTTGGTAAAGCTACTGTCAAAAGTGGGATATTTCAAATCATTACCTTATGCTAATGCAGACCCAGTTAACATAGTCACATAAATTTGTAGTTGATCCAGTTAAAATGGTTTCACAATTTTCTGCTATGTTGGACAACAGCATTTGTGTAGGAGGGGAGCCTGTGGATGATGAGTGATCAAGGATTAAGGATTACTGGACTAAGATGGTTGTTAGGATAAAAGATTTAAGAGAAAAGGACCACATAGAGTTGAAATACTTCACCAAGGAGAATAGGAAAGGATTGTAGCTAGGTTAGAGATGATAGCCTGAGAAAGAACTAAGGTATTGTGGGATTGGAGGTCACAGTGAAGGGTTGCAAGGCAGAGAAACAGGTGGAATGAGATAGTAATCAGATAAAGAAAAATTTCAGGGGGGTGGAGCTAACATAAAGGAGTAAAAAGCAGGAACTTCCTTGAGTTCCTGCTTCAACCACCTCCACTACCTGTAAAAATAATGACTCTAAACAAATTTTAGAGCTATAAAGCCCACAAAGTGACAGAGAGAAATACATCTGAAGGCAGCCTGGCAGACTGACAGGAAGGGTCTATCACACCAGAGTGGGAGCTGAGCAAAGCCCTGCTTTGCCAGCCCAGACTCATGGCCCAGATAGGCCAGAGCAGATTTCAGGAGAGTGAATCAGCAGCAGCTGTGGCAGTTTCCACACTTCTCAACCCATAAATGCCAAAGAGAAAGTAAAAGGTCAGTAGGGAACTGTGTTGGAACTGGGTGAGAAAAGAGAGTGGTCCAACCCCTGCCCCCAAGGTGACAGAGGTGGAGGCAGTGCGGTAGCTTCTGCCTCTGGAACTCCTGGCCTGCAGATCATAGGGGAACCAAGTGACCATTCAGAGGATAATCACTCTTGCTTTGACTTGCTTGGATCTGGGTCGCAGTCTCGGGTGGCGGTCCTGGGGTGAGGAACACTAGCGTGCTAGAGCTTGTGGCGGCTGTAAAGAGGGTGTCCTCCTCATATCTCTGACAATAGCTCTGACAAAAGCTGCAAAACCCCCAGAAATTTGGAACACAGCTCTCTCCACTCTGGAAGCAGAGTTCTACCTTGGAAAAGAGCTCAAAAATCAAGCCACTGGCTGGCAAGATGAGCAAACAGAGGAAGCACAATCAGACCATAGAATCTTTATTTGGGTACAAAGAGGATCAAAACATGGAACCAAGAGGCTCTGATGCTGACGCCGTGGCACGCAGACAGAGTCCCGGATGCCGCAGTGTGCAGAGTCCTGGATGAGACCTGATCAGCGTGGCAGCAAGTTGACCCACCAACCATAAGGGCCTCTGCTAGGCCTATCACCAAAGGGCTCGGACTGGATGGAGCAGTGTAAGAATCAAATGCAGGGCTCCTGCCAGGGGCAGCAACTACTCCTGGGACTGCCAATCCACAGCCCAGAAATTTAAAAAGCCCCTATCTGGACCTCTAGAGACCAGGATGGCAGAGTGAACCCCAGCTGCTCCAATCCCCACCTCTGACCCTGAAAACATAGTAATTATTGCCCCAGGACAAAGCCTTAAACAGTGAAGGCTTTGGAACCCCAGACGAAGGGCGTGTGTAGGGCCCTGCCTCAAAATGGGTAGAAAGCAGACTACAAAGACTCTGGAGTCCTGCTGTTGTGAAAAGGAGGAACCAAATTCAGAGGGAGACAATGTTGACTCCACACCCACAGCTGATGCCTCAACAGGGAAATGGTCTCAAGCACAGAAAGCATTCTTAAATGAGCTGGAAAGGAACTTTGAAAACCAAATTAGAGAGATAGAAGACAAAATGAATAATTCTTTTAAAATCAAAATTGCAAAATTAGAAAAACATTACAATGAAGAAAACAGCTCCTTAAAAAAGAAAAATGTGTGATATGGAAAAGGAGCTCCAAAAACTGAGGAAAATAATTTGCTAAAAACTAGAATTAACCAAATTGAAGCAAATAACTCTTATGTTTGGAATCAAACAAAACATCAATAAAGAAAAATTAGAAAAAGAGGTAAGATATCTCAATGGAAAAATAACTGACCTGGAAAACAGATCCAGGAGAGATAATCTGAGAATCATAGGCCTACCAGAAAATCATGATGAAAAAATGAGCCTGGACAACATCTTCCAAGAGCTCATCAAGAAAAACTGGCCTGAGATACTCGAACCAGAGGGTAAAATAGAAATTGAGAGAATCCATTGGTCACCTTCTGAAAGAGATCCCAATTTGAAAAGTTTGCAAAATGTTGTGGCCAAACTCCAGAACTACCAATAAAGGAGAAAATACTTCAAGTGGTCAGAAAGAAACAATTCAAATATCACGGAACCACAGTGAGGATCGCACAGAACCTGGCAGCCTCTACACTGAAAGATCAGAGGAAGTTGAATACAATTTTTTGCAAGGCAAAAGAGCTCAGGTTACAACCAAGGATCACCTACCCAGCAAAACTAAACACATTCTTCCAGGCAAGGAGATGGTCATTCATTGATATAATGGATTTCCAGACCTTCCTGATGAAAAAGCCAGAGCTCAATGGAAAATTCAACCTCCAATTATGAGATGCAAGAGAGACATAGAAAGGTAAACAAGGGGAACACATACACACACACACATCCCCTGTTATTTAATAAGAGCAAACTATTTATAGACAAGTAGAGGGTATGGGTATAAATTACACAAAATGACAATTTAAAAAAAGCCTTATTTAGGGCTACAAAGGGACTGCAGTGGGAGAATAGGAAAGAATGAAGCAGAAAAGGATAAATTATGCCACAAAAAGAAGCATAAAAATAATGTAGTAGAGGGAAAGAAGGGAGGGAGATGAGCATTATATGAGCTTTTCCCTCATTGATTCTGGTGCAAGGAGGGAATAACACAACCAGTTAAGCATAGGACTCTATGGAGAAGAGACACAAAATGTATCATAATAGAGGGAAAAAAGAGAGGGAGAGAAGCTTTTGCACAAGATTTGTTCCTGTCATTCTTGGTGCAAAGAAGAAATAACAAACTACATTAAGTATAAAAATCTATCATATCCTACAAGCAGTAGGAGGGGGAAAGGGCTATGAAAGGGGGGAGTAGCTAGAAGGGAGGGAAGAAGGGGGAAGGGGAGGAAAAGGGAAGAGGGCTGATAAGAAGGGAATACTGAGGAAGGTGGTGGACAAAAGGAAAACACCTAAGGAGAGGAAGGGAGATGGGGAGAAAAATAAAAGCATAAATGGGGAGGGAATAGCATGGAGGGAAAGAGACAGATAGTAATCATAACTGTGAACGTGAATGGGATGAACTCTCCCATAAAATGGAGGTGGAAATAAGGATGGATTAAAAACCACAATCCTACAATATGCTGTTTACAAGAAACACATCTGAAACACATCTGATACACAGAGGGTAAAGGTAAAAGGCTGGAGTAAAAGATATCATGCCTCAGCTAAAGTAAAAAAAGCAAGGGTAGCAATCCTCAGATAAAGCAAAAGCAAAAATTGATCTAATTAAAAGAGATAAGGAAGGAAACTATATCCTGCTAAAAGGCACCATCGAGAATGAAGCAATATCATTACTTAACATATATGCACCAAGTGATATAGCATCCATATTCCTAGAGGAGAAGGTAAGGGAATTAAAGGAAGAAAAAGATAGCAAAACTATACTAGTGGGGGACCTTAATCTTCCCCTCTCTGAACTTGATAAATCAAGCCTTGAAATAAACAAAAAAGATGTTAAGGAAGTGAATAGAAATTTTTTTTCAAATGCTTTATTAACTTCTGATTTACATCATTAATTTCCGCCAGAATTTGAGTTACAAATTTTCTCCCTGTTTTTTTCCTACCTACCGCCCCAAAATAGCAGTCCCACAGGATATCCCCTCCTTCATTCTGCTCTCTCCCATGTCTTTTCCCATACTCTCTTCGGCTTTTCCAGTAGGGCATGGTGGATCTCTATGCCCCAGTGCCTGTATATCTTATTTCCCAATTACATGTAAAATAGTATTGTTAATAATAATAATAATGATATATTTATTTATTTATTTATTTAAACATTTGGCTTTAAAACTTTGAATTCCAGATTCATTCCCTTCCTCCCTTGTCACCCACTCTTACTGGGAGGATAAGCAGTTCAGTATAGGTTGTACATGTGTAGCTAATGCAAAACATTACCATAGTAGATATATTGTAAAAGACTGTATTTCCCTCCCTCCTATCCCACCTCCCACTTGTTCTGTTCTCTACTTTGATCCCATCCCTTTTCAAAAGTAAGTGCTAACAACTTCCCTCCCCCCCAGCCTGCCCTCCCTTCCATTATCCCCCCTCTCATCCCCTTTCCCCCTACTCTCCTGTAGGATGAGATACCCTATTTAATGTATATGTCATTCTCTCCCCGAGCCAAATTCAATGAGAATAAGGTTGACCCATTTCCTTTTGCCTTCCTATTCTTCCCCTCCATTGTAAACATTTTCCCTTGCCTCTTCTGTATGAGATAGTTTACCCCATTCTATCTCTCCCTATCTCCTCTCATTATATTCCTCTCTCACCTCTTAATTTCACTTTTTAAGTATCATCTCTTCCTATTAAATTGGTCCTGTGCCCTCTATGTATGTATACCTGTAATCATACCGTGTTTCCCCGATAATAAGACCTATCCCGAAAATAAGCCCTCCCCTTACTGTGTAAGATTCCTCTAAAATAAGCCCTCCCCCAAAAATAAGCCCTATTGAGATTGCTACTGTAGTGAAGGTGATCCCCTGTGCTACACGCTACATTACGGTACCTTCTGTATGCACCGTCTCCCCCTCCCCCCGGGTGAAACGCATGCTGCGCTCCGAGCTGCATCCAGTCAGAGCTGCAGCAGTGAGCACGTCATCCTGTTCTTCCCCAGTGATTTGCTTATTGAATAAAGGTACATTTTTTTGTTCACATTTACCTGTTTATTAAAATTGCTGTCAATGTTCATTAAAATAAGCCCTCCCCTGAAAATAAGCCCTCTGGTGTTTTTCTGTCAAAAAAAATAATAAGACAGTGTCTTATTATCGGGGAAACATGGTATATACACATATTCACATATGTGTTCATACGCCCATATACCCTCCGATATAGTCATATATATATATATATATATATATATATATATATATATATACACATTTCTATTCTTGTCAACTATTTTCATACTGAGAAAAGTTTCATCAGTTACAATTATCGTTTTTCCATGTAGGAGTATTAATAGTTCAACTTTGATAAGTTCTTTATGATTTCTTTTCCATGTTTACCTTCTCATGCTTCTCTTGCTTCTTGCATCTGAATGTCACATTTTCTATTCAACTCTTTTTTTTTTTTTTTATCACGAATGCTTGAAATTCCTCTATTCCACTGAATGACCATATTTCCCCCTGAAATGATACTCAGTTTTGCTGGGTAGGTGATTCTTGGTTTCAATCCCAGTTCCTTTCCCTCTGGAATATCATATTCCAAGCCCTTCAATCCCTCAGTGTAGAAGCTGCCAGATCCTGAGTTGTCCTGATTGATAAATGCTGTTATAAATGATAAATGCTGGAGAGGATGTGGAAAAATTGGAACACTAATACATTGCTGGTGGAGTTGTGAACTCATTCAACCATTCTGGAGAGCAATCTGGAACTGTTCCAAAAGGGCTATAAGTAATTTCATATCCTTTGACCCAGTAATACCACTTCTAGGGTTGTATCCCAAAGAGATCACAGAACCGGGAGGAAGACACATATGTACAAAAATATTTATAGCAGCTCTTCTTGTGGTGGAAAAGAATTGGAAATTAAGGGGATGCCTATCAATTGGGGAATGGCTAAAGAAGTTATGGTATATGAATGTAATGGAATACTATTACACCATAAGAAACAAAGAGCAGATGGACTTCATATTTACCTGGAGAGTCTTATATGAACTGATGCTGAGTGAGAAGAGCAGAACCAGGAAAAATTTGTACACAATCACAGATAGAATGTATGTGTGTTGACCAACTCTGATAGACCAGACTCTTCTCAGAAATTCAGGGCTATAAGTAAACTCCAAAAGCTCAAAATAGAGAGAGATGTCTATATTCAGAGAAGGAACTAGAAAGAACAGAATTTGGATTCAGATTGAAGCAAATTACCTGCTCTCTTTCTTTTTCTTGTTTGGTTTTGTTTCCTCTTTCCCATTGTTTATTCCATCTGACACAATCCTTCTTTATAACCTGATTAATGTTTGATGTGAAACTATTTGCAGATCCTATATTTGATTGTATGCCACCATGGGGGAGGGAAGGAAGAGGGAGTAAATTTGAAAATCATAAAACTGGGGAACTGAATCTTGTAAACTCAAAGTAAACTAACAAATTAATGAAGACCAAAAAACCAAAAAAAACAAAACCCACAAACTCAACCCCATGAAACCAGAAGAAGACAACAAAGTCAAAACTCCTGCATTAAAAACCTCCAAGAAAACTATGAATTAGTCACAGGCCATGAAGGAGCTCAAGAAGGATATCGAAAATCAAGTAAGAGAAGTGGAAGAAAACTTGGGAAGAGAAATGAGAGTGATGTGAGAAAATCATGAAAAGTGAGTCAAGAGGCTGCTACAGGAGACCTCAAAAATACTGAAGAGAATAACACCTTAAAAAAGGATTTTTTGCGACTGATTCAAATGGCAAAAGAGGCCCAAAAAGACAATGAGGAGAAGAATGCCTTAAAAAGCCAAATTGGCAGATGGAAAAGGAATTTCAAAAACTCACTGAAGAGAATAATTCCTTTAAACTTAGATTGGAGCAAATGAAAGCTAATGACTTTATGAAAAATCAAGATACTATAAAACAGATCCAAACAAATGGAAAAATAGAAGGCAATGTGAAACATCTCATTGGAAAAACTATTGACCTGGGAAATAGATCCAGGAGTGTTCATTTAAAAATTATTGGACTACCTGAAATCCATGATCAAAAAAAGATCCTAGAAATCATCTTTCAAGAAATTCTCAAGGGGGCAGCTAGGTCATGCAGTGCACCGGCCCTGGAGTCTTGAGGACCTGAATTCAAATCTGGCCTCAGACACTTAACACAAAAAGTAGCTGTGTGACTTGGGTAAGTCACTTAACCAAAATTGCCTTACCTTCCCTCCTCCACAAAGTAAAAAAAAAAAGAAAAAATTCTCAAGGAAAATTGCCCCAATATTCTAGAACCAGAGACCAAAATAGAACTGGAAAGAATTCACTTATCGACTCTTGAAAGATATTTTCCCCCCAAAAAAATAACTCCTAGGAATATTATAGCCAAATTCCAGAGTTTCTAGGTCAAGGAGAAAATATTACAAGAAGCGAGGAAGAAATAATTTGAATATTGTGGAAACACAATTAGGATAACAAGATCTAACAGCTTCTACATTAAGGGATCGAAGGGCTTGGAATATGATATTCCGGAGGTCAAAGGAGCTAGGATTAAAACCAAAAATCACCTACCTTTGGGGCAGCCAGGTATTGCAGTGAATAGAGCACCGACCCTGGAGTCAGGAGGACCTGAGTTCAAATCCAGCCTCAGTCACTTAACAGAAAAACTAGTTGTGTGAACTTGGGCAAGTCACTTAGCCCCAATTGTCCTCTAAAAAGCAAAAAAAAAAAATCACCTACTCAGCAAAATGGAGTTTAATACTTCAGGGGAAAATAGAAACATTCAATGAAATAGAGGAATTTCAAGCATTCTTGATGACAAAATCAGAGCTGAACAGAAAATTTGAATTTCAAATATAAGAAGCAAGAAAAGTAAAAAGGAAAAAGAAATCATAAGGAACTTAATAAAGTTGGGCTATTTATATTTCTACGTGGAAAAATGTCAGTTGTAACTCATGAGACTTTTCTCAGTATGAGGGTAGTAGAAGGGAATATATATGTATAAATATGTATACATACATATATATGTATGTATAGGAGTGTATATGTATGTATATATATGTGAGTATGTGTATATGTGTAATGTACAGGATGGCACAGAATTAGTTGAATATGAAGGGATGATATCTAAAAAATAAAATTAAGAGGTGAGAGGAATATATTAGGAAAAGGAGAGATAGAATAGGGTAAATTATCTGATATAAAAGAGGCAAGAGAAAACTGTTACAATGGAGGGGCAGAGCAAGAAGGTGAAAGGGAATGGGTCAACCTTACTCTTACTGAATTTCGCTTAAGGAATGAATAATATACACACTCAATTGGGTATCTTACCCTACATGAAAGTAGGGGAGAAGGGGATAAGAGGGGATGATAGAAGGGAGGGCACATTGGGGGAGAGGGGTAGTCAGAAGCAAACACTTTTTTAAAATTCTTTTTTTTTTGTCTTAATTTGTTTACTTTTAGTTTACAAGATTCAGTTCCACAATCCCTTGGGTTTCAAATTTTCTCCCCCCCCCCACCACCCCCATAGCAGCATGCAATCAAGTAGAAGATCTGCAAATACTTTCACATTAGACATCAGTCAGGTTGTAAAGAAGGATTGTAACCGATGGAATGAATAATAGGAAAGAAGAAATAAAACCAAACAAGAACAAGAAAAAGAGCAGGTAGTTTGCTTCAGTCTGTATTCAAACTCTGTTCTTTATAGTGCTTTCTAGTTCTTTTCTCTGAATGTAGACATCTCCTTCCATCATGAGTCTTTTGGAGTTGTCTTTATAACCTTGCATTGCTGAGAAGAGTCCAGTCTATCAAAGTTGGTCGTCACACATACGTTGTGTCTGTAATTGTGTACAAATTTCTCCTGGTTCTGGTCTTCTCTCTCCTCATCAGTTTGTGTAAGTCTCTCCAGGTAAATATGAAGTCTGTCTGTTCTTCATTTCTTATAGCGCAATAGTATTCCATTACATTCATATACCACAACATTTTTAGCCATTCCCCAATTGATGGGCATCCCCTTAATTTCCAATTCTTTGCCACCACAAAAAGAGCTGCAATAAATATTTTTGTATGTACAGGTCTTCCTCCCCTTTCTATGGTCTCTTTGGGATACAACCCAAGAAGTGGTATTACTGAGTCAAGGGGTATGTAGTTATTTATGGCCCTTTGGGCATAGTTCCAGATTGTTCTCTAGAAGGTTGAATCAGTTCACAACTCCACCAGCAATGCACTAGTGTTCCAAATTTTTCTCATCCTCTCTAGCATTTATCATTTTCCTGTTTTGTCATCTTAGCCAATCTGGATGGTGAGGTATGGTACCTCAAAGTTAGTCTCTTTTTTGCCTAATTTGAATCCTTCAATTTCTTTTTCTTCTCTAATTGCTACAGCTAACATTTCTAATACCAGATTGAATAAGAGGGGTGATAGTGGACATCCTTGTTTCACCCCTGATCTTATTGGAAATGCTTCTAGTTTATCCCCATTGCATATAATGGGGATTGGTGATGGCTTTAAATAGATGCTGCCTATTATTTTAAGGAAAACTCCATTTATTCCTATTCTTTCTAGTGTTTTTAATAGGAATGGATGTTGTATTTTGTCAAAAGCCTTTTCTGCATCTTTTGAGATAATCACATGATTTCTATTAGTTTTAGTATTGAAATGATCAGTTGTACTGATGGTTTTCCTAATATTGAAGCCTCCTTGCATTCCTAGAATACATCCTACCTGATCACAGTGTATTATTCTTGTGATAAGTTGCTGTAGTATTTTGGTAATATTTTATTTAAAATTTTTGCATCTATATTCATGAGGGAAATTGGGCTATTATTTTCTTTTTCCATTTTATCTCCTCCTGATTTAGGTATCAGTACCATATTTGTGTCATAAAAAGAATTGGGTAGGACTCCTTCTTCACCAGTTTTCCCAAATAGTTTGTAGAGAATTGGAATCAGTTGTTCTTTATTTTTTTTTCAGAGAAGCACAGAAAAGTTTATTTGACCTTATACAGAATGAAATAAGCAGAACAAGGCAAATAATACATATGATGTTTATAATAATTCAAAGGGAAAAAACAAAAACCCTGAAGCGAAACACTGTATTATAATTCAATTTAATTCAATAAAAAATTATTATGTTCTTATTATGTTCCAGGCACTGTGCTAATCACCAGAGGCATGGTGCTAAGTGCTATTATACTGACAAAGCTTGTTCTACTGAATGACCATATTTTCCCCTGAAACATGATAGTCAGTTTTGCTGGGTAGGTGACTCTTGGTTTTAATCCCAGCTCCTTTGATCTCTGGAATATCATATTCCAGGCCCTTTGATCCCTCAATGTAGAAGCTGCCAGATCCTGGGTTATCCTGATTGCATTTCCACAATATTCAAATTGTTTCTTCCTGGCTGCTTGTAATATTCTCTCCTTAATCTGGGATTTCCGGAACCTGGCTATAATATTCCTAGGAGTCTTCTTTTGGGGATCTTTTTCAGGAGGTGATTGGTAGATTCTTTCAACCTCTGTTTTGCCCTCTGGTTCTAAAACAGCAGGGCAGTTTTCTTTGAGAACTTCATGGAGGATGATTTCTAGGTTCTTACTTTGATCATGGTTTTCAGGTAGTCCAATCATTTTTAAATTATTTCTCCTGGATCTATTTTCCAGGTCAGTGGTTTTTCACATGAGATATTTCACATTG
Source organism: Petaurus breviceps papuanus (assembly GCF_028583685.1). Classification (NCBI taxonomy): domain Eukaryota; kingdom Metazoa; phylum Chordata; class Mammalia; order Diprotodontia; family Petauridae; genus Petaurus; species Petaurus breviceps. Next base: position 3,215,502 of record NW_027187398.1, on the reverse strand, counting down.
CCTTCCATTCTTTCATTTGTTTGGATCTGTTTAACAGCATCTTGATTTCTTATGAAGTCATTAGCTTCCATTTGCTCCCATCTAATTCTGAAGCAATGATTTTCCTCATTGAGCTTTTGAGATTCTTTTTCCAACTGGCAAATTTGGCTTTTTAAAGCATTCTTCTCCTCATTGCGTTTTTGAGCCTCTTTTGCCATTTGAGTTAATCTATTTTTTAAGGTAGTATTTTCCTCAGTCAGGCTGTTGACTTTCATTTCATAATTTTCTTGCATTGTTCTCATTTCTCTTCCCAATTTTTCCTCCACTTCTCTGATTCTTAAGGTCCTCTATGGCCTGTACCCAGCTCGTATTTTCCTTAGAAGCTTTTGATGAAGGAGTTCCGACTTGACTGTCTTCCTCCTGTTCCATTCTTTGCTCCCTTTTGTCTCCAAAATAGAAGTCTAACATTGGAATCTTCTGTCTGCTTTGTTTCCTTTGCCTGGTCATGTTACCCCTCAGTCACTTGACCCCTGGGCTTTTTGCCACAGTAGTACTCTGCCACCAGACAGGGAGCTTTCATCCCAAACACTGGGGTTTTCTCAGCTGCCGGAGGTATTAGTTGGGTGCCTCTCTGAGGTCTCCACACGCTCTGGCAGCCTGGACACACACACTCCAGGACTTCCACCCTAGACTGCCATCTAGATCCAAGAAGGTTAAAGCAAGAGCGATTACCCCTCAGACTGGTGCTTGGTCCCCCTACACTCTGCAGGCCTGGAGCTGAAGCTGCTGGGAGCTGCTGGCTGGCTGTGCTGGCGTCTTAGTGGCTTCTCGCCCCGAGGGCAAAAGCCACACACTCCCATTTACTTGGTCCCAAAGTCCAGACTGCACTGACCTCTCACTTTGTCCTTTGCACCTATGTGTTGACAAATCTGGAAATGGCCACAGCTGCTGCTGATCTGGAGTTCCTCTCACAGGTGGCTGATCGGGCCTGCCCTGGGGCTAAAGCCTCTGCATGGGGCTGGGCTTTGGTCTTGGCTCCCAGAGCCCTGTGCTGGCCAATTCCTGCCAGCCTGCTGGGCTGTCCTCAGCGGGAGGTTACCTTCTCTGTGTTATTTTGTGGGTTCTGCAGCTCCAAAGTTTGTTTAGAGTCCCCTTTTACATGGATTGGGGAAGGTGGAAGCCAGAGCCCAGCAGAGTTCCTGCTTCTACTCATCAATTGTTCTTTAAATGTTTGATAGAATTTGCTAGTAAATCCATCTGGCCCTGGAGATTTTTTCCTAGGGAGTTCACTGATGGCTTGTTCAATTTCTTTTTCTGAGATGGGGTTATTTAAGTAATTTACTTCCTCTTCAGTTAATCTGGGCAACTTACATTTTTTAAAATATTCATTCATTTCACTAAGATTGTCAAAGTTCTGTGCTTACAGTTGGGCAAAATAATTCCTAATTATTGTTTTAATTTCCTCTTTTTTGGAGGTAGATTAACCCTTTTCATTTTTTGATACTCGTATTTTGGTTTTCTTTTTTCTTTTTTATCATATTTTATCATATTTATCTTTTTTATCATTTTATCATATCATATAAATATAATGATATTTATCATTATCAATTTTATTGTTTTTTTTCATAAAAGCAGCTCTTAGTTTTATTTATTAATTCAATAGTTTTCTTAATTTCAATTTCATTTTCTTAATATTTTACAGTCTCTTCTAATTTTTCAATCTTTATGTTTTGTTTTGACTGATTCTTGATGCATCATATAGTCATTAGCTTTGATTTTACTCATTCTAATTTTTAATGAATTCTTTTCCTTGTTTAGTTTTTGAAGCTCCTTTTTTAGGGAGGTATTTTCTCCAGTTAGATTTTGAATCTCCCCTTCCAGTTCACAAATTTTACTTTTTAAGGATTTGTTTTCTTCAGTGAGATTTTTTTCTGATTTGGACAGTTTATCTTCTATCTCTCTAATTTGGCTTTTAAAATCTTTCTTGCACTCCTCCAAGAATGCTTTTTGGACTTGAGACCAGATCATATTTTATTCTGTGGTCTTAGGTGTGAGTATAGAGTCCATGTTGAATTTGGTTGTTCTTGCTCGTTATAATATGATTGAATTCTTCTTTCTTTTGATTTCTCAGTTTCCTTCTTGCACATTGTGATTGCCTATTTCCTGACTTTTAGAGTGGATTTCTGCTTCTGGGGTATAGAGGGCTCTGACCTCTGCTTCTCAAGCTGGGAGCTAGGGACTTGGTTGTTTACTTTGTGTGCTGTAGCCTCTGGGTGTCTATCCTGAGGCCAAGGACAGGACTCTTAGTGTTTCCCCTGAGTTACCCTGAGGCTCATGAGTAACCTTGTGGAGGAGGGGTGGTCTGGCCACTTTAGGTTTCTAGCTCTGTGCCCCTGGGTTACAGCTTAGGCAGGCTCAGCAGCTGGTGGTAGGTGGCACTGGTATCTGCAGATTCCCCTGGTAGTGCTAAAGCACACCTGGGCTTGTGTTGTTAGCGCTTCCTGGCTCCATCCCGCTTGGCTTTGGGAGCTCCTGCTGGTCAGCTGACATGGGGCCTGTTGGGACACCTCTGGCCCTTCACTTCAGGCTCCATACTGCTTCAGTGACACCCTTCCTCAGTCTCTCCCAAACCTGAGGCTGTTTCCACTAATTCAGGTTTTTACTCTTGGTGGGACATTTATCTCTGGGTTTTCTGAGTCAGGGAGGGGGAATCAGAGCAGCTAGGGTTTAGTCTGCCATCTTGGTTCCTCAGAAATCAGGTAGGTCATTTTTAAACATCCAGGCTGTGGGCAGGCAGCCCCAGGAGAAGCTGCTGTTGCTGCTGTGGGCCCTGCACTTTCTCTTACCCAGCTCTGACTTGTCCTCCATCCTGAGGTGAGATGACTGCGAATTGCCCTTGAGGTGGATGAGTCCACTGGCTGGGGCTCCTTCTCAGTCTGCTGTAGACTGCTCTCAGGTCCACACTGGTGCACCTCCTGTGTGCCCTGGGTTCCCCCTGCCCAGACCCTACGTGGGCACTCTCCTGGTCTGGGAATCTGCCATGGTCCCTCTCCGAATAGGTTCTGTTGAAAATCTGTTCAGATTCACTTTTTAAACTTTAGAGACAGGGTTCATGGAGGAGCTTAGAAAAGTTCCTGCTTCCTTTATGCAATCTTGGCTCTGAGAAGCAAACACTTTTGAAAAGGGACAGGGTTAAAGGAGAAAATAGAATAAGTGGGGGGTGGGATAGGATTGAGGGAAATATAGTTAGTCTTTCACAATATAACTACCATGGAAATGTATTGCATAAAATTACACATGTACAACCTATATTGAATTGCTTATCTTCCCAGTGGGGATGGGTGAGGAGGGAAGAAGGGAAAGAATCTGGAAATCAAAGTTTTAAAAACAAATTCTAAACAAAATTATTTTTTTTACATGCAACTGGGAAATAAGATATACAGGCACTGGGGTATAAAAATCTATCGTGCTCTGGTAGAAAGTTAGGGGAAGAAATGGGGGAGGATATAAGAGAGAACAGATTAGGGGAAGTTGCCTCTTCAAAAAGGAAGGGTGAACAAGTAGAGCAGAGGTAGGGAACCTGCAGTTTCGAGGCCACATGTGGCCTTCTAGGTCCTTGGCTTTTGCCTTTTGACTGAGTCCAAGTGTTACAGAATAAATCCTTTTATTAAGGGGGTTCTGTGAAATTTTGTACTGGAAAGGGTTGCTAGGGATGCTGTGATATAGTCTCTGTAGCCTATCTCTTTACACTATACTGTCACCATGTTTGAATTAAACATTTAAAAGTGAATCAAAGGCTAGGGTAGCAAAATAAATACAAAGCTGCTAGTGAAAGAGGATATCATCTGGGCTATTTGCTAATTCTCTCAGTTCATCCAGTCTTATGCTCTTTTTGAATATGGCTTCATTAGCTACTACTGATCAAGACTTTCTTCTGAAAAATAAAAATCTCTACAATCAGTTTTCAGTGAAATGAGTAAAAACCAAAAAAAAAAAAAAAAAACCAACCCTGGTTTTTTTTTGAGGGGGAAAGGTAAGGCAATTGTGGTTAAGTGACTCGCCCAAGATCACACAGCTAGTGTCAAGTGTCTGAGGCAGGATTTGAACTCAGGTCCTCATGACTCCAGGGCCAGTGGTTTATTCACTGCGTCACTTAGCTGCCCGAAATATTTTTTTAAACATATAATCTGTTTTCCATTAATCAAATAGTAACATACAGTGTTCTAATTAACTCTTATCATTAAATGCTAATTAGGACATGATGAAAATATAAGAGGAAGGAAAGTATTTCAATGAAGTTTTATCCCAATAGTAGTTTTCATTGATATTGTACAATCTCATTATTTGAACCATTTAAATATTTTTTAAAGCATTTACACAAATAGATACAGTTTACAAAAAGCTGTAACAATAACAGTGAATGGGAAAAACATGACTGCTATATGATGTAAATTGACATGGGTTCAGTATGTAAACTGTGTCCAGAGTCACCTTGGCTAAGAAACTTAGGAAGGTTGCATATAGAAAGTACATGTTAAGATAATGAGACGTATCATTTAATTGAGGATGTTTATGAAAAAAAAAGTTTGTGAAAATTAGACCTTTGTGCTAATGTTAGACTGCCCAGAATTATACGTATAATTCAGCATCAAGTTCATCAGTTCAGCATCAAGAAGAAAGAATAGCTTTAGAATTTTCCAGAATATGTCTATGCTGGAGGCAACAGGAGACACATAAATATGCATCTTGCTCATGAATAAAAATAATAGCACTGCACTAATATTACTAAAATTATTATTTTATTATATATTATATTAATATATCATATATTAATATATAATATGATAATTATAAAGTTATTAAAAATTTTAAAAATGTACCTTTTCTTTGTATTCTACAGAAAAATTATTAAGAAATCACCATCTGATTTCTAAATGCTTTGGATAAAAATATTGATTATAGTTAGGGGTGCTGGTTATATATTTTTTGAAAGACTTCTTTACTTAAAATAACACAATAACTTCTATCAATAGTTCTCTGACCTCCTTACCACTAAGTAAGGTTTAGGTTAAGTTGTGATGAAACATCCCAATGCAAATCTGACATAAGTGGTGAGAATTTCTCTTTAGACATTCACTAAATAATGGACTTGACATAGAAGATTATGAATTCCACACTGTTTTTATTATAAATTCCATCTGCCTGCCACCATCAAAAGTATATAACCATCAGGAGTATACAGGGAGCTATTTAAGTCACTTTTCTTCTGGGAAAGTCTTAATTCTCACAATTGTCAGATTGATAACAGTGATGAAAAAAGGAACAGGAGAAGTTGGAGGGGTTGTGGGAGGAAAGCCATACTAGTGTGTTGTTGGAAGTGCTGTGGAGTAGTCCAAAACAGAATTAGTCTGATGATGGAGAGTAATTTGCAGTTATGATGAATAAAATAGTAGACTAAGTATGCCTCTTTTTGCATTGATACTGTACACAGAATTACACACCACCAAGAAATAAAAGAATGTTCCATTTTTGTTTTGCATTTTTTCTTATTTTATTTCTCAATTACATGTTAATTTTAAAAATATTCTCTTTTGAAAATGTTGAATTCCAAATTCTCTCCTTCCTTCCCTCTCTCCCTTACCCCCCTCAATAAGAAGGTAAGCAATTTAATGTATATTATACCTGTGCAGTCATGCAAAACATATGTCCATATTAGCTGTGTTGCAAAAGCACCCCCCAAATTCCTGAAAAATAAAGTAAAAAAGTATCCTTCAATCTGCATTCAGACTATATCAGTTCTTTCTCTGGAAGTGGATGGCATTTTTTATCACAAGTATTTCAGGATTGTCTTGTATACATTGTGTTGTTGAGGATAGTTCATTCACAGTAGGTCAGCATACAATATTGCTGTTATTGTGTACAGTGTTCTCCTGGTTCTGCTCACTTCAATTTGCATCAGTTTGTAGGTATTTCCAAGTTTTTATGAAAGCATCCTGCTTGTCATTTCTTAGAGCACAATATAGTATTCCATCACAATCATATATGTCAACTTGTTCAGCCATTCCCAAATTGATGGACATGCCCTCAATTTCCGATTCTTTGTTTCCACATAAAGAGCTACTGAGTATAAAATCCTCTCTAACTTCAGAGAGGAATTCTCTCTAACTTCAGGTAGAAAGTGTAGACATCTAGGGTGGCCTTAGGAAAGTGACTGTTTCTCTGTACCTTTTCCACATTTAATGTACTGAGATTGGAAACATGGGGCAGTTGAGACTTCACCTCAGATTTAGGAAGAAATGAGTAGTAATCCTACCTATGATTTAGGATTGTATGTCCCTGGGAAAGTCATTTATTTTTCAATAACACAGACAATTTTCCAAGTTGATAAGTAGTTGTCAGTTTGTGTTGATAGAGGGTCTCCTCAACTGGAGACCAAATATCCTGCCAATACCTCTCTACTGACCTCCAGACATACATCTCAAGCTCCTTTTGGGCATCTCAAATTGGATGTCCTTTAGACATCTTAAACTAAACATGTCTGGAATTGAACTCATTATCTTTCCCTCTAAACCTTCCCCTCCTCCTAACTCATCAATTATTGTTGAGAGCTCTATCATCATTTCTGTCCCCCCCAGGCTCTCAACTTAAGTGTCATTCTCAACTCCTAAGTCTCTCCTTGCATCTCTCTGCCTGCCCCATATATGATCCATTGTCCTTCATAAAACTTCCATCTCCCTACTTTTCCAGTGTTCTTATACCTTTACCTCGATGTAGTCATAGTGACTACATTCAGTGACACTGGCCTATTTTATATTCCTTACAAAAGACATCCTATTCCCCCTTTTTTGTGATTTTCACTGGCTGTTTCATTATCTTTGCCTCCTGTATTCCCTGGCTTCCTTAAAATCTTTTCTATAATCCCATTTTCTACAAAAAGCTTTTCTTGGTTTCCTTCAATGCTAGCATCTTCCATATTTTGATTATCTCCCACTTATCCCATATATATCTGTTTGTTCCACTTTTCTTTGAATGTTGTCTCTCCTTTAGAATGTAAGCTTCTTAAGGTCAGAGACAGACTTTTGCTTTTCTTTTCCCCAGCTATTAGCACAGTGCCATGCACATAGTAGGTGCTGAGTAAATGTTTTTTGACTGACTCCACACTGAATCATTTTTCTGTTGTGACTTCTTTACTACTATATTCTTTACTATTTTTTGAAACTATCCCTTATCACAAAGAGTATTTTCCCCTCTATCATTCTTAACCCATGCTACCTCTTCTTCTCCCAAAACATAAATTTCCTTAGTATGTATGTGGTTAGAAATGAAATAATTTGGGTGACTTTTTAAAATAGATTGAACTTAATTGTTTTGGGGAGTAAAGTAGCATTAACCAATCAAAGAATTGTGAAGATAACATTCACAATTTTTCTCTTAGTTACTGACTATTTAAAAAATATAAGCCCTAGGGGCAGCCAGGTGGCTCAGCAAGTAAGAGCACCGGCTCCAGTGTCGGGATGACCTGGAGATCAAATCTGGGCTTAGATACTTAGCACACCCAGAAATAATTGGCCGTGTAACCTTGAGCAAGTTACTTAACCCCAAATGTTTTAAAAAAAAAAAATTTTTATATATATATATATATATATATATATATATATATATATATATATATAAGCCCTGGATTAACCATCTCCTTCTGCCAACTTTTCCCTGTATAGGATTTTGAAATTGCTTTCTTTAGGATTGTTTGGACTCCTAATGGTCCAACTCATTTACCTCCCTAGTTATTCTGTATGTTTGGTCAAGGTATTTTCACAGGTTATATAGTGGGGCCACTAACAACAATAATACCTATTACAATACTTTTAACAAGTTTTGGGAAGTTCATAAAAAGCTCAATTGCTACTTTACTAGGTTTTAACCTAATTCTGTGTAATTTTTAAAAATCCCATCTGTGTCAAATAGTAGTAACTCAGATTGGTTTTTGAATATCATTTTTTCACTGCTGCTTACTCAGAAATTCTTTATTTTTTTGAGAGTAAATTTGGATGTGATAATTATGTTCCAAAAATGTCATTAGCTGTATGATAGAAGTTTGAGGAGCACAAAGCAGCATGCCTTTTAACAGTGAGCTACAAACCAGAGCAATCTCCTGGGCAATGTTAAAGAATACTGTAAAATTTACATGACGGAATAATGGTACAAAATGAGTTGAAGACAAAATGCTGGTTGGTGGACTGGCTGGCATGCATTCTGTGGTGTATGGGCTCTATTCATAGAGGAGAAATTAAAGGACACTGTTAAACAGAGTTGTGAAACATCTAGTCCCACAGATGTATTTAGTTTGTTTTTCAATTTCTCATTCCCTTTCTTGTTTATTAGCTGTGACTCTGCCTTCAGAATTAAAACAAATATTTTAATGACAGTATTTATGATTTTGGCAGGGAGGGGGAGGGGCTCATGGTGCAGATCTCATTATATAGGCAGTCATGGTGAGTGAGCCTTTTCAGAAAATAATGCCCATAAGTCCTGTAGTTGATAAGCTGTGTAATGTGTGCTTTTCTGGTAATATGAGCAAAATGTAGAAGAATTTTAATTGATTAGTTTATAATGGGAACATTCCTCTTTGGTATAAAATTTAAAGATAAATCAATATTTGGGGGGTGAGTTCTGATAACAAAGTAAAAATACCTTATCAGCTTTAGTATGGTGTGCCCAATTGTACATTACTTGTACATGGTGGTAGAACACTAACTTTGCAGTAGACAAAGTTCAGAATAATAGCAAACCTATCATTCCCAGATAACATCTAATTTTCTGCTATGTTAACAGGTGATCTGTACTACTGAGATTTTTAGCTAGAAAATCTTAGAGGGGAAGAAATATTTTTCAGCTGTAGGGGAAATGGGAAGGTTTTATAGAGGCAACTTCTGAGTTATGTCTTGAATTAAGAAACAAATTCAGAGATGTGGAAATGCATAAGGGAATAAGAAAGGAAGAAACAAAAAATTTATTAAGCACCTATTATGTGCCAGGCACTGTGCCAAGTACTTTACAAATATATCTTCTTTGATCCTCACATGAACTCTGCAAGGTCTATACTATTATAATCCCCATCATAGAGTGGAAGAAGTGAAGGCAGATGTCATTTGCCTGAGGTCACACAACTAGTTAGTGTCTGAGGCTAGATTTGAACTCAGTTCTCCCTAGTTCCAAGCCCAGTGCTTTTTCTATTGCATCAGTTCACTGCCAGGTTAATTTCAGACATGGAGATGATATTGAGGTACTATATGGCATGTTACATTCAGAGATCAGCTAGTAGTGCAGTTTGGCTGGAGTTAAGGTTTCATGAAAGGGTTTTTAGGTACACCATAATTCTGGAAATGAAGGTTGAAGCCAGATTGTGGAGAGTTGTAAATATCAAAGTTAGGAGTTTGTATTTTCTCCCAAAGTCAGTTAGTTGGGAGCCACTGAAGTTTCTTGAGCCAAGTCTTGACATGGTGTAACACCAAAGCAATATCCATAGCTGCCGCTATGAATATACATGCATGTTTCCAGAGTAGATTTGCAAAATATAATAAACTCTCTTCCTCAAAGGCAAAACCAAAATATTTATTTAGGACATCTTTAGAACACCAGGGGATAAGATTTAACAGGGTACTTATCACTAATCTAGGGAGTGCTGACATCTTAAACCTTCTTTCTGTTAATCCTCCCCACAAAACAAGTTCCTCTAGGCAAATTTCTCCCTCTGTCCACTCATAGCTTGCATCTCTTTCTCTCTGCTCCTTGGGCATGCTCCTCCCATATACTAGGTTCCATGGGACCCAGTTGGAGATGTGATCATAGGTTTCATGTGTTAGGCCTATTAATGGGCAGGGAAAATTGTCCTATTCTATTAACATTACAACATGGTCATATAGACTTGTGTTTGAAAAACTATTTCGTAAGCTTTTTGATGGATGAAGAGGAAAGACACTACTAGTAGAATGTTAGTTAAGAGACTGTTGTAACATTTTAGGAACAAGTGTTAAATTAGGGTGGTAAACATGTAAGGAGACGGGAAAGTAGGATTATATAATATATGTATATCATAATATATATAATGTATATATATTATAATATAACAAATTATATTGCATTGGTAACATCCATAGAATTTTACTACTGATTATATGTTGGTGATTTAGAAGAGAATGAGTTGAAGAATGGCTTAATTTTATAAGCTTGGATAATTTTAGATAGAAAATAGCTAACAGCTTTCATAGAATCTATCATAGATCCTGGTCATATTTTTCATAATTTAATGTAGAAATTGCTAATTTTTTTGCTCATATAAACTGCATGTTGAAATGTGTTTGCATCTAGTTGATAAAGTTCTTGTACTTTATACTTTGGTGTAAAAGAAATCCCTAAAATGACTTCTAGGTAAAGTTTATTTGTATGCTGTTCTGTGTGTTATACTTGCTTCTAAATATGTGATTAAAATGAGGAGAGGGAGAGAGCATAAGCAGAGAGAGAGAAGCAAGCTGTGAGTGGGAGGAACTGGCCCAAGGAGCAGAGAGAGAGAGAGAGACAGAGAGAGAGAGAGATGCAAGCTGTGAGTGGACAGAGGGAGGAATTTGCCTAGAGGAACTTGTTTTGTGCCATTGAAAGTAAAATTCCTAAATTCAAATGGGAATCTGATGAATGACTGGAGATATATGTAGGCAAGAGGGATCATTGTTGGGGATTGGGGAGAGGAGCTATTCCTAACACTTAAATGTACTTAAAAAAAAAAGTTGTTACTAATATGTTTTGCTTTTTTTTGGAGGGGGGAAGGTAGGGCTGTTAGAGTTAAGTGATTTGCCCAAGGTCACATGGCTAGTTTTTTTGTGTTAAGTGTCTGAGGCCGGATTTCAACTCAGGTCCTCCTGACTCCAGGGCTGTAACTGTCTTCACTGTGCCACCTAACTGCCCCCCTGCTTGCTTTTTTTTTTTTTACATCACCATATTTTACCTAATATCCCTCCTTTAAAGAACAGTTAGTACCCATTTTACACAGATTATTCTCAAAAATTGAAAAAGAAAGCACCCTATCAGATTCCTCTTATAAGACAAATATAGGCCCAATGCCTAAACCAGGTTAGGGTAAAGGACAGAAGGGGAACAGCTTAATATTATTAATGAATATCAATTCAGAAATTTTGAATAAAGTCATGTCAAAAAGTCTATAATTACCTATTTATCCAAACAGTTATTCAGTATGGCCAAGTTGAATTTATGCTAAGGCTGCTAGGTGTTTAAACATTAGAAAAACAATTAACATAATTTATCATATTTAAAACAAAATATTATGTATATTCTCTTTATATATATATTCTATAACATTGTTTCAATAGATGTGTGTGTGGGGAAATCTTTGACAGTTATAACACTCATTTATGCTAAAAATAAAATACCAAGTATCAGCATAAAGGGATCTTTTTATATCAGAAAAAGTATCTATCTAAAACCAAAAGCAAGTATCACACTCCAAGAGGATACATGAAACTTTTCAAGTTAACTACAGGAGTAAAACAAGAATTCTCATTATTATTTGATACAATTCTGGAAATGCTGGCAGTAGCAATAAAATGAGAAAGAAATAAAAGGCATAAAAGTAGTTAAATAGGAGTTAAAAGTTTTCCTGTTTATTGATGATATAATCATTTCTAATGGAAAAACCTGAGGAATCGACAAAGCCACTTATTGAGACCAATAACTTCTGTAAAGTTGCAAGCCACAAAATAAACCCTCAAAAATCCCTTACGTTTCCACATAATAATAATAATAATAATAATAATAATAATACAGATACAACAATAGAAGTATATCATTCTAGATAATTGCAAAATGCATCCAGTATCTGGGGTTCAGTCTGCCAAAGAACATGAAATATTTGTATAGATTCAATTGCAAAGTGCTCCTTAAAGAAATAAGGAACAGTTTAAATATCTGGAGGTTTTTTTTCTGGGCTCGTTTCTGGGCTATGTCAAGGTAATAAAAATGACAATACTACTGAAGTTCATTTTGTAGTTTTAAGCTGTATCAAAGGAATTCTTTATGGAATTTAGTAAAATGATGATAGAATTAATCATCAAAAGAAAAGATCTTAGAATATAAAGAGAAAAATTATGAAAAGAGGTACAGATGAACAGGAAATAATACTTCCTGACCTCAAAGTATAGAAAGCAGAAATTTTCAAAACCATTTTGTATTGGTTAATAAAATATAAAGCAAGATCAATGGAATAGACTAGACAAGGGAGAATCAGAAACAATAGCAAAATAATTCTGTATTTGATCAATTGGAAAAACATTATTTTTGAAAAAAATTCTCCATTTGATTAAAATTTTTGGGAAAACTGGAAAGAAATCTGGCAGAAAACATATTTAGACCAACATCTTATACCACATTCAACAATACATTCTATTTTGATACATGACCTTAACATTAAAGATAATATTACAAAAAAAATTAGAAGCAATGGAGATCATATGATTTTCAGAGAGGAGATGGATTTTTTTTTTTATCAAATAAGGGATGATAACAATTACAAAAAGACAATGTAGATAGCATTGATGACCAGATTTTAAATGAATACCTGATCTTAATACTAAAGTACATACTACAACATATACCTCTCACAGGTATGGGTAGAGAAATGAATTCTTAACTAAACAAGGGATATAAACTATTACAGAAGATAAAATATATAACTTTGATTACATGAAACTGAAAAGGTTTGGCCTTGACAAAATTAATGCACCTAGGGTGAGAAGGGAAACTAAGTGGCAAAAAATCTTTGTATGAAATTTCTATAATACGGGTTTGGTATCTAGGATATACAAATGATACTTACACTTACATATAATGTATATATGTAATTATACACATATAATTACATACACATGTGTGTATATATGTATACACACATGTATGTGTGTGTGTTTGCAAAAAGCCATTCCTTACTAGGTAAGTAGTCACAGGGTACAAACAATCAGTTCTTCAAAGAAGAATTGCAACTGATTCTATTTTAGTCTGGGGACAGGCCAGGTCAAACTATAATATGTGTCACAGGCAGGTAATTAGTTTCTTTTTTTTTTTTCCCTTTTGGAGGGCAATTGGGGTTAAGTAACTTGCCCAAGGTTACACGGCTAGTTTTTTTGTGTGGGTGTTAAGTGGCTGAGGCCAGAACCAAACTCTGGTCCTCCTGACTCTGGGCCGGCGCTTTACTCACTGCACCACCTAGTTGCCCCCAATTAGATTCTTTTTGCTTCAGTTTTAAGTGATCCTTTACTATAATGACATAGGTTACCCTTGTGATTTGAAATACAGTACCACTTCTCTTATTCTAGTAGAACTCTTCTTATATGACTGTATGTGTAGCTATAAAGATAACTCATGAGAGTATATTGTCTTTATGGAGTTGACCTATTCCTTAACCAGAAACAGTTATGCAAATTCAAAGCTACACTAGATGCTCAGAAGAAACAGGCTGGTTTTAATTAGATCATTAGATCTTTTTGTCAGGATTCAAATGCTAAATAAGCCATCCAGTCTGGAAGATTGAGCATTTTTTGGCAGAAATGCCTATTGGAATTTGCTGAATGTTACCCCTGATTTTGTAGATATGTCTTTGAGATCATGTCCTTAACTATTGTGTTTCAGTATTTTCCCAGTATACCAGAAAGAGGATGTATTTTAAAGCTTGGTTCAGGCAGAGGCTATATAACCATTTATCAGAAGTGTTTCTAAAGGGATTGATGATTTAAGACCATTGAAGTCTCTTCCAATTTTACTATTGTATGAAGTCATACAAGCTCCATGTTCCTTGTGCAGAGTCTACTCTTGAAGTTACTGTAATAATTGCTGATGATAAATCATATATATCATATATCAGTGGTCAACAGCGGGCAATGAGGAAAGGAGTAAAGACAGTGGTGGCTCTTTCTACACAAATGATTCTTAAATTACATATTACTTCATGTTAATGAGATGCAACAGCATTTTTTATGATAGCAATAGGAAAGAATATAAGGACTGTGAAATAGAAATATTATAAATGAGTAAAGACTCATTAGTTCATCTGCTAAAGGAACAGTAAATATAGAGGATTTAGAAAATGATTTGTCAACTTGGGGTGATGAATTGAGATCAGGATTTATTTTCCTATTTTGTAGTGTGAAAGTGGATTAATCTATTTATTCTGAATAGTTCTAGAATGCATTTTGAGAATTTAGCAAAGGTTTAATAGGGATATTACTATTACTCATTTTGGTTTAGACAGTATTTCACAACTCTCATTGCCTTGAAGGAATTTGTCAAACTAGGAACAGAGGGACCTCCCAAATCAGGGCTTTCCTTGATTAGTGTCTCGTGAGGTGAGGAGGCTATAAATGTCTATTGCCTTGGGATCTTCTGGCTTGTCTAGGAAATTCTTTAATGAACTAGGGGCAAGACATGCTGTTACTTTAATAAAAAGTTCCAGCTATACACAAGTAGTAGCCTGGGTTCATAGTTGATATTAATATAGATCATTACCAATTACTTAATTTTGGGAAGTATATTTTTCTTTACACTTACCCTCAATTATAGGCTTATTCTGGTTGACTTTTTAAGATGTAATTATTATGCTTTGCAATTTGACTTACATTTTGAAATTTCAATGTATTTTAATCTAGTAGCTCTCTTGATGAAGAGTCATATCCTGCTATTTTCATTTTGTACATGTTAAAGTTGTTATGAAAGGAGAATTGAGGTCATTTATTCCCTCATAACCATATGGGGAATTAGTGGGGATCAGAATTGAACCCCAGATGATTTGTGGTTAGTATGAGCGACACTCCTTTCCTATATTGTAGGTATGAACCAGTATCTCTCTGATTATGTTTAATGCAGTCAGATCCTAGAAGTGTTGAAGAGTGTTGAGTATAAAATAGATTTTAATTGGCTGTGATATTAACGTAAGTATAAAGATGTGATTGTGTTCAAATCAAACCCAGTCACCCTCAGGAATAGGAGGTGGAATTGTACCATTGAATTAAAAGTACTTGAAGTTTCTTGAAGTAAAGGTACATTTTGTATGTGTAACTGAAAGAGACTAAGTTGGGCATGTTATTAATTATACAGTCTTTGGCATTAAAGATGAGTGTTGGTTTTTATCAGCCAGAAAATGGGAAACAGAAGTTGAAGACTTTAAACTTGATGAAACAGGCTGATGTTTCTGAAAAAATGTTTTCTAATTTTAATTTGGTAAATAATTGATCTGCTTTCCAGAGGCGTTACTTCTACCACTTGAGTAACTGAGAGCTGTGAAGTACAACACATCTACATTTTAAATAATTACTCCTCCTTGGCATGGAAACAGCTTTTCCATCCATTAATAACAGGAAAATGAATGTTAGGCCTGCAGTAAAATAGATTAAACTGTGTACCCTTTTGGATGCTTGACTGCATCTTTAACAGAGCTGAAATTCCTCTGGTTACTTAAATACTGTATATTGAAATGTGATGGTGGTCTTGGGTTAATAGTTAAAAGAAGTTTAAATTGGAATTTTTGCACACAAAATTTTCCTCTTGATCACAGCAAGTAGGCAGAATAGGACTGAGTCTTGATTGCTAGATTGTTGGAAGTGTCTATAATGCTTCACAGATGAATTGGCTGGGCACCTGGTCTTTTTCTTGTCTTCCCTGTGAACCTCTGAATTGTCACTGCCAGGCACATACATTCAGGGTCTATTGTTGGTACTGTAGTCTCAAGGATTGGCTACCAGGTGTTTTTGTTTTTTAAGTTGGGCGGGAGGGGGGGTTTAATGCAGTTTTGTTTTAGTTTACTCCACAATCTTTTAAAGTGGTTCTTTTAACTTTTGGCATATTAAATGAATTACTCCCTGGAGTTTTAATTCTCTGTTTTTCAATCTCCCCTTCTTATTATACTCTGTCTTTCTAGGAGCACCTATTAAAATTAATGTTAACATGATGATATGAAGTGTATTTTCAGACTCAACATTATGCCAGGGTCTTGCTTAATTAATTTTCACTCCTGAGTCCAAGAACTGGAAATAAAATTCCCCCAAAATTTGCCGTCAAATCGAAGTATATGATTGGCTCTTTTCTTTTTTTTGCTCTTTGGAGGTAGGAGGGGAGGGCAATTGGGGTTAAGTAACTTGCCCAAGGTCACATGGCTAGTTTTTTGTGTTGTATCTGAGCCTGAATTTGAACTCAGGTCCTCCTGACTCCAGGGCCGGTGTTCTATTCACTGTGCCACCTGGCTGCCCCGATTGGCTCTCTTCAAGTCAACAGACATCTACTAAATGCCAAACATCTCACTAAGTTAGAGAATTTCAGGAATGGGAGACAGCCAGTTAAATGAAACAGAGTCTGGAGATCGAGTGTTGTGTGAGAGTAGCAGCCAGGAGGCCAGTTTCACAAGATTGCAGAGTATACTGAGAGGATTAAATTGAAAGAAGATTGAAGAAATAGGAAGGGACCAGTTTATGGACTGCTTTAAAATTGACAGGACTCAGCCATCTATTGGATAAAAGTATAGAAGAGAGTGATGAATAAGGCAAAAAAGTAAAATTGACAGTACTTGACAACAGATTAAGTAGGGGCATGAGAGAGATTGAGAAATTGTGGATGACACTAATTTTGAGCCTGGATATCTGGGAGGACGGTGGTACTGAAATCCCACCTTTCGCTGCAAGCCTTTTCCAAGCCTTTTTTTTTTTGAGGGGTGAAGGCAAGGCATTTAGTGTTAAGTGACTTACCCAAGGTCACACAGCTAGTAAGTGTGTCAAGTGTCTGAAGTCGGATTTGAAGCATAAGGATAGAGAAGAAGGCAATTAGATTTGGTTATTATAATGTCTTTGAAATAAAGTGCAGGTGTGCGTATGGAGTTGCTTTTTTCTGGTGTATGCTTGTATTTTTTTTTTTTGTTGTTGTTGTTGAGATTTCATTCTGATTCTCTTTTTTAAAAGTCTGGTTTGCTTTTGTTCCCAATCCCCCCAGTTATTTATTTATTTATTCATTTTTAGTTTTCAGCATTTAGAGCTCAAAATCTTATAAAAGTGAATTTAGGACTCAAAATCTTTCATTCTGATTCTTTAAAGGAGCTGATGCATTTAGTAGCCATGATTGCAAGTGTTGACAAGATAAAAATTCACATTACAGAATAATTCAGCCCTGAATTATTGAATGCTGAGCATAGTGACTCTCTTTGTTGTAACAAGACTGTCACTTGCTTGGTTCTGTCTTTGCCATTGGCAAACAGATATGTATGAGACTGGGCAGGAAAAAAGAGGAAATGAATGCCTTTTCCTATGGAGATGTGTCTCCTTGATTAGTTAACAGATGTTTTTATTAGATTTTTGTAAGTAAAATTTTCTCATTAGTTGTAAATTTAGATTATATTATAATGAGATACCTGCAGAGGTCCAGAAGCTTTTTAGAAGTGTTCATAAAGGCCAATAATGTGGTTAACTTTTTATTTAATTGGTGAATATATATCCTTTCCAGTGAAACTTTAGGTTTATGTTTGCCATATGTTTAGACTTCTACAATTATAGTTTTACAAATAAGTGAAATAGTGCATATTGACTTTAAAAGAACAAAAATATAGCAGAAGGGCAATTGTTATTTGTCCTTTTGATTGAATATTGTCTTAACAATGTGTTTATAAAATTTCCATTTTTTTATTTTTAAATTTATTTATTCATAAACTCATTAGCTTCCAATTGCTCCAATATAATTTTGAAGGAGTTATTCTCTTCAGTGAGTTTTTGAAATTCCTTTTCCATCTGGAAAATTAGACTTTTTAAGGCATTCTTCTCCTCATTGGCTTTTTGGGCTTCTTTTTGCCAATTGAGTTAGTCTATTTTTTAAGGTGTAATTTTCTTCAGTTTTTTTGGGGGGTCTTCTTTAGCAGGCTATTCACTTGCTTTTCATGATTTTCTTGTATCATTCTCATTTCTCTTCCCAGTTTTCCTCCACTTCTTTTACTTGATTTTCAAAATCCTTCAAGCTCCTCCATGGCCTGTAACCAATTCATATTTTTCTTGGAGGCTTTTGATGCAGAGTTCTGACTTTGCTGTCTTCCTCCCACTCCATGCCTTGATCCTTTCTGTCCCCCAAAAAGGACTCTATCATTTTGTGCTTCCGTTCCTTACTCATATTGATAGCCAATTACTTGACTTTTTAACTCTTTGCCATGGCAGAACTCTGCTTCTAAAATGGAGAGAGCTATGTCCCAAAGCACCAGGGTTTTTGCAGCTGCCAGAGCTATTAGATGGGTGCCCTCTCTACAGCCCCCACACGCCATGTCTCACTGGTCATACACCCTAGGACCACCACCCAAGACCATGATCTGGATCCAAACAGGTCAAAGCAAGAGCTATTACCCTCTGAATGGTCTCTTGGTCCCCCTACAATATGCAGGCCAGGAGCTCTGGAAGCAGCCATGTGGCAGTGGCTACAGCCACAATCCTCCTCTGCTTCTCACTCCGGGGGTAGCAGCCAGACCATGCTCCCCCAGTTTTTTTTCTTTTTTTAAAAGTAATGGGGGTTAAGTAACTTGCTCAAGGTTACACGGCCAGTTATTTCTGGGTGTGGTGCTGAGTATCTGAGCCCAGATTTGGTCTAGGTCATCCCGACACTGGAACCGGTGCTCTTACTCGCTGAGCCACCTGGCTGCGCCTAAGCAATTGGGATTAAGTAACTTGCTCAAGGTTACACGGCCAGGTGTTTCTGGGTGTGTGCTAAGTGTCTGAGCCTGGGATTCTATCTCCAGGTCATCCCAACACTGGAGCCGCTGCTCTTTCTTCCTGTGCTACCTGGCCACCCTGCTCTCCCAGTTTTAACAAAGTTCCACACTGACCTTTTACTTTGTCTTTGGCATTTGTGGTTTGAAAAGTCTGGAAACCACTACAGGTGCTGGTGATCCACTCTCCCAAAGTCAGCTCCAGCCAGGGCTGGTCGAACTGCCCTGGGACTAAAACCATGACTCAGTGGGGATTGCTCTTAGCTCCCAGTGTGCTGTGATGGACCCTTCCTGTTGGCCTGCCAGGCTTCCTTCAGCGGGAGATTTGTTTCTTTCTCTTACTTTGTAGCTCTAAAGTTTATTTAGAGTCATTCTTCACATGTATTGGAGGAGGTGGAAGCTGGAGCCATGTGGAAGTCCTGTTTCTACTCCGTCATCTTGGCTCCACCCCCCCATTTCCATTTTTTTAAGTTAGAAAGAACCTCAAAATCCATTTAGTTCAACAAAAAGATGAAAATAAAAGTGAATAATGGTCACCCATCCTTTATGTGAATGTCACTTCTGTAAATCATGGTAATATTATTATTGTCCAGCTGGTGTCAAGTGATGAATTGTTCCCATTTGCTTTTTCCTTCCTAAGACTATTTTGTTTTTTGGGGGGTTTGGAAAAGGATGAATCCTTTTGATGTGATACAAAACCATCATCCTTTTGAGACAGTAGTGTCAAGAAAAGCACAACCTGAGAATTTGTTCATTAGTTTCAGATATTGGCTAGTTCCCAATGTTAACATATCCAATTTATCAAAAGTTGTACTTAAAAAACCTACCTGTTTCTCAGAGACATTCATGAAGAATAGCTAACAGAAATTATTTTAAAATTATTTTCAGGAATCACCAGATTATTATCGTAGTAGACTGAGAATTATTCACAATACTTTTTTTTTTTGGACAAAGGACTATAGTCATGGTATGGGACAAGAGCACTGAATTTGAAGTCAGACTACCTCTCAAAATTTTAGAAATTTACTCACCCTCTCTTACCCTCTGCTCTCTTGTGTGTAAAATGAGGGGTTTAGATTAGATTCTTTCTAAGCTTTATCTAGTTCTGTTCTGAGATAGAAATTAAATTTTGCATGTTGTGTCTTACACATACAGCATATGAAAATGTGCTTTTTTTTTGGAGGGCAATTGGGGTTAAATGACTTGCCCAAGGTCACATGGCTAGTTTTTGTGTTAAGTGTCTGAGGCTGGATTTGAACTCAGGTCCTCCTGACTCCAGGGCCAGTGCTCTATTCACTGTGCCACCTAGCCGCCCCTGAAAATCTGCTTTTATATAACATATATTTAATACATGTTTGTAGAAGGTTTTGATGTTTTAATCTGTTTCACCTAATCAGTCACTAAATTACTAAACCCAATTTTATAATAATTTTACATCCAACCATTCATTTGCGATCATCACTGGTAAAACTCTAGGCCAAATCTTTATCATTAATGTTCCCTGGACACTAGTCTGATTCTTCTGCATTATCTCCTGATTAACTTTCTCTTTACTCCTACTACTTTAATTCCTACTTTATAGTCATGTCCTCTTAAATGCCTTAAAACTTGCTGTCATCATAGCTATCTTGCTAAAATCTGTAATGGTTTCATCATTACTTATGATTATAGCATTCAAATTCCTTTGATTTGCATTTGAAGTTCTGTGTTTTTTATTTTAACCAGTATGAACCCAGTCTTTTTTTTTTTCCTTTTTGGAGGGGGGAAGATAGGGCAGTTGGGGTTAAGTGACTTGCCCAGGGTCACACGGCTAGTTTTTTTTTGTTAAGTGTCAGAGGCCAGATTTGAATTCAAGTCCTCCTGACTCCAGGGCCGGTGCTCTATTCACTGTGCCATCTAGATGCCCTGAAGCCAGTCTTTCTTAACATTTTGTCTCCTATAACTTCCCATTATGACTCTTCTGCTTCAAGGAGATGTTGATCTTCAGTTTACTATCTTCTGAATAGGCCTTGCCCATTACTGCTTCTATGTTCTTTGCCTATACTATTTTCCTTTCTGGAATGTCCTCCTCATCCTTTCTACTTACCTATATATCCTTCAAAGCCCACCTCAGATCCTACCTTCATCATGATATCTAAGTCAACCATATTTTTTCACTTTTTAGATTTTCTGCCATGGGAAGAACCTCATAGATCATTGGGTCATTCCTCTATCTACAACTTGAATCCCCTCTGCAACTTGTTAATACTGTTGATCATCTAGCATCTTCTTGAATATCTTCAGTAACAAGGATTTAGTTAGTTCCTCCTAGTTTATCTTAAAACTCTAAGTTGTTAGGAATTTCTTCCACATGTTACTTTTAATTTTTGCCACCCTCTGATATGCTCCTTTACTTTTGGTTTTGCCTCCTAGATCTAAGTAGAATACATCTAAACTCTCCATCCCTTCAAATGATCGATGAAACAACCATGTCTCTATTCTCTTCTTTTCTCTGCATCAATCATCCTGAATCTTTCCACTGATTCTTCTATGCCATGATTTCCATTTATCTGAATTTCCTGGTCTGTGTCCTAGTTTATATACCACTTTGTTCATGTACTTTCTAATATTGTTAGGCTTACCAAATTGTATGCAAATTTTGTCCCCTTTTTATGTCTCTGCACCTTATAGTCTCAGTGATGTTATAAACTCCCTGAAAACAGAGACCATGTCTTGTATTTTTTGTTGGCATCATAGTCCACAATATCTTGTACAAAGTAGACACTCAATGAATTTTTGTCTATAGTAGAAGAGTACAGGACTAGGAGGCCTGTTGTGTGCTCTTGTATGAGTTATTTAATCTTTTTTTGCCTAAACTGATATGAAAGGATTCTTTTTAACTAATGAGATTTTAGTTTTCTTCTAGCTTTTAATATATGAATCTATAGTGGATTGATTATGAAATTCTTTGGTCTTATATTTTCACTGCTTTCCTATTGTTTTCTCTGCTCACAGGATTATTAATTTAGAGCTAGAAAGACCCACAGGTGCATCGAGGCCAAACCTTTTATTTAATAAATGAGGAAACTGAGGCCAAGGAGGTAAAACGATTAGCTCAAAGTCATGCAGATAGCTGTTGTTATTTAAACTTGGGTCCTCTGATTCCATATCTGTTGTTTTTTTTCCCCACCATATCATACTTCCCAAATTTTACATTATTTCTACCTCTCTGTACTTTCCTGTGGTTTATTAGAAAGTCACTTGTCCCTAAGTAGTTTTTATGAGACTAAGTCTCACTAGAGTCATCAAGTGTCTTTTGTTGCTATTATCCCACATCATGCTTTATTATTAACTACAGTTACTTATAGTTGACTTTAAGCTTCCTATCCAAGAACAAATAATGGAGATTGGCATAGATGTGGCCCAAACATAATGGGTTTATTCAGTTTTCAGATGGGACAGAAGAACAGATAAATTTTATCCTTTATCACTTTAGCCATATTTATTCTACTTTCAGGGTGTTTGTCAGGGTTTGACCTTGATTAAGATGAAATAGCATCTGTCCATTAGGGAATTATCAGAATATTCAATGATGTTTTGCTGCATGAAACCCAAGTGATGGTATTAACTTATAGCATTTCTTTGTCCTATGTCAATTTTTAAATATTCAAATTTGATTTGACAGCTATATTAATCAGACTTTTTTGTCACATCAATCTGTTATGACTTTGTAGTCTCAGGGATTTAAGTCTTTTTTCAAGTCCTAGAGTTTCATTTCTATGATTTGTATATAAACAAAAAAAGGTAACCTTTTATAGATCATTTAAAAATTATCCTTTATGTAATTATATTGTTGGAAACATTTGGCTTGACTATGTATTTTTATAAGTGTGTACATGTATATACACATGCATTTCTTTATCCAAGTTACTTTGGAGGCACTGTGGTAGGAGAACAGATTTGTATTACATTCAAAATCTTATTTTTGAAAGGAAATTTTCTGTTGCCACCTTAAACCAGAGATTATATGACTTGCATCTCACTTCTGTGTGTGTAATGAACAAATGTACAATTAGGTAGGTGTTATAAATAGGATGTGGTAGAAAGGCTTAACTTACTCAAGTTCCCTAAATTTTATAGCAAATGCCCAACAGAGATTTGCTACTCTTTAATTTTGACTTTGGGGCTAACCAGCTGACGCCTGATTGTAAAGACTTATGTTCCTACAAGGTTGAAAAAGCCTTAGTGTTTCATCTCCACCTCCCTTGTATTTTGGAGAACACTGTGTACCATGAGAAATTTCATTCCCACCCTTTTGTTCTATTCTAATCTATCAAACTGAGGCGGAGAGGGAGAGAGAGAGAGAGAGAGAGAGAGAGAGGAAGCTCCTAGATAAACATACAGCAGCGCCTAAACTCCTAATCACTCAAGGTTTCCGCTTCCAGGCCCTATAATTAGAAGTCCTTCTTTTCCTTGTATTCCCAGTTGACGCAAATGCTTTTTGTGGCTTGGCACCTCATTTGGGGCGTGGGTTTAGTTTATGGCCAGGCCAGAGTCTGGTTTAGTCTTCTGATACTGCAGAAATAGCTCTCAAGCCGCAGTTTACATCCCTACTACTTTTTCCTTTTATGTATATGCTCTGTGTATTTTTTAAGTCTTTTTCCTGAAAGAAGCTTATTGTTTCCCCCAGCAGAGTGCGTGAAAAAGAGGAAGTTATAAATTAAAAGAAAGCATATGTATTCTTGGGCCTACATGAAGTTTAAGCCATTTCTTTTTGGAACTGTTCTGGGAAAGATTTAACTAACGTCCTCTGGGGATAAGCACTATCCGTAATTAAGTCTTGATATACCTTTCATTTAATGGAAAAGCAAATCAAAACTTGAAATCAGATTCATGGAAGATAATACTTATGTTGTCCCACAAGTTCTTGCTGGACTATGCATTTGTAAGAATTGGTTTATTAATGCCAGATTGAAAAACAAGCAGGAGAAACCTGAAGCTATTCCTTTTTCATCTGTGATTATACATATGTAAAATGTACAACAAGGAAATATTATTTTAGTCTTGATAAAGCACTAGTGTGGATCTTCCTCTCAGTTGAATGCTAATTGTGATGGAGATTGATATAGCTTGAAAAGAATCCCAGTCAGGGTCATCTGTAGCTGATGAATTTTCGCAGAGGAAAACATAGAAATGATTCACTTTCAGTTGGTTCTCTTGTTGGTATCATATTTGCACTGCAGTTTTTTAAAAGTACAGAAAATACTTTTGTAGAGAGACGATGAGAAACTGAACAGTTGAGTTGTAACCATTAAAACTTTTTATTCAGCTAAAAGTAGAAGAGGAAGTTGAAACATTGCTTTCAAAAAGGGAAGAGACTGATATGGCAAACTTCACACACATGAATGACATTAAAGACAGGAGAAAGGTGTTCTTTAGCATGGAATCGTAGTTGGGGATAGCTGAGGAGGCAGCACATTAGGAGCACTTGGATAAGCATGTGCTTTTAGATAAAAATTCAAAGAAAGACATGCAGGGAAAGTTTTCTTTCCCTAAAATACAATCTGCTGGACCCAGACTGGAGTGATACAGTTCATCTAATGAGGTGCCTTGGCTTCAGAACGGTGACACAAAGCAGGATCCTGGATTAGCCATGCAAACAGCCAGATCAGATAGAGCTCATCTTTCTATTTTAATGCCAACTCCTGTCTTCCCGCAAATGCTGTATAATCTTTCACCCCTTTTCTTTTTCAACAAGGAAGTTATTTTAAAAATTAAAGGGTGAGCAAAGAAGGAAAACATGATCAATGTGGAACAGAAAAGCATGTGGATCAGATTAAAGTCCCAGATATGTGGGCCCATATCAATGCATATTTTAACAAGGCAGATACTGTGTACATCTGACCTAATAACTGCACACCTTAGAATCATGATGTTTTAAAATGGTTAATTTGGAGCTCTGCCTTGCAGGTTTTCAAATCCTAGCAACTATTATGGTTTGATAACTGTACAGTGAAGATACCTTTAAGCTATATTTTCCTGTGATACTATGTGGTTATTTCTAAGATACAAAACATCAAGGGTTTCAGACAGTACAGAAGTACCTGGGCTTTGCTTTGTTCTCACTGGAGCCTTGAAAGTTTAAGCATTTACCTTCAAGAATGAACTTTGTAAATCTCATTTTCATTGACTTTGTTTATGCTGTCATCCACTCTCCAGTATGTCTGATAATATACTGTGTATGTAACATAACTGATAATGAAGAGAAATGAATACTACAAAAATATGAAATACATGAATCAACTAAAGGAGATTCATTTGTATATGAATAATTTGACTTTTCTAAGTCTTTAAACTCAGATTAATAGTTTATTTTATTGTTCGTTTCCCACCCTCCCCAGGCCTCTTTTTCCCCCAAAGAATTACACAGAACAAGGATTCTTACCAAGTAGCAACCTTCCAGGTTTTTTTGGATTTTTTTTTGTTGTTAATAGTATTTTATTTTTTCCCCAGTTACATGAAAATAATATTTTTAGCATTCATTTTTATAAGATTTTGCATTCTAAATTTTTCTTCCTCCCTCCCTTTCCTCTTCTCTTCTGAAAATGGTAGGCAGTTTGATATAGTTTATACATGTGCTATATGTAAGAAATATTTCAATATTATTCACAGTTGGGAAAGAAGAAACAGATTAAAAAAACACAAGAAAGAATAAATAAGTGAAAAAAATATCTGGCATTGGGAAACTGCATCCCAAGGGAGACATGATTATTGAGTTGGTTTTTAAATTTTTTTATTTTTTATTTATATTTATTTATTATTTATATTGTTCTCTAAAAGCAAAATGGAGTACTTCAATCTGCATACAGAGTCCATTTATTCTTTATTTGTATTTAGACAGCTTTTTCCTTTGTGAGTTCTTTGTACTTTTCATGGATCATTGTGTTGCTGAGAAGAGCTCAGTCATTCATAGTTGATCATCACACAATATGATATTCTTTACAATATTTTTTCCTGGTTCTACTCATTTCACTTTGCATCAGTCCATTCAAGTCTTTCCAGGATTTTCTGAAATCTCCCTGTCCATTTCTTATTGCACAATAGCATTCCATTACATTTGTATACCACAGCCTGTTCAATCGTTCCCCAATTGATGGGCATTCCCTCAATTTCCAATATTTTGCCACCATGAAAAGGGCTGCTATGAACATTTTTGTACATGTAGGTCCTTTCCCCTTTTTTATGATCTCTTTGGGATATAGGCCTAGTAATGTCATGACTGTATCAAAGGATTATGCACAGTTTGGTTGCCGTTCGGGCACAGTTCCAAATTATTCTCCAGAATGTTTGGCTCAGTTCACAACTCTACCAAGAGTGCATCAGTGTCCTGATTTTCCCACATCCTCTCCAACATTTATCATTTTCCTTTTTTGTCATGTTAGCCCATTTGAGGTATGAGGTGATATCTCAGAGTTGTTTTAGTTTACATTTTTCCAATCAAAAGTGATTAAGAGCACTTCTTCCTATGCTTATAGATAGCTGTGATTTCTTCATCTGAAAACAGCCTGTTCATATCTTTTGATCATTTAGCAATTGGGGAATGGCTTGTATTCCTATAAATTTGACTCAGTTCTCTATATATTTGAAAAATAAGGCCTTTGTCAGAGACCTTTGCTGTAAAGATTGTTTTCCATATTTCTGCTTCCTTTCTAATCTTGGTTGTGTTGGTTTTGTTTGTACAAAACTTTTTAATTTAATATAATCAAGATTATTTTACATTTTGTAATACTTCTTATATCTTTTTTTGGTTATGAATTCTTCTCCCCCCCTACTCCCCAGATCTGACCAGCAGACTATTCCTTTCTCTTCTAATTTGCTTATGGTATTGCCTGTTATGTGTAAATCATGCACAAATTGGTATACGGTGTGAGGTGTTGGTCTGTAACTAGTTTGTGTCCTATAGTTTTCCAGTTTTCCCAGCAATTTTTGTCAAATGGTGAGTTCTTATCCCAAAAGCTGTGATCTTTGGGATAAGACTAGGTTAGTAGTAGTCACTGACTATTGTGTCTTGTGTACCTAATTTATTTCACTGATCACTATTTCATAGCCAGTATCAGATAGTTTTGATGATAATTGCTATATAATATAGTTTGAAATCTGGTATTGCTAAGCCACCTTCCTTTGTATTTTTTCCCTGTTAATGGCCTTGATATTCTTGACCTTTTTTTCTTCCAGATGAATTTTATTATTTTTTCTAGCTCTATAAAATAATTTTTAGGTAATTTGATCGTATGATGCTGAAAAAGGAAATTAGTTTAGGCAGAATTGTTATTTTTTAAATTTTATTAGCTTAGTCTACACATGAGCAATTGATATTTTTCCAGTTGTTTAGATCTGACTTTGTGTGAAAAATGTTTTGTGATTTTGTTTATATAGTTCCTGGGTTTGTATTGGCAGGTACCATATATAGTTTGCAGTTATTTTAAATGGAATTTCTCTTTTTATCTCTTGCCAGTGGGCTTTATGGGTCATGTAAAGAAATTCTGATGATTGTTGTATATCCTGTGATTTTGCTAATGTTGCTAATTAATTCATGTAAATTTTTGGTTGTTGTTCTAGGCTTCTCTAAGTGTACTATCCTAGCATCTGAAAGAGTGATAGTTTTGTTTCCTCATTGCCTTTTTCTAATTCCTTCAGTTACTGCTTCTCATTTTAAGGAATACCCTTTTTATTCTTATGCTATCTAATGTTTTTAATAGGAATGGGTGCTATCTTTTGTCAGAAGCTTTTTTCAGTGTCTATTGAAACAATTATATGATTTCTGTTGATTTTATTGCTATTTTATTTATTTATATATATTATATGTAATATAAAATATATATTAATAGTTTTTAATATTAAACCAACCTGCATTCCTGGCATAAATCCTACCTGGTCATAGTATATAATCCTTGTGATATAGTGCTGTTATTGCCTTGCTAGTATTTTGTTCAGATCATCACATCGATATTCTATAGGGAAATTGGTCTATAATTTTTTTTCTCTGTTTTAGCTTTTCCTAATTTAGGTATCAGCACCACATTTGTGACATAAAAGGTGTTTGGTAGGACTGGAAGGGCTTTTTAATATATAAATTTTGTAGTCTCCCACTTCTAAGAAGTAATCTGTATTAAAAATGTGTACTTTTTATGTATTTTGTGCACATAATTGGTTACCAAATAGTTGAAACCCTAGATAAATGACAAGAGAGTATAGCACCTAGATGCCCTCAGTATGTTTAAGTCATTAGGCAGTGGGAAACCCCATCCCAAGGGAGACATGATTATTGAGTTGGTATCAGTATTGTTATCTAAAAGCAAAATGGGGTACTTCAAAACCTAATGGATTGCTACTCACTAGAGTTCTTCAAGTAAAAGTGTCTTGACCCTTGTCAGGAAGGTTGGAGAGATTGTATTTTATGCTTTCATTTTCTTTACTTTCAGTTTTTGAAAGGTCTATTGTGTCTCTAGTCTGAATGATTTGAATTAAGTGACTGTCAGGGTCTTCTGTTCTGAGATTCCATGATTCAATGCACTTTTCACTTCCCTCCTCCCTATTTCCCACTCCTATCCAACTGAAGTTCTTAAGTCATTTAAAAGAAACTTCCAAGCTCTGACATTGAAAACTACAGCCATGTCTGTGCCTTCTAATGTACCCTTTTAACAACTGCTCAGATAACCTGGTTTCCCCTTTAAGCTTTTTTAAACACCCTAGTGTGCCGTAAGTGAGATAATTTGTGACATTACTTTGATAAGCAAGGTAATATTGATTTGCTGTAAATAAGAATGACTGTCAAATCAAGAATGATTGTATTTTCTACAGTCTTCTCAAGTTCAGCCATAAAGGCAGACTTTATAGAAGCAAAGTGCTCCCTTCTTGTATAAACAATTGGAGAGCTGACCTAAAGAGACCTTCTCATAAATGTTCTGAAAACTGATTATAGATTGACATAGAAAAGGGGAGGGATGGGGAGAGAAGTAAAACATTTTCTAGGAGTCTACATATTTTTGAGCTCTATGTCCCATTTTGGCTTCATACACTGTAAACTAACTTCTTTTAAATTCACACTTTGAATTGGCTAATCCCTGAGGTTACACCTGATTTATGATAGCAGGTCTTGCCTTCCTGAAAACCAGGCCTTCTGAGCCTCTGTAAGAAGATGCTATTGAGAAGATGACTTTGGATTAGTTGATTTTCTTAGTCACTTCATTCAGCCATAAACACTTTCTGTACTGTGCATTCATGGGACCTAACTACAACTCTATGGAGTTGGGAATGAGTTTAAGATGGTATTTCAGAGAGCAAAATAACACGTCTACCATAGTTGGTCTAAGCTATGAGGGTTTCTGTCCATATCATTTTGCTGCCCCTAAAATTCTTTTGCCATTCAAAATAATAACCCTTTTATCAATCCATTTTTATCCTTTTAATTTCTTTCCATTTTGTTTTACCTTTATTCATTACTACTATTTTCATATTGCTTTCCCATCACTTCAGAACATATACTTTTCCTGAAACAGCTTTTTAAGGTTCATAACCCTCTAGGGAAGATATTTCTTCTCTACAAGATTTTATTACTGGTTCTTGTTAAGTATTTGCCATAGTTTCTGCCAGTTATTATTGACGAATATAGCATGTAGATGTTGAGCACCCGTAAAAAGTTTTCAATATATGTTTTCAGTATATGTCCTGGAAAATTTCTACCCCTGACAAGATTAAATTCTTCATAAAGAAGGGTTACTTGTTTAAAAAAGGAAGTATCTCTATGGACAAGACCTTATGTTTTCCCCCTTGACTTTTGTATTCCAGGTATGCTTCTTGTCACAACAGATACCCTTGGTCATGATTTTCATGTCTTCCAAATCCTGACTCATCCGTGGTCCTCATCCCAGAGTGCTGTCCATCATTTATACACCCTTCATAGGGGAGAGACTGAAGCCAAAGTAAGATATATCTTTGTTCTTAATGTAATATTCCTGGTTTTCCTCCATGCTGTCAGTTATATCATAGTGGAGTTAAATGTGAATTTCAGGAAGGAAATGATATCTTTTGTGATGGAGCTATGTTTTCTGGAGAAAAGTTTTGCACAATCACAGTGAGGTATTATCTTTGTTCATACGTTACATTGCTACCAGAGAACTCCAAATCTACGGTTTTGCTAAACTTTTCTCCTTCAAGTTTCTTCACTTTTATTTTTTATTTTATTTTTTGCTTTTTGGAGGGCATTTGGGGTTAAGTGACTTGCCCAAGGTCACATGGCTAGTTTTTGTGTCAAGTGTCTGAGGCCAGATTTGAACTCAGGTCCTCCTGACTCCAGGGCCGGTGCTTTATTCACTGCGTCACCTAGCAGCCCTTAAGTTTCTTCACTTTTAAAAGAGTGTCAGAGCCTTATCCAAAATCCAGTCCTTTTTGTTTCATAGCAGTATCTAAGGCAAAAATGTGTTTAAGAAAAAAATGAAAAAACTATACCTGAGAATATGTTACCCTCTTTTGGAGAACATTCTCAAATGTTAAAGGGAACTATGACATGTGAAATTATTAAAGACATTTAGAATTACCATGAAAAATGATTGTCTTTTTACTCTGAGTAGTAAAGTCAGAAGTCTTGCCCTCAGCTAAGACTCTCTGATCTCAACATTATAGCGAACCCTAACACAAACTTTCTGAATTTCAAATAAAGTATGTTAAATGGGAATCTTTATGGAACTCTCCTCATATTTCCCCCTTGCTTTTCCTTTCTTGCTGTCATAGTTCAGAAAGATCTATTGATACAATAGCTACAGATGTGTAGTGTGGCTTGGAGGTTTTCCCTCAGTTCACTTTTTTGATTCTGTTAGATGAATTGGGAAATCTCAGCTTTTGGCATTCAACATGTTTCCCAAACTATCACCATTGAGCATTTTATCCAAACCAGCTGTTCTGGGGAGAGCAAGAAACTAGAGAGTGGAATTCCAACCACTACAAACATAACTTTTAACTTAATTTCTCCTAATGCTCTATCAGGTGAATTAATAACTATATTCACAATTTGCATCCACTAGAATTAAGCTCAGTAAACATTCATGGGTTCATGTACATGACTTTTCCTTTGTCTCACCAATTCAACTTTTTGCCTCTAAGGTAGGAATAGATAAATAGTTAGGTATCAAAACATGTCATTAAAGCTTATTAAGACAGAGATTATATCTTGTATTTCTTTTGCAATTGCATCTTCTCATAGTTCTGATGCTATTAATATTATAGCTGTTCAAAAATCAAGTTGCAATACTGTTTCCATGCCTTCTGTTTTGAACTCAAGTTATTTATATGTCAATTGGACAGTGATTGCTACTATTTTTGCATTCATATTAGGTGTAGCCAAAACATATAATATTATTAAGACTTCCCTCTCTAATTGCAGAGGAATTCATAATTCTTTACAGATTTTTATATAGGATATTGCTTTGTTCTACTGTGTCCAAAGAAGGATGACATTGTCATAAAGTACTTTGAGTCCATTTCAAGTGTCCGTTGAAGTTCTTGGGGATTTTTAGCCAGTATAGATGAAAGGAATCTTGGCAAATGTGATAGCTTTCCACAAGGATGAGTATGACAGACCTTGATTTGCCCCTCTGGGCTTCTTAGGCCAGAACCAGGAGCACTGGTCAAAGTTTCAAGGAGGCAAATTTAGCCTTGATTTCAGGAAAATCTTATCAACTAGAACTGTTGACAAGTATATTGGACTGCCTTAGAAAGAGTGGTTTACCTCTCCATGGAAGTTTTCAGTCAAAGACTGGATGTGATAAGGAGGATTCCTTTTGTCATCAGTTGTGTTCAATGACCACTGTCCTTCCTCCCATATCTGACAATCGGTGATGCCATGCATCAGTGAAACATTTCCTAATGACTTATTGTTTTTATGGACGTTGAAGGGATGGAAATTATATTAATTTTCCAAGTGGGACACTTGGTTATTAAGAGGTGATTCTCTTGTAATAAGTAGCATGTTTTAAATTAAGTTTGAAATGATAGGAACTAGACCTGTGATTTTGTTGATATGGACAATTCTAACTAGCACCATCTTTCTGACTGAGAGCCTCAGTTTATTGCCCAAAGCACTGAGAGATTAGGTGACTTCCTTAGAATCACAAAGCAAGGGGACAACAAGGTGGCACAATGAATAGAGCACAGGTCCTGGAGTCAGGAGGACCTGAGTTCAAATCCGGTCTCAGACACTTAACATTTACTGGCCAGTGACCTTGGGCAAGTCATTAATCCCAATTGCCCTGCCCTCCACCCTCCAAAAAAAAAAAAGGAGAAAAAAAAAGAATCACAAACCATCCTATGTCAGAGGCAGGGCTTGAAACAGGGCCTTTCTGACTGGAGGGATGGCAGTGCCATCAGTGCCTCTAATATTTTGGAATGGAGTAAAAATAAAAATTAAATGCAATATGCTTCTCACATTTTAGAACTTGACCTATTTACAAAACTTAAAAGAATGAGTAAATTCTCCTAAAATTTAGTAGTCTTCAATGAGCTCTCCTTTTTTTCTGAATTCCTGTAGCTTGTTTATCCTTCGTTTTCAAAGAGAACCAGTGACATTACAGATGATGTCTTGACTAGAGGGTGAATTAGATTTAAATGATACAGAGTTGCACAGTCATCAGTTCTTACTCTCTTTTCCTGAGTCATCTGAAATCCAATGGCAGGACAAAAGTCTTGGCATCTTTGATGTATGAGCAAGCTCTGAATGCTCCACAGAACCTGCTTCAGCCACCTTCATGATCTTTGGAACAAATTATTCTCATCTGCCTGTTCTGCTGGGAAAAGTCTTCACATGCTTGGGAGAGATATCCCCTAAATCACTGACAAGTTTGTGGCCTTTTAGTTTCCCTCAACCTGGCTTAGCTCATCTGCTGAGATGGTTTGCCAGACTGTGGCCACTGCACATGCTATGGCTTCTTGGAGCTGTAGATGAGAGTCGGGTGAAAGGTAGACACCAAAGATGGATGAACAGCCCTGAAAAGGGCTCAGCAAGCCCTCATCCCCAAAGTGTTTGTCCTTTTGAACACCAAAAATCCTATAGCACACATTATCTGTACCACATATCACACATTCTTTTACACTGTTATTTGTCTTTCTGTATGTATACCCTATCTCTTTAACTTGTTTGCAATGCTTTTGAATCCTGGCTAGCTGTCTGGATTCTCTGTTCCTATGTTTTGCATATCCTCTGTGTATCAGTGAATATAAAGTGGGAATACCAACTATGTTCCCATTTTACAGCTTAAAAAACCAAGGGTTTGAGCAGCTATGTAATTTGACCACTGAGTTAGGACTTTGTTACAGTCTCCTAACCACAAAATCTCAAAATACAAGTATCCTAACTTGGCCATCATGAAAATTATTTTTTCACAGCTTTCCTCATATAAATTCTTTTAGACTCAGGAAATTAATAAATTATATGTATCATGTATTTAGAAATATTTGCAGCACATGATCTACTTGCTTTTTTATTTCTTTACAATCAAGTTATTCTAGATTTAGCTGAAACTTTTGAGGGTTCTTTAATCAGGCTACAAAAAATCAAGTATGTGAATCTAATTATGTTGAATTAAGTTGTTTTGTGGTCTGTGACTTGGGATATCATATGCATCTGACAACAATTTTCCTTATAAAGCACATATGTAGTAAGAAAAATATTCCTTGTTTTCAGCAGTTAAGTCATATGTGGTAGAAACCTTATGGGTACTTTTAACATTATTGTAGTGTTATTCAGCTTCAATGAAGTGTCTCACTGAAAGCAAGGTTCTCTTTGAACATAAGATGCACAGCAGAATT
Source organism: Petaurus breviceps papuanus (assembly GCF_028583685.1). Classification (NCBI taxonomy): domain Eukaryota; kingdom Metazoa; phylum Chordata; class Mammalia; order Diprotodontia; family Petauridae; genus Petaurus; species Petaurus breviceps. The sequence goes on along the minus strand of NW_027187398.1, from coordinate 3,181,904 downwards.
ATTCTTGAAAGAAATATATATCAGATAAATGTCTAACAATTAAACAATTTTTCTCCGAACAGTCCAGCCAAATGAAACACAATTAGTACCTTTAATTGCCAAAAGAGAAAAGAAAGAAATCCTGCTGGTTAGTAGGTTTACTAAATTGAAACCATTTGATAGTCACATGATTTCTTTTAGCTTTAAAGGAGTGCCCTGTAGTATGTTCACAGCTTTGTGGTGAGAAGTATACATGCATATTTTAACAAGCATGTTTCCAAGTCTCTCTTTTGTTTCACTCAAGTTTTGGAAACCAAAATCATTTGAGCCTAATTTTGCTAGATTGGTGATGTGAGAAGAAGGAATGACATTGGGATACTAAAGTTGGGGAAGGAGGAAGAGAAAGAGAGAGAGGGAGGGAGGTAGGGAATATTTTTTCTTTCATCTTTGTATAATTAGTCTCTAGCACAGGACATTGATCCAACAAGAAAATACAGTTTGTAGGACAGGATATATTTACTTGAAAGATCAGGATCAGTAGTGGGGTTGTTCAGTGTAAAAGAAATGTCATTGTGTATGGGAGTCTTTTTTTTTTTTAAAGCAATCGGGGTTAAGCAACTTGCTCAAGGTTACATGGCCACTTATTTTTGTGTGGGTGTTAAGTGAGTCTAGAACTGATCCCAGGTCTCCCGACTCTGGGGCTGGTGCTCTTACTCACTGCGCCACCTGGCTGCCCCTGTGTACGGGAGTCTTAAGAAATGGAGCTGAAAACTATGATAGGCCTCACTAGCACCTGCTAGAGGTACTAAGTGGCATAGTGAATAGAGTGCTGGGGCTGGAGTTAGAAAAACATGAGTTCAAATGTGGCCTTAGACACCTAAACTGTTTACCTCAGTTTGCTCAGTTTGTAAATGAGGAAAATAATAGCACCTGCTTCCCAAGGTAGTTTAGAGGATCAAATTAAGATATGTGTAAAGTGCAAAGCACGGTGCCTGGTACATAATAAGACCTTGATAAATGCTGATTTCCCTGATTCCTTACATTGAACAGCAGTTACAGTCTTTAAACAGAATTCTAAAATGTGACCTTCTGTAATATGGTAGGAGTTGGTTTGAAAAGATTTACTGCCAGATCTCTCTAGATATTAAATGAATGAATAAAGCATTTAAAGCACTTATTATGTACAAAGTACTGTGCTAAGGGATGGGGATACAAAGAGAAAAATAAGATAGTTTCTGCTCTTAAAGACCTCTTTTTTTTGTTTTTTTTTTGGAGGGCAGGGCAATTGGGGTTAAGTGACTTGCCCAAGGTCACATGGCTAGTAAGTGTTAAGTGTCTGAGGCCAGATTTGAAATCAGGTCCTCCTGACTCTAGGGTTGGTGCTCTATTCACTGCACCATCTAGCCACCCCAAGACCTCACATTTTAATGTGAGAGATAACACATGGAAGGTTGGAAGGTTTCAGCTGCAAGTTAGAAGGAAGAGTACCATGGTAGTAAGCAATTCTTAATGCCTTTTTCAATGTCATTTACATTGTTAGAATCATATCTTTCTCTTACCTTCCTTCTCCCTTTTGATATATGTAACTTATACACACATATAACACTTACAGGGACAATACAAACAAAATCAATGGTTCAATTTTTATTTTTGTTCTTAGATACTTAATTTCATATGTAACATCTTCAATTTGACAGGCTGCAGTGGCTCACTGGCAGCCCACCTTTATATATGAGTTTAGGGTTTAGGCACCATGGACAGAGTATTAATCTATATTTTTCTACATATACTTTAAAAAAAATAACAAATCTATGAAAAACCTGGGTTTGTGATAATATGTGCATACATACAGAATGTGCCAAAAGTCTTAAAGCAGATTTAAACCTTTAAACCTTAAATCTGTATTAAGATACCCTTAGTTTAACTTGCAGGTCAAAATTCACACAAGAATTCTAGAATTCACATTTTGAACAGCTAAGAATATGATTATATTTTATACATGGATGGTTTTGCTTTATAACTGTAAGAATACATACATGTGTATATGCACATATACACAGAGAGAGTAAGAGATGAGAGGAAAGGGAGAGAAAAGAGGAGGCAGAGGAATATGAGGGAGGTGAAGGAGAGAAATAGAGACATGACAGAGATAGAAAAAAAAAGAACAGTCAGGGATAAGATAAAGATAAGATAGAGAGATGCAGAGATAAAATGAGAAATACTGAGAGAATTCCACTGGTTGATTCATTGACAATGTTGGTTTAATTGGATTTGAATTTTTAAGCATAAATACAATTTTCTTAACTTTTTCTTCCCCTTCTTTATTTCTATAAGCTAGCCATTGCTGTGGTTCCTATTAATTATTGAACGACCAGGTGAACTTCCTTGAGGTAGCCCACACACTAAAATATTTCCTTATCTTTATCTTTATGCCACTCTAGATCTGGAGATCTTCATTAAAGGGCATGTGTAAATTGTGTTATGTCTACAAAGCCAGAATATATTTAGTGAACTCTTGTTGAATGCCATTATTCTTTGAACTGGTCTATCCGATATTTTAAATTTGGGGACAAATTATAGTCATATTTCATCAGGGAAAAATATATAAGGAAAAAACCCCAAAATACTTTTTTTAAGAAGTCAGTTTCCTAAGTGACATTAAACTTCTTGTGCACTTCTCTTGTGTAGTTCTTCAAGTGAAAGGGCATATTGTCTATTTCCCAATATTTTTGAAATTTAGATACCATAATATTATTTCTGTTATTGTTTTTTCTAACTCTATAAAATAATTTTTTGGTAGTTTGATTATTATGGCATGGTAAATTAATTTAGGTAGAATTGTCATTTTTATTATATTAGCTCAGCCTACCCTTTAGCCTCTGATATTTTGCCAGTTATTTAGATCTGACTTTATTTGTGTGAAAAGTTTTTGTAATTGTATTCATATAGTTCCTAGGTTTGTTTTGGCGGGTAGATTCTCAAATATTTTATAATGTCTATAGTAACTTTAAATAGAATTTCTCTTTCTATCTCTTGCTGTTGGGTTTTATTAGTTATATATAGAAATGCTAATGATTTGTGTGGGTTTAAGATAATACAATTTCTGTTACCTTTTCAGCCAATAGAGCCTTCAATTAGCTATTTATTATTGCTTAAAAAAATAACTCTTAGCAGAAGCAAATCTTAACAAAAACACGGGAGATTTTCAACAAATTAAGCAAATATTTATTATTTACTATGTGCTAAGCTACTGTACTTTGTCCTAGCATACAAAGACAATAAGGAAACGATCTCTAATCTTAAGGAGTTTACAGGACTGGGGGGGAATAGAATATCTATTTAAGTCCATAAGACTATAGGCTAGACAGTATAATTTCTAGAGGAGAAGAGATGGTTAATAACCAGTGAACTCAGGAAAGGCTTCTTGTAAGAGGTGGTAACTGAACTTTGATTTGAATGAAACTGAAGATTCTGTGAAGTAGAGGTGTGGGGGAAGTACATGAGGAACATGCATTATTGCAGAAGTACAGAGGCAAAAATGTCATGTACAGGGAAAAGATGGCTGGTCAGTTTGCCTGGAATGTAGTGTGTGAAAAGGATGAAACAAATGAACTAGACTGGAAAGGTAAAACCCGACTGGATTGTAGAGATCTTTAAATGCTAGACTCTGGAATTTCCTACTTTTCCTTGTTGTACTGGGGAGTCATTGAATATTTTTTAATAAGAGGATGACACAATTCATCATTCAGAATGCATTTATTAATCACTATATTCCAGGCAATTCTGCTTAGTACTGGAGATGCATATACAAAAAGAAATAGTCTTTCTCTCAAGTAGCTTATATTTTAATGAGGAAGACAACACTTATGGGAAGCGATGACCAGGAAAGGGGGTCATGGAGTTGGTGAATTGCTATATAGGATATTCAATTGGCACCACTTTCTAGAAACATTAGCAGTATTGGTTTGATTATTGTTCCAAGGAGAAGAGATGGAAAGGTGGGAGAGACTGATAACGTAATGGCCTGTGGAGAGGTGGGATGAGAAGTTGAAACATGGTCTGAGACCTACAGTTTAGTGTACTAGTTTGCATTTATTCAATTACAAATCAATAAGTCTGGGTACTTAGGGCCAAAATTCCAAAGATGAATGGATTAACTTTTCCAAGAACTGGTGAGTATAGATTCTTGGTGTTCATAATATAGAGATTTAGGTCTGAGTAGATATAGGTAGTAAGAAGCAGCACAACTATCACTAGTCAGTTGTACTTCATGGCAACACAACCTGGAGATAAGACGTGAGCTCTCTGTCCCTGGAAGTATTCGAGAAGAGGGTTTTTTTGTTTGTTTAAATGTCCTCAAAGGGTTCTTCTGAAACTACTTGATCATATTCTTTGACCATTGATAAAATTGATAAATTGAGGAATGATTCATATTTTTATAAATTTGCCTCTGTTCCCTTTATACTTTAGAAATGAGGCCTTTATCATAGAAGCTTGTTGTAAATTTTCCTGCCAATTTACCATTTTCTTTCTAATTTTGGCTGCGTTGGTTTTATTGTGCAAAACTTTTAAAATTTCATTTAATCACAATTATGCATCATATTTCTCATGATCCTTTCTATCTCTTGTTTGTTCATAACCTCTTTTCTCATCTATATATCTAATAGGTTCATTTTTCCATGCTTACCTAATTTACTTATGATATGCTTTATGTATAAATCTTTTATCCATTTTGAGTATATCTTGATGTACTGTTGTTACTCTATGCCTAACCTTGTTCTTAATATTTAAGATATGTAATTAATGTCATGAAACTTATTTCCCAATTATCTCTACTTCCTCTTACTGCGCCTCCCTTCTCCTTGGCTCTTTTTTGATCATGACTTTCAGGTAATCTAATACTTCTTAAATTATTTCTCCTCAGTCTGTTTTCCAGGTCAGTTGTTTTTTTGGTGAAATATTTCTCATTTTCATTTTTTTCAGTTTTTTGACTTTGTTTTATTGTTTCTTGATGTCTCATGGAATCATTAGCTTTCACTTGACCAATTCTAATTTTTAAGGAGTTATTTTCTTTTTTGAGATTTTGTGCCTCTTTTACCAAGCTGTTAATTTTCTTCTCATAATTTTCTCATGTTACTCTCTTTTCCTGATTTATCCTCTACAACTCTTACTTGATTTTTAAAATCATGTTTTCCTCTTTTTAAAAAATTTCTGGGGCAGCTAGGTGGCATGGTGAATAGAGCACTGGTCCTGGAGTCAGGAGAACCTGGGTTCAGATCCAGCCTCAGAACACTCAACACAAAAACTAGCCATGTGTCCTTGGGCAAGTCACTTAAATTAACCCCAATTGCCCTCCACAAAGCAAAAAAATAAATAAATTCTTTCTTCAGCTCTTCTAGGTATTCTTGTTGGACTTGCGTCCAGTCTTCATTTTTTTTCTTTTGAGGCTTTGTTTATAGATATTTGCAAATCATTGTCTTCTTCTGAGTTTGTGTCTTGAGCTGTCCTGTCATCATGGTAGCTTTTTATGGTCAAGTTTTTATTTTTTGTTTTTTTCTTGTTTGATCATTTTCCTAACCTATTTCTTGAGTTTATTATTTGTGTTTGAGTTAGTGTATGCTCACCTCTGAAGTTGGGGGGGGGTGGGTGGTAGCTAGCCTGAGTTTCTGTGGCTAGATCTGGGGACAGGTAGGTTTTCTGTGTTTCCAAAGCAGGGTGATCTGGGTAGAGTTCTGATCATTGTCCTCCTGCCTGCACTCTGCTCCTTATCCAGGTAGGGCCTCTGTTCTCTTGCCACCTAAGATGATAAGTACTCTCCTCTACTCTCTGGAACTGAAACCTGGATGATAGGCAGAAGAACTCCCAAATGATGTCTCACCCTGTGTCCAGTGCTAACACAAGGGTCCCACGGAACATCTCTCTGACCAAAAGTATAGTCCCCTTACTTTACTTAGACTCCAACTATTCCTGGTGTTACTACTGCTGCTGCTGTTGCTACTGCCCCTCCAGGTTCCATAATTGGTGCCACTTCTGCCACGTGGGCCAACTCCTACCTACTTATTTGTAGAACTCCCTTTCTGTCCTCCTAAGTTTTCCTGGGGCAGAAAAATGAATCACTGTATTTTCTGGTTATCCTCCTTAAAATTTGATTGGAAGCATTTTTTAAAAGTTATCTAGAGGATTGGGCTGGGAGAGCTAAACAGAAAATCTTAATTCACTCCACAGTCTTGGCTCTACATCACACTACTCCAGTTGTCAAATGCTGAACCAAAGGCAAGACCTCTTTTCATAGATGTATATCAGTGAAATTAATTATGGGAATTGTGTTATCTCACATTTTTCAGATTTCCCCCCAGCCTCTTAATAAATTAGCCCTTAGTAAATTAGCATTTATTTAGCACCTGCTATTTGCCAGGCACTATGCTAAGCATTGAGGAGACAAAGAAAAGCAACCAAAAAAATGTGCTTTCAAGAATCTCATCTCTCCCAGAGTTTCTTTCCATTTACAAGCCTCAGTAGCTTGCCCATTGTTCAATGTTTCTGCTGTGCTTTGGGCAATATTTATGCATGGTAATCAGTTTGGGTTTCTCATATGGCATGGATATTTACTTTACATATATACATATTTATTTTACAATGTTTTAAAGCACTTTTATTTTTATTTCCTTTTAAAATAATTTTATGTAGATAGTATAGCAGGCAAAAATAGTTCAGCTCCCTTTTTTCCCAAACAGTAGGTCTGACATCTTCAAACAATTAGTGTAACATAAATGTTTTACTAGACACTGGGGAAACAAAGATTTTTCTACAGCTTGTGATTCATTTGGTTTCAGGGTGATGCACAGAATGTGGTATGTGCTATTGGACTTGTGAATTATAGGTTGAATTTTGCTTACTAAGTTTGGTGAAGCTACTGATACCTTTGCTATGCTGAGATATGCTTCCAGGCTGATTAGTTACAGAATGACCACTTGGACTAAAAGTCAAAGACTTGGGTGCCAGGCTTGTTCTGCCACTGATTTACTCTGTAACCATGTGCAAGATACTTCCTTTCCTTGGGTCTTAGTTTTCTCATCTCAAAAACTGAGAGGATGATCTATGAGTTTACCTTTAGTTTCAACATTTTCTGCTTCTGTTTTCTAAGTTAAGTCCCTCTGAGAAAACTCATTCTTGTAATTATAGAACAGTAATTGGTACTCGAGGCAGGTAGGTAGCTCAGTAGATAGAATGCCAGATTGGAGCCAAGAAAACTGATCTTTCTGAATTCAAATCTGGACTCAGACTCTTACTACCTCTGGGACTTTCGGCCAAGTCACTTAACCCTATTTTCTTCAGTTTCTCATCTGTCAAATGAGCTGAAGAAGGAAATGGCAATCCACTTTAGTGTCTTTGCTAAGAAAACCCCAAATGGGGTCATACAGAGTCAGACACTACTGAGCAGTAACAAACTGATACTTATTCACATCTTTTGTTTTATCTTAACTACATTTTCTAATGTATTCCTCCCTTCTTCCCCTCCTAGAGAGCTGTCCGTTATTAGAGAGCTGTCCGTTATGGAAAAGAGGAAAAATAATCAAATCAAAGAAAGTGACCAACACATCCAAAAATCCTGATATAAAAAAGTTTACATCCATATTCCCCTACCTTTTTTAAAGAAGGGGAAGGGGAGGGAGAATCCTCCTTTGTATCTCTTTTTGGGGTCCAAGCTTGGTCATTATAATTTTAGTTTTATTTGTTTTGGTGGTATTCTTTCCTTTTATATTATTGTAGTCATTGTGTTCTTTATTTTCTTGGTTTTACTTACTTCACTTTGCATTAATTCACATAAATCTTCTCTTGCTTCTCCATATTCATCATATTCATTCATGAACAATAATAGTGTGTAACATTCAGGTACCACATTCTGTTAAGCTATTCTTAATGGTTCTATACTTTGCTGCCAACAAAAGTGCTACTGTAAATATTTTATTATGTATGTATGTAATCTTTTTTTTTTACACTGATTTGTATAGCAGTAGTATCTCTTGAGTCAAGAGTTTAGATATCTTAGTAACTTGCTTCATATAATTCCTAATTATATCCAGAATTGTTCAACCAATTCACAATTCCACTAACAGTCAATTTGGGTATCTGTCTTCTTGCACATCCTCCAACATTTGTTATTGCATCTTTTGTCACCTTTTCCAAATTTTCTAGGTGGGAGATGAAACATCAGAGTTACTTTGATGGGCATTTCTCTTATTGTTAACAATTTGTGGTATCCTTTCATGGTTGTCAGTAGCTTGCAATTCTTCGAGAACTTTTATCTATTGAAAAATATCTTGTAATCATACAGATTTCTATTAGTGGCCTACATGTTTTAGATATACACCTATCAGAGATATTTGACATGAATATTTTTCCTTTTCAAGTAATTCCATCATTATCTTAACTGCATTAATTTTGTTAATTGAGTGATATGATTATTTTTCTCTTATATTAATAACTAATTATTGAATAAGGAACAACTTTTTCCAAAAACCTTTTCTACCTCTTCATTCAGAAGTCAGCCACTGTAGGTTATTCAGGCAGTCCTTGAAATGCAGGGTTGATAATGTGAGGGAAAACTCAGATCTGTTCAAAAGGTAAAGAGATTTTAATTTAAGTGAACTAATGGATTCCAGCCCATTGTGTTTTACTCAGGTCTGGGAAAAAGTGGATTCTCTCTTTTGTCTGTGTTACCCTATGTGGGGTGATATTCGTATAAATAAGTCTCTTTGACTGAGAATGATTGATCAGAGACAGGCCTCAGACCCTCATTAGAATAAGCCTCTCATTATAATATTCATTCTCTCATTACTTTTTAATCAGTCAGTGTTGATTGCCATCCTTAGGAATACTCACTCTTCCAAAGATATATAAGTGTTGAGTAAGTTCATGAGGGGTTTTTTGCATTGAAAAGTGCCACTGATCCCTTTTATTAATTATTGCTAGCATGATTAATAAAATGATTAATTACCTGAAAATTTTATCTCTCAAAACTTTTTTTTGGGCCTTTTGGAGGGCAATTGGGGTTAAGTAACTTGCCCAAGGTTACAAGGCTAGTATTTTTGTGTGGGTGTTAAGTGTCTCAGGCTGGAACCGAACCTGGGTCCTCCTGACTCCAGGGCCGGCGCTTTACTCACTGCGCCACCTAGCCACCCCTCTCAAACTTTTAATACATCACAAATACAAAAGCCTTTTTTGATTTCATACCATCAAAATTATTAATTTTTTGTATTTGCCTATTTTTGTTTACTTAAGAATTTGCCGTATAACCCCATAGTTGTGAAAGATACATTATCTGCTTCTTTTCTAATTGCTTTATGCTATGATCTTTAATATGTAGGTAATGTATCCATTTTGAGTTGTATAATATTGGTCAGCCAGGTTGATTTCAATTTCAAGAATCCAAGGATTCTTGGCAAATAGGAAAGAACTCTCTTTCCTACATAATTTTTTTTTTTTTAGTTTTTTGAACACTGGATCCTTGAATTAAATTATTTCTGAATCTTTTTCTCTTGTCTTTTCTGTTTATTTGTCAAAATTTCAACCATTAACAAATAGTTTTGATTTTCACTCTTTTGTGATGTAGTTTTAAAAGATTATTTCTCTTGGTATGCTAGATTTTTTGTTCCTTCAGATAAACTTTCTTACATTACAATTTCTAGTTAAAAATAGAACAGTCTGCCAAGTGTACGTAGCTACAACAGAATTGGGGAGCAGGCAGAAATCGAAAGGGAAGTCCCATGCAAAATACTTTTAAAATACACAAAGTATTTGGGAGTCAAACTACCAAGAAACAGTCAGTATTTGTATAGATACTATTATAAAAGACTCCTTGAATAAATAAAAAATAGAGGTACAGAGTTAATAAGGTGAAGTAAAGTCAGGGGCTTGCCTGCCTAAATTCTTCCTAAATTCTACTCCAAACAAATCTAAAATAACTATTCAAAATGAATTATGGAGTCACAGAACCAAAAATAGGAAAGGGTGAAACAATTTTCTGTCCCAAGTCAACTTAGAAGTTGTTAGGAAAGGTCTGTGTCACTGAGGCCATAGTGGAATGTAGTCCAGCTCAGGCTGCACCCTGTCAAACCAGTAGCAGGTCTTGGGGGTGACTGAATTGGCAGCAGTGGCAGCTTCTGGAGCTCTTAGCCCACAGACAGTAAACGGATAGAATACAATGAGATTATAAGGAACCCTTTGCCAGCCCTGGATCAGGATGCATTATCCACGTGTTTCTAGTCACAGACTCCGGGTCAGGAGGAGGAGGAGGGCTACCACACTAGAGCATGCAGTATCAGGCATACAGGGGCCCTGTTCATAATTCTAGGGTGGAGAAGAGTGCTTGTGTTTGCTTACAGACCAGAACACAGGCCAGGAGAGTAGCAAACACACTTCTCTTTATTTTACACCACCTTTGAAGAAATGAAAACTTACAGACTCCTAGAACTAGCTCTGAAAACAGTAGCCCAAAGAACTTGAAGCTTGGAACAGTGCCCCCTCAACCCCAGGAGCAGAGCCCAGCTTTAACATAAAGTTAAAAGTCAAGAAGTAGACTGGCAAATGGGCAAACAAAAACAAAAATCTGATCATAGAAACTTACTATGGTGACAGGGAAAATCAAAACACAAACTCAGAAGAAACCAAAATCAGTACTGCTGCATCCAAAGTCTCAAAAAAAAAAATGTGAATTGGTCTCAGACCCCAAAAGAATCACAGTACTATTGAACTTAATTTATAAATTTAGTGATATACTAATCAAAATACCAGAAGTATACTATAAAATAAATAGGATATCTAAGGAATGAATGATAAAGATATCCTAAATAATTTACCTTAATGTTTGGTAATAGTTAATACAACTGCTCTTTTGTAAGTTAACCATATCCCAGAGACAGTTCACATACTAGCATCATTGTGTGAAAAGGGCGTGAAGATAATTACCTTCTGGGGGTAGCAGAGGTGGTCAAGTTGGCTTAAATCCATAATAAGCTTTCACAGGCCAAAAGATGGCCCTTTTGATTGCCTAGTTCAGTAAATTTGGCAAGAGCAGTGTCATATGCTCTTGTATTATATTCATAGATATGATTAATGATTTACTTTGTGTTTGATAACCAGGCTCTAGGTATTGAAGATTAAATTGGGAATTTTTCATTTAACACTGAGGAACAATGAATTGTTTAGGATCAGATAACTGAACTATCACACCAGTCTTAATTATCTTGCCTGCCAGATTTTGATGAGTCCAATAGATTCAGTAACTTCTTTGGAAATGTATTCTTTTTCTTTTATTCTGTTCTTTTTGGTTTGTTCTTCCCCCCATCCCCAACTTGGTTATTTGTAATTAACTGGCAGGTTCAGTGTACTAATGTTTGTGAAACTATCTTTTCCTTATATCAGACTACAAGAAAGTTGATTGAGAACAAAAGTAGAGGGCTTTCCTGGGAAAAGTGAGGAGAGAGGGAAACTTCTGAGTCTTGTCTGACTCTCAGAAGCCTCAAGATTTGGAGGGAAATCTAGGGAGCATCAAAGCTGACCTTCAAACAGAATATTGGCTTATTTAAAATGGTTTTTAGTCCAGTCAACTTTAGAGTTCAGGCAAGCTACAAGATGTTCCAAGACCAACAGTTCTGTTTGCTCCATGATGAAAGTTAAGCTGTTGCTTGCTTATATTTTCTCTTTGATCTCCAAATATAAACACAGAGGAGGGGGAAAAGGCCTGAAAACAGTATTATCTCAGTGTAAAACAAATAAACTTGATGATAACACAGGTGGACTGATGGTTTTATCTTTTAGGCTGCCAGAATTTTACTTGTCCTTATAAAATTTTATTTTATAATTGACCTTACTTCAAATTGTTAAATATAAGGGAAGATAGAAATACTTCATGTTCTACTTATAAGCCAGGAGGAGATCTGTACTTTTGCAAAAGATGTAACTTTCTATCTTGTTAACTCTCAGATGTGTAAAATTGGAGGTCTTTCCATAAACATATAATTATCTATCAATATAAAAATGCCCAATTCCTGAACCTAAAGAGTACTAGCAGTCTTTCTGTTAGTCTTGGGTAATTCTGCTGAACAGTGATAATTTCTGGAATTAAAAAAATAATCAAAACTCCATATCCTGCCCCTATGCCAGTGTGTTCTGTAATCAAGTACATATATTTTTTTTTTAATTCTATTTTTTAAAATTTTCAGTTTTGAATTTCTCTTCCTCTCACCTCCTTTTATTCCACATTTGAGAAAGCAAGAAAAACAATCACCATAAGTATATATAGTGAAGCAAAAAAAAAATACCTTCATTGGCTATGTCTAAACATAAAGTTTCCTCAATCTGAATTCTAAGTCTATCACTTTGTATCTGGAGGTTGATAGCATATTTCACCATGAGTCTTCTGGAATTATCAGTGGTCATAAAGTTTTGTTTTTATGATATCTTTGTTATATAAATTGTTCTCCTGGTTCTTACTTCACTTTGTATCACTTCATATATAAGTATTCCCATGTTTCTCTTAAACCATCCCCTTCATCATTTCTTACAGCACAGTAATATTCCACACTGTTCATATACCATAAGTTGTTTAGCCATTTCCCAATTGATGGACATGCTCTTAGTTCTCCAATTCTTTGTTACCATTAAAAGAGCTGCTATAAATATTTAATAATATTTATTTATAATAGTAATTTTATTTATTTATAAAATAAATATTACATAAAAATTCATTTTATATGTTTTTATATATTTATATATATCTTATATATAAATGTATAAATTTATATATATAAATATTTATTTATAAAATAAAAAAATTTATAATAATAAAAAAGAGTACTTTTCCTCTTTCTTTGATTTTCTTGGGGGTATAGACCTAGTAAAAGTCACTGAATCAAAGGGTATGTATTCATAGTACCCCTTTAACTTTTGGGACGTTGTTCCCATCTAGAATGGCTTAACCAGTTCACATTTCTACCAACAGCACATTGCTATACATATTTTAATTGTTTTAATTTGCATTTCTTTAATTATTGATGATTTCAAACAATTTTTTCATAAGCCTATTTATAGCTTTGATTTCGTCCTCTGAAAATTATCTTTTCCTAACTTTTCATCATTTTTCAATTGAGGAATAACTCAGTTTTATAAATATGACTCTGTTCCCTTTTTAGAAATGAGACCTATATCATAGAAACTTGTGGCAAAGTTTCCTGGGTCTTTTCTGATTTGACCTGCATTGATTTTATTTGCACAAAACCTTTTTAATTTCATGTAATAAAAATTGCCCATTTTAACCTCCTGTGAACCTTTCTATCTCTTATTTGATCATGAACTCTTCTCCTATCCATAGATCTTTCAGTTAATTTCATCCATGATCCTAAATCATGAACTTCTTTGATTTTGGCTGGTTAATCAATCACTGCAGAAGCATCCAGTGCCTAAGTTTACACTAGAGGTGGATGGAATTGTGCAGACCTTCTGAAATGGGTTAAATAAATAGACCTTTGACTCCTAAAAACCTTTGCCTTCACATTGGGGTACAGTAGAAAAAGTCCTAGATTTGTAATCAGAGAACTTAGGGTAAAATCTTTTCTCCTCTTCCAGGTATGGCCTTGGTCATGTGTCATATCATCTTCTTCTTTTGTATAACATGTAACTTCTTCCTTTGTAAAATGAGAAGATTGGATCAGATAATTTCTTAGGATTCATCCAGCTCTAAATTTATGATCCTATATTCTCCCACCCCAAAATGCAAAAAATCAACTTAGATCATTTAGTAACCATTTGCTAGCACCTACTATGTGTTACACATCTCAAATACATCGTCTTTACTTTTAGTAAAGAAAAACATTTAAGTAAAAATCCCGTATACAAGGACTCCATCTGAAAATATATATAAAATTCACTCCAGTTGTTTCTGTACTGTGAGACTGAAGTTTTTCTTGTGATCATTATCTGGATCATTAATATTTTTTCACTTGATTCAGCAAATGAAGAGTTTGGCTTTCTTTTACTGCTTTTTTCCATGTGCATTATTATAGTCATTTTTCTCTTGGTTCCGCTTATTTCATCTTACATCAATTTATAGAAATCTTATTGTTCTCTGAATTCATCATAGTTCTTATTTCTTGCTTCACAATGGTATTGCACCAAATGTCTCTACCTTTGAACTGTTCTCTAACTGGTGTTCACTCATTTTCATTCCAGATATTTACTACCACAAAAAGTTCTCAGAATATTTCAGTAAATATGGGATATTTGTTTCTGTTTTTGATCTTCTTGGGCTATATATTCCTTGTTTTGGGTCACAGGATCCTAGTTTCAGAAGCCATGTAAACCTTTTAGGTCATTTCATCCGGTTCCTTTTTTTTTTTTTAACCAAAGAGGAAGTGGCAGCCTATAAGTGACTTTCTAGTGGTCACCTGGTTAGTGAGTGTGGATATTGAGCAATATGCAGAAATTTGAACTGAGGTCTTATGTCTCCAAATCCACTATTCTTTATACTATACCATGGGTCAGAGGGTATGAAACATTTTATTTTCTTCTGTCAGGTTGTTGACTTGCTTTTCATGATTTTCTTGCATCATTTTCATTTCTCTTCCCAATTTTTCCTCCACTTCTCTTAATTTGGTTTTCAAAATCCTTCTTAAGCTCCTCTATAGCCTGTAACCAGTTCCTATTTTTTATGGAAGCTTTTGGTAGAGGAATTCTGACTTCATTGTCTTTCTCCTGTTCCATACTTTTATCCTTTTTGTCCCCAAAATAGGAATCTAAAGTCAGATTGCTGTGCTTGCTTTGCTTCCTTTGTTTGCTCATGTTGCCACTCACTTACTTGAATTTTGAGCTTTTTGCCACAGTAGAACTCTGCTTCCAGAGAGGAGAGCTTTGCCTCAAATCGCTGGGGTTTTTGCAGCTACCAGAACTATTAGTTGGGTGCCCTCTCTGAAGCCTCCATAGGCTCTGGCACCTGGTCACACACTCCAGGACCTCCACCCTAGAGAGCAATCCAGATCCAAGCAGGTTAAAGCAAGAGCGAATACCCCTCAGAATGGTTGCTTGGTACCACTACAATCTGCAGGCCAGGGGCTCTGAAGCAGCTATGCAATGGGCATCTCAGCCACTTCTCCCTCTGGGGGCAGAGGCCGGACCACATTCCTGGACTCCCTGTTCCTAAAGTCTACACTGACCTCTCACTTTGGCTTTTATGGGTTGACAAATTTGGAAACCACCACAACTGCTGGTGATCTACTCTCCCAGTGTCCCTCTAGCCATGGCTGGTTGGGCTGCCCTGAGGCTAAAACTGTACGCTCACATGGGGCTGGGCTTTGCTCCCAGTGTGTTGCAATGGACCCATCCTGTGTGCCTGCCAGCTGTCTTCAGTAAGAGATTTGTTTCTCTCTGTCAGTTTGTGCGTTCTGTAGCCCTAAAGTTTGTTTAGAGTCATTTTTTATAGGCATTTGAGATGGTTACAAGGGGAGTGCAGGGAGTTTTCCTGCTTCTATGCTGCCCAGTATGAAACATTTCAAATCACTTTTCCTGCATAATTCCAAATTGTTATCCAGAATGGTTGGATTATCAACAGGTAACTAGTATGTCTATCTTCACATGGGCAGCTAAGTGGCACAATGAATAGAGTGCCAGGCCTGGAGTCAGGAAAACTCATCTTCCTGATCTCAAATCCAGCCTCAGACATTTGCTAGGTATGTGACCCTGGGCAAGTTACTTAACCCTGTTTACCTCAGTTTCCTCATCTGTCAAATGCACTGGAGAAAGAAATGGCAAATCCAGTATCTTTGCCAAGAATATCCCAAATGGAGTAACAAAGAATTGGACATGACTGAAACAACTTAACAACATCTTCTCATAGCCTCTTCTCAATTAACTTTTTTTTTTGTTATCTCTGTCAAATTTCAGGGTATGAAGTGAAACCTCCAATCTCTTTTAAATTTGTCTTGTTTCAACTATTAATGATTTGGATCATGTTTTCATATAGTAATTTATCTGATACATTTTAGCATTATTGCCCCAAATCTTACTCATGGCTTCACATCTCTGTTTTTAATCTAAGAAAACAGATGAACATGGAAGGAAATGTTGGTTTAGATCATCTGTAAGGGATGTTTTATTCTTTGAGATTTCTCAGATAAGCATTGTTTTATAAGTGCTATGAATAATAAAGTTCAGTATTAATTTCTGTAGACTGTTTCCTGAATTAGTCACCACAGTAGGAAGTGTGCTTAGCTTTTTAGAAACATCATCACATAATATTTATTAAGTACCCTTTCCTTAGGCAACATTCCCTTGCATTCCTTGTTTGTTAACTTCTCTCAATTTAGAGCATTCCATAAACAGAGGTTTAAAATATTTTCAGATCATACTGAATCTACATTAAGGTTTTCTAGTTAGTCTCAACCAAGATGAAGTGAGTCTACCTTGGTTTTCCAGGGAAAATTTCTCTGAGTTGGAAGTTTCTTACTATTTCCACACCCCAATCTGCCTCTTGTTTTCTGTTCCTACCCATTTGTCTCATTTCTATATTTATTAGTACCTGGGAAAGAAAAAGTTAATTCACAAGATTTGCTTAGTTTATGGATTAAAGGAAAACAAGTGGTGGATGAACTGAACACAAGATAATAAAAATTTATAAAAGAAAAGTAAGCAGAGCCAAGAAAGCGATATCCCTAGTAACTACAACAGTATAAATTGAAAAAAAAAATCAACACACACACACACACACACACAAAAGGTCAAAATTATAAAGATTAAGCAGGTCTTGTATGAAGATGTATGAAAATATACCCCCCCCCACACACACATGCCCCCTATCCTTTCATGAAAGTGAGAGATCCACAGGTGTGACATATTGCATATGTTCTTATTCAGTGTAGTAGTCAATTGTGCTTATTTCTTTTTATTCTTTTGCTTTTTGGAGGGCACTTGGGGTTAAGTGACTTGCCCAAAGTCACACGGCTAGTAATTGTGTCAAGTGTCTGAGGTCGGATTTGAACTCAGGTCCTCCTGACTCCAGGGCTGGTGCTCTATTCACTGCGCCACTTACCCGCCCCTCTTTTTATTCTTTAAAAATTACTATTTGTCATATGAGATGGCTCTATGAGAAAGGAAGAGGGAAAGGTAGCTATTCCCTATGGATAGCTATAGTGATATAAGAAAATATCAATAAAGACACTTTAAAAATCATAATAAAACATTAACGTTCATTTAAATTATGATGATTTATCATTTTATTTCACATTGTAGTTCTTAGAACATTTTTATATCAGTTCAAGGACTGGATGCTTTCCTTCAGGGGAATGTATCTTCCTGTAAGTCTTTCAACATATTATCTATTTATCCATCCTATCTATTTCTCTATCTATACATACATACATACATATATATACACATACATACATCTATACAGACATGTGTCTCTGTGTGTGCACATGCATGTATGTGCAACCCTTAATTTATCTATGTCTCATCCTATGCTTTTGCTCTGTGACCTAGTCTGTCTCCTTTTTGAAGTCATTGTAATGCCTTGTATATATCTCTTTATGCATAAATATTGTCTTTAGTGAAAGGTCCCATTTATTAGAATGAAAATTTCTAATTTTTTGGAGATGGTGATATTCAGTAATTCAAATCTAGGCAGTACCAAACTGTGTTTGTGTTTTGTTTGTTTGTATTTACAGATGAAAAAGCATGTAACTTGGATTGTTTCTTTCCTATTATTGAGAAGTAAAATTTGAATGGAATAGAATTCCAAGTATTGAATTTGGAAATATGCACGTTTTTGATTACTTGATGAACATATTGATCTCTTCTGTGGCTAATAGGAAGCTGTACTACTGGAGCTATAAAGTAGTCAGTAAAATATTAACTTTAAGCAACAGAAGAGGTAGTGAGAGAAGATTGGAGTAGTCAGTTATTTCTAGTTGCCAAAGAAAACAAGGTCAGTATCTCCATGAACACTTATGTAATGAGGTGTAAAAAATAAATCAAACACAATATTCTAGGACAAATTTGGGTTTTATGTGTAAAATGATGAGTTTCTTAAGATAAACCCTGGGTTTTGTGTACTCAGACCAATTGAAACATCGTTTATATTTTAGAAACAGCATGGAAAAGCATTAGGGTGATTGTAGTACCATCTTGTCCATTATTAGAGTAGATGGGAGGGATGTGACATTAGGGCTATGAATTCCAGGCATTCCTCTTAGATTTTCAGGGATCATGTCCATGAAACTTTACCCTCTGTTTCTTTTCCATGTACAAAAGCTGAGCTGAGCTTTTCTTGACTACTGGAAAAAATTGGATAATGTGATAAAATTTCTGACTTTGTCAATTTCATGCTACTCAGCTGATGTATTGTAGAAATGGATTGTCCTGATGCAGCTCTCCAGCCTTCAAGTAGTCTAAATCTCTTTTAGAAATGTTGTTATAGGAGAAACAACAAAGAAGATAAAAAGAAAAGGGATATAGCAAGCTAAGTAGGACAGTTTGGGAAGGAGAACAGGAAAACCTTTTGGTGAGATGAAATATTTGGATAAAAATTCAAAATGAACTTTGTGAAACTTACCAGTTAACTTACAAAAGTCTTTAAATTTTCTCCTGCATGAAATCACAACCAATTATTTAATTATGTTTGATTTTTATTTAAATTTATTTCACTGTATTGAATTAATTATTATTATGGTTAATCATTTTAGTGAAGTTTGACTTCCTTCCCTTGTAAAGCGAGACAGAAATCTTTGATGAACTCATCTGATCTTTGTTTTTCAGATGTATTAGAAAAAGCACATAGTTGTCCAGACCTGTATGCTATGGCCCTGTAAAAGCAGTAAAATGCTAATGAAATGTATTAACTAGGTATTATAATCTGTTGATCTTTTCATTTTGAATCCCAGCTTCATTTCTTACTAGGTAGTTGATCTTGTGAGCAAGTCATGTAACTTATCTGAATTTCTTTATCTATAAAATTAGAGGGTTGAACTAGATGACTTCTAATGTCCCTTATGCTTCTTCAGTTATTATCCCATGCCATTGCAAATCTGCCTTCAGAGGGAAAGAATAATGTGGCAGGCAACTTCAGGGTCTTCAGTTTTCATTTATTAAAGAAGAAAGGGAAAAATTTATTCTCTTGGAAATATTACATTATTTTTCAAAATATGTTATCTTGAGGTGTATTATATAAGGCATGTTATCAACCACTGGAACAGTTGATCAGTATATTAACATTTATTAAGCACAACCTAATTGCAGGAGATACAAAGATGAAAATGCCCTAAAGAACTTTATCTTCATAGGTAGAGATAACATGTATCCAAAGAAATAAATACAAAATTAATTGAATGTAATTTTTTGGGGGAGGATACTAAAACTTAGGGTGAATGTCAAAAAAATCCCCATATAGGAGGTGGCTTTTAAGGTGAGCTTTGAAGGATGGTAAATACTATCAGAGGTAGCAGTAGGAAGTGAATACATTGCTGGCATGAAATACAGTTTATTCATGGAATAGTGTCTTCTGTGAAGCACTGCACAAAAGGCAGTTTAGGTACATATAAGATTGTGTGAAGTGGAGGAGCGTTTAAGGCGTAAGTCTGGAAGCAAGTTATAAAGGATTTAAAAAGTCAAACAGAAGAGTTTGTATTTGATCTTCTAGGTAATAGAAAGCCTCTAGATTTTTCTTTTGTTTTGTTTTTTTGAATAGGCAAATGGCATATTCAAACCTGGCCTTAGGATTGTCACTTTAGTAGTGGTGTGGAGGATATATTTGAGCAAGAAAAAATTCAGCTAATGGGCAATATTAAGGGTTTCATCATTGTGGATACTTCCTCCTATCATGCAGATCGCCTCTAGGATAAAATACAATTTCCTCTGTTGAGCTTTTAAAGTTGTACCCAACTTTTACCCCAATGTGTATTTCTAGCTGCACTGGGCATTGCTCCCTTTCTCACACTCTGTGCTAGCACAGCTGGCCTTTTTTCTATCCTCACACATGACACTTCATTTCCTGTCTTTCTGCCTTTGCACAGACCATCCCCATATCTGAAATGTACTCTCTGCTTTACTCTGCCTACTAGAATCCTTCTGTTCCTTTATGATGCTCTTCAGGCACCATTTTCTGGGTGAATCCTGAGCTGATCCACCCAGCTCCTAGTGTCCTCCCTTCCAAATGATCCTTGTTTTTTCTACTTGTATATATTTGTAATGTATTTGCATTTTATTTAGACTCTATACATGTTCACATATGTACTTGTTGTGTACCTCATTAGAATGTATACTCTTTGTGAATAAGGATTGTTTACTTCTTTATGTTTTTTCCCCAGGGCCTGGTGTATAGTAGATGCTTAATAAATACTTGCTGATTGATTTTTTCAAAACATTTTGTTTGAATTGTTCTTTCATATTTCACTGTTTCCATGTGTTTATAGTTACCTGTCTCCAAGGTCCTTGTCAGGAGGGATGGTGCCTACTTCTCTTCTCTCCTCTGCAACCCCGTCTCCCCCATCTAAAGAACAGCAATAAATGTTAGCATTAAGCAAGTATAACAATTATTGGAGCATCTCATAGTTTATTTATCATTTGAGCAGTTAAGCATCATAACTTCTGAGCATCATAACCTCCTTATAGAAATTCACATATAATAACTCTGTCTTAATGGGAAACAATGACTGACTTGGAACATGTATTTTGTTGACATTTCATTTTGTCCAAGTATCTTTATGATCATTCCCTTTTTCACTTCTTTAAAGAAGGCTGGATGGAGAAGAATTTAAACTGAACATTTGATTGTGCCTTGTACTCATGTTACCTTCAAATTGCTCATTTGACTCACCTAAAGATGAAAAATTGGTTATTATATGCGTAGACATAGAATGTTCCTTTAGTTTTTGTGAGCAGCTAGCTGCTTATTTTCTCTTTTACAAAGTCCGGGAGAGGACTCCGTAAAATGCAATAAAAATGAAGGGGCTATTGTTCTGAAATAGTACAAGTGATTCCAAAATGGACCTAAAGACATACAATTTCGGCAAACAATCTGGACACTATTATTTTTACTTTCACAGGCAAAAAAATAATTACCAGGAGGTTTACTGCTGACCCACTGCTATAAGTCACTTGAAGGGTATGTTGCTGATAGTGGCAGTGGTCATCTACATAAATCCAGGACATCACCAATTCCTTTGAAGTCTTACTTCACAATTCCTCTTACATCTGTCCCTTCTTTTGCATTTATTTTTACTGTCATTATACAAGCCTAAGTCTTTATCCCTTCATGCTTCAACATTTGATTTTGTTGAGGGCACTTTCTTAAAGTTTTGGCTTTGAATTTTTCTAGAATTTTACCATGCATCTGTACCCACCATATGGTTCCTATTCTCTAGTGACTTGTATTCCAAGGCAGACTAACACATACATTGTGTATATAGTATATATTGAAACAACACGTAGAAATGCATTGTAAATCTATACCTGATCTTGCTAATATTTTTAAAAAACAATAAAAGGAAAATAAAAGTAATGTGAAAGAGAACCACACTGACTAATTTTTTAAGGCTTCAGACACTATCTTAATAGAACCACAATTTTCTCTCTGCCATGTAAGACTGAAACTTTAATACTAAATTTATCCTAGAAGGTTCAGGATCTAAGGGAATTAATTAGCTTACACTACCTAAGCTCATTTGATACTGATTGCTACTATAAAGCTAATGTAGCAATTCACAGATGATGATATTTATGTCCACTATGTAGGATTCTCTTTTCCTTTGTAGCTGGGAAACCAAATTAGTTATCAGAAGCTCACTTGGTGAGTTTGGATGTGCAGCTGCAAGACTTGTACAATCTTAAAAAATATTTCCTCTAGGTTGTGGTGTAGTATATTTGTACTACAGAATAACATTCATATCAGTCTGATATGAATGTTTCTGTGCCTTGTTCATTGCATGGTAAGCAATGTCAAATTCACTTGTCCCTGATCACATAAATAATTACCTTTTAGAAGCACTCTAGTAGGCACAATAGTATCTTTTATTATCCATATATTGTGAAGATGTATTCTGATATAGAAGATTATCTGTGAAAACTTTACGGTTTCCATCTTCTTTTTTCATCAGGCATACATCAACTTCCTCTCTTCTAAAGATGAAAAGACATTTTGGTCATTAGTTATCTGTGTCTTCTTAGTTGCCAATTTTTTACATGCAATACATGATTATTTCCAGTAACTTGTTACCTTTCAGTCTTTGATACACAAATCATATTTACATCCCAAATCTGTGATACATGATTATTAATATTTTTGCATTTATTTCCAAATATATCCTTTTTACCTTCTGAGCCTAGAAAATTGTTCCTTGTAACAAAGAATTAAAAAGAAGATGTGACAAAAATAGCTAACATGTCAAATGAATCTAATAGTATCTGCAGTGTACATCTATACTTCTCTTCCTTTGTAAAGAAGGCAGAGAGGGGGTCGGAGCCAAGATGGCGAAATGGAAACAGAGGCTCAAAAACCTAATGAGGAGAAGAATGCCTTATAGAGTCAAATTTGCCAGATGGAAAAAAAAAACCTCAAAAACTCGCTGAAGAGAATAATTCCTTCAGAATTAGATTGGAGCAAATAGAAGCTAGCGACTTTATGAGAAATCAAGATACTCTTAAACAGATCCAAACAAATGAAAAAATAAAAGGCAATGTGAAATATCTCATTGGGAAAACCACAATTTTTCCAGAAGTTTTTGTCAAATAGTAAGTTCTTGTCTCAAAAGTGTACCCAATATATTCCCCTGAACCACTACTCTATTTCTTAACTAGTACCAGATTTTGTTTGTTTTGATAATTGCCACTTTGTAGTGCAAAGATCTGGTAAGAAAGACTAGGCCAACTTTCTTCACATTTTTTTTCATTAATTCTCTTTATACTCTTGACCTTTTGTTTTTTCCAGGTGAATTTTATTACTTTTTTAACTCCATAAATTAATTTTTTGCTAACTTGATTGGTATAGCACTGAATAAATATCAATTTAGGTAGAATTCTCATTTTTATTATGTTGACTTAGCCTACCCATGGGCAATTGACATTTTTCCAATTCTTTAGGTCTGATTTTATGTGTGTGAAAATTGTTTTGTAATTGTATTCATATAGTTCCTGGGTTTGTCATATCAGGTAGAACCCCAAATATCTCATATTGTTTATAATTACTTTAAATGGAATTTTTCTATCTATAGCTTCTGGACTTTGTTGGTAATTTATAGAAACGCTGGTGATTTATGTGTGTTTATTTTATATCCTGCAGCTTTGCTAAAGTTGTTAATTATTTCAATTAGCTTTTTAGTTGATTCTCTGGGATTCTTTAAGTACATTGTCATATTCTCTGCAAAGAATAATAGTTTTTGTTTCGTCGTTGCCTATTCTAATTCCTTTGATTTCTTTTTCTAATTGTGATAGCCAACATTTCTCATACAATATTGAATAATAGTGGTGATAGTGGACATTCTTGACTCACCTGTGAATCTTATTGGGATTATTTTTAAAAATCAATTTTATTATTCTTTTCAACAAACCACTCTTTAGTTAATCTAAGTATCATGCCTTTGCTTTTTCGTTTGTTCCCTTTTTATTTCTATTCTAGTTTTTACTCTCTACTCTTTAGTGCTTATTTTAGATTTGTTTTATAATTTTTAAAACACATATGTTGTTCATTAATTCTCTTTTTAAAAATTTTACTGGGGCAACTAGGTGGTGCAGTGAATAGAGCATTGGCCTTGGAGTCAGAAGGACTTGAGTTCAAATCCAGCCTCAGACACTTAACACTTACTAGCTGTGTGACCTTGGGCAAGTCACTTAACCCCAATTGTCCTGCCCTCCGCCTCCAAAAAAAAGCAAAAAGAAATTTTTATTATTGAATATTTGTAAGGATGTGATTATTCCCCTGAGGACTGCTTAGCTGTGTCTCAGAAATTTTAACATTGTTTCATCATACCCTTTCTTTTACATAGTTATTTTTTCTATGATT
The DNA here is from genome assembly GCF_028583685.1 of Petaurus breviceps papuanus. NCBI lineage: Eukaryota > Metazoa > Chordata > Mammalia > Diprotodontia > Petauridae > Petaurus > Petaurus breviceps. The sequence goes on along the minus strand of NW_027187398.1, from coordinate 3,157,885 downwards.
TCTTCTTTGACTTAATGATTAGAATATCATTATTGTCTACATTTGGGTATATATCTTTTCTTTTTTAAAAAATTTATTTATTTTTAGTTTTCACCATTCATTTCCACAAGATTTTGAGTTACAATTTTTTCTCTCACTGTCTTTCCCCTACTCTCCACCCCAAAATAGCAAGCCTACTGAATGTCCCTTCCCCCAATCTGTTCTCTCTTATATCCTCCCCCTTCACCCTCCTAACTTTCTAGTAGGACGAGATGGGTTTCTATACCCTAGTACCTATATATCTTATTTCCCAGTTGCATATAAAAAACAACAACAACACGTTTTTTAACATTTGTTTTTAAAACTTTGAATTCCAAATATTTTTTCCTTCTTCCCTCCTCACCCACCCCCACTGGGAAGATAAGCAATTCAATATAGATTGTATATGTGCAGATACCCACATCATTTCCATAGTAGTTATAGTGTGAAAGACTAACTATATTTCCCTCCACTCTATCCCACCCCCCACTTATTCTGTTTTCTCCTTTGACCCTGTCCCTTTTCAAAAGTGTTTGCTTCTAACTACCCTTTCCCCCAATCTCCTCCCCCATCTTATCCCCTATGTCCCTGTTTTCCTGTAGGGTACGATGCTCTATTGAGTGTGCATATTATTCCCTCCTTAGGCCAAATTCAATAAGAATCAGGTTGTCCCATTCCCTTTCACCTTCCCGCTCTTCCCCTCCATTGTAAACAGTTTTCTCTTGCCACTTTTATATGAGACAATTTACCCTAATCTAGCACTCCCTTCCTTCTTCTCCCAATAAATTCCTTTCTCACCTCTTAATTTTATTTTTTAAATATCATCCCTTCATATTCAATTCATCTTGTGCCATCTATCTATATATATCAACATACAAATGCCCACAATCACATATATATTTGTATATACATATATTCTCCTATATATATATGTATGTGTGTGTGTGTATTCCCTTCAACTATCTTCATACTGAGAAAAGTCTTATGAGTTACAATTATTGTTTTTCCATGTAGGAATATAAATAGTTCAACTTTAATAAGTTCCTTACGATTTCTTTTTCCTGTTTACCTTCTCATGCTTCTCTTGCTTCTTGGATCTGAAAGTCAAATTTTCTGTTCAGCTCATGTTTTTTCATCAAGAATGCTTGAAAGTCCTCTATTTCATTGAATGACCATATTTTTCCCTGTAGCATTATACTCAGTTTTGCTGGGTAGGTGATTCTTGGTTTTAGTCCTAGCTCCTTTGACCTCCAGAATATCATATTCCAAGCCCTTTGATCCCTTAATGTAGAAGCTGCTAGGTCTTGTGTTATCCCGATTGTTTCTATAATACTCAAATTGTTTCTTCCTCACGCTTGTAGTATTTTCTTCTTGACCTGGTAACTCTGGAATTTGGCTATAATATTCCTAGGAGGTTTTCTTTTTGGGATCTTTTTCAAAAGGTGATCTAAGAGTTCCAACCCTTAGAGTTTCTGTACAAGAGCCTAACTTCAAACAGACCCTAGGTAAAAAGACACTGAAAAGAAGTAAAAAAAAAAAGAGAACAAGAGAGATTTAGTAACTACAGGAGTCAGGACTGTAGGCCCAGCCTTGTATTCTCATTCTCTTTCTTAAGGTAAAAAAAAGTGCTTCTGAAGTTTAAGGAAGAGAGAACCACTCTGACAACTCTGAGGGTTCTTTTGGTCATGTACCTCACCCAGAAGTTTCTGCTCTGTTTTCTTGCTTCTAAAGGTCAAAAAGAGAACTATATAGAAACAGTAGAGTTTCATAGATGAAATCACAAGACAATTGCAACCACCTAATGAGAGAACAAAGACAAAAATCAGTGCCCTTGAAAAGGATGCAGATGTAGCAGTTTAATTTGGATAAGTCTCCTTGATAAGGACTTCACTTTGAGACCACTGGTTATGAGAAAGGGAAGCAATGGATTCTGGAATGGGCAGGAGCTTTCATGCTAGATGGTGAACCTCCAAAAAACAATTGCATAAATTACAGTGTTTTGCATAACCAGATTGAAGGGGGAAAATGCAGCCAAGGGAACAGAATAACCCTGGGTTACAGATTTTCTGAGCAAAAAGAAGAGGAAATATCTGGAGCAAAACCAGAAGCAACCAATAGGCAAAATTTAGCTTTTATTCAAAGAACTAGTAGGACAAATTGGAAAGCTGAGAAATGAGACAATGATTCCTACTAATGTGGGTATCAACAATATATATATATTAATATCAAGTGCCTTCTTATACCTCTTCTCCAAGTCAAATATAATAATTAAGATTTCTCACCATTCAGTTTAAATTATGTTGTTTTTCCGTTTACATTTCTGTAGTATTGTTGTGTTGTTTTCCTGGTTCTGATTCACCCAGCATCAATTTAAACACATCTGTGTGTATGTAAATAAATGTGTTCATCATTCCCTATTGTGCAATGATACTCTATTATATTTATGTACCACAGATTGTTTAGCCATTCTGCTACCAAGAGAGGAATTGGAATTTCTTTCCAGTTATTTTCTACTTCCAATTAATGTTTCTATAAATAATTTGATACATGAGTATGTGCTAGGTGTTGGAGGTAATAAATAGAGAGGTGAACCTGGAGTCAGGAAAACCTGAGTTCAAGTCGAGTCTTTGACATGTGTGACTTTGGGTAAGTCATTTAACCTCCTTCTGCCTTCCTCATCTGTAATATGGGAATAAGAATAACACCGACATTGCAAGGTTGTTGTGAGGATCAAATGAGATAAGGTATGTAAAGTGCTTTACAAATCCCAAACAACCACCACAGAACAGTAATGAAAACATAAAACATCCCACTGATCTATTTTAGAGAGCCATTTTACTATAGAATGTTGGTTCTCTAGTCAGGAGGTCTGTGTTAGGAAGCCATCTTTGGCTCTTACTAGTATATGACCAAAGACAAGTCACAACCTTTCTGAGTTTCAATTTCCTCATTCCCAAAATGAGAATGATTTATTTTTTGCTTACTAATATTTTATTTTTTTTCCAATTACATGTAAAGATAGTTTTCAACATTCATTTTTGTAAGATTTTTAATTCCAAAATTTTCTCTCTCACTTTCTGCCTCTTCTCTAAGACAGCAAGCAATCTGATATAGATTATACATGTACAGTCATGTTTAACATATTTCCATGTTAGTCATGCTGTGAAAGAAGAATCAGAACAAAAGGGAAAAGCCATGAGAAAGGAAAAGCAACAAAAAAGAAACCCTGAAAATAGTATGCTTCTATCTACATTCAGACTCCATAGTCCTTTCTTTGGATGTGGTTAATATTTTCTTTCACGAGTCTTTTTGGAATTGTCTTGGATAGTTAAATTTCTGAGAAGAGCTAAGTTTATCATAGTTAATCATTGCACATTGTTGCTTTTGCTACGTGTAATGTTCTGGTTCTGCTCAATTCACTCATCATCAGTTCATGTAAGTCTTTCCAGGTTTTTCTGAAATCTGCCTGCTCATCATTTCTTAGAGCACAATAGTATTCCATTACATTCATATACCACAACTTGTTCAACCATTCCCCAAATGACAGACATCCTCTGAATTTCTAATTCTTTGCTACTACAAAAATTCCTGCTAGGAATATTTTTTTACATGTGGGTCCTTTTCCATTTATTATGATATCTTTGGGATATGGACCTAGTAGTGGTAATGTTGGATTAAAGCGTATGCACATTATATAGCCCTTTGTGCATAACAGGATGATTTATTCTTGATCTACCTTACAGAGAGATGGTAAGGTATTTTCCATTTATATAGTTTTGGTCATTGTCTTTATTTGGTTTCACCTAAGTTTGCATTAATTCACGTGAGTCTAACCATATTTCCTGGTCTTTATCATATCCATTTTTTCTTGTACTGTAATAGTATTCCATTGCATCCATGTATCACAATTTGGTTAGCTAGTCTCTTATCACTGGACATGTAGATTATTTACATTTCTTTGCTAACAGAAAAAGTACTGTTTTAAAAACTTGGAATATCTGGAGTCTTCCTTTTATCTGTGAATTCTTTTAGGTACATTTCTTGGGGGCATTTATGGAAACTTTGGGTACCAGTTTTTAGCCATTTGATATGCATATTTATAAATTGCTTTCCAGAAAGGTTGTACTAACTCACACCTACAACAACATCTTAATGTGCCTGTCTTCCCACAGCTTTGCCAAACACTCAGTGTTTCTATATTTCATCTTTACTATTTTGCTAGTTGTGCGGTGAAACCTTGGGGTTGTTTTGATTTGCATTTCTCTGATTATTACTGATTTAGAGCAATTTTTCATATGGTTGTTAATGCTTTGAGAATTCTGCTTTGGAGAGTTGTTTTTTTTCCCTTTGGCCACTTATATGCTGGGAAAGTCTTATATGAGAAATTTCATGAAATTTGTTTCTTAGCTTAACTGCTGTTTTTCCTCTCATCCTTGAGGCATTAATTCTATGAAAAAAAACCTTTTCAATTTCATGTAATCATAATTATCCATTTTATTTTATGTAGTTACCTCTAGCCCTTCGGTAAGAATTTGTTTTATGCCTAAAGCTATGAAAGGCATAGGATCTTGCTTCTTGTCTAACTTAAAAAATTGTTTACTCTTTAATATTCAAGTTTTGCAAAATTTTGAATTTATTATGCTGTAAGATGTTGATATAAGCTTAATTTTTGATACATTGCTTTCCAGTTATCCTGCCAGGAAATTCTTTCTTAAATAACTTAAGTTTTTTGTGTTTATAAAACATTTGGTTTTAGAGTTCCATTCCTTCTGATTCTCTCTTGTCTAGACTTTTCAGTTTTTCACTAATACCAATTTTTTTTGTTTTTTTAATCAAATGTTTTATTAACTTCTAGTTTACATCATTCATTTCCGCAAGATTTTGACTTACAAATTTTCTCCCCCTTTTTTTCCCCTACCCACAGCCCCAAAATAGCGATACCACTGGATATCCCCTCCTCTAATCTGCTCTCTCCCATATCTTCTCCCATGCCCCCTCTGACTTTCCAGTAGGGCACGGTGGATCTCTATGCCCAAGTGCCTGTATATCTTATTTCCCAGTTACATGTAAAATAACATTAATAATAGTATATGTAAAGATATATATTTAAGCATTTGATTTTAAAACTTTGAATTCCAGATTCATTCCCTTCCTCCCTTGTCACCCACCCTTATTGGAAAGATAAGCAATTCAGTATAGGTTGTACATGTGTAGCTATGCAAAACATTTCCATAGTGGATAAATTGAAAAAGACTGACTATATTTCCCTTCCTCCTATACCACTCCCCACTTGTTCTATTCTCTACTTTGATCCTGTCCCTTTTCAAAAGTGGGTGCTTCCAATTTTCCTCCCCCCCAGCCTGCCCTCCCTTCCATCATCCTACCCTCTCATCTCCTACACCCCTACTCTCCTGTAGGGTGAGATACCCTATTTACTGTGTATGTCATTCCCTCAGTAAGCCAAATTCAATGAGAATAAGGTTGACCCATTCCCTTTTACCTTCCTGTTCTTCCCCTCCATTGTAACCACTTTCCTTTGCCTCTCCTATATGAGATAGTTTACCCCATTCTGTCTCTCCCCATCTCCTCTCATTATATTCCTCTCTCACCTCTTAATTTCATCTTTTAAGTATCATCCCTTCCTATTAAATTGGTCTTGTGCCCTCTATCTATGTATACCTGTACACATATATACACACATTCACATATATATTCATACGCCCATATACCGTCCTATATAGACATATATATGTATGTATGTAACTGTGTGTGTATATATATATATATACATATATATATACATATATATATATATATATATATATATATATATATATATATATTTCTATTCCCTTCAACTATTCTCATACTGAGAAAAGTTTCATAAGTTACAATTATGGTTTTTCCATGTAGGGATAGAAATAGTTCAACTTTGATAAGTTCCTTATGATTTCTTTTCCCTGTTTACCTTCTCATGCTTCTCTTGCTTCTTGTATCTGAATGTCAATTTTTCTATTCAACTCTGGTTTTTTCAGCAAGAATGCTTGAAAGTCCTCTATTCCACTGAATGACCATATTTTCCCCTGAAACATGATAATTAGTTTTTCTGGGTAGGTGATTCTTGGTTTTAATCCCAGCTCCTTTGATCTCCGGAATATCGTATTCCAAGCCCTTCAATCCCTCAGTGTAGAAGCTGCCAAATCCTGTGTTATCCTGATTGTGTTTCCACAATATTCAAATTGTTTCTTCATAGCTGCTTGTAATATTTTCTCTTTGATCTAGGAATTTTGTAACCTGGCTATGATATTCCTAGGAATTTTCTTTTTGGGATCCTTTTCAGGAGTTGATCAGTGGATTCTTTCAACCTCTATTTTTCCCTCTGGTTTTAAAACATCAGGGCAATTTTCCTTGAGAATTTCTTGAAGGATGATTTCTAGGTTCTTTCTTTGATCATGGCTTTCAGGTAGTCCAATAATTTAAAAATTATCTCTCCTGGATCTATTTTCCAAGTCAGTGGTATTCCCAATGAGATGTTTCACATTGCCTTCTATTTTTTCATTTGTTTGGATCTGTTTAATAGTATCTTGATTTCTCATAAAGTCACTAGCTTTCATTTGCTCCAATCCAATTCTGAAGGAATGATTTTCTTCAGCGAACTTTTGAGATTTTTTTCATCTGGCAAATTCGGCTTTTTAAGGCATTCTTCTCCTCATCTTTTTTGAGCCTCTTTTGCCATTTGAGTTAGTCTATTTTTTTAAGGTGTTATTTTCTTCAGTCAGGTTGTTGACTCTCATTTCATAATATTCTTGCATCATTCTCATTTCTCTTCCTAATTTTTCCTCCACTTTTCTTATTTGGTTTTCAAAATCCTTCTTAAGCTCCTCTATGGCCTATAACCAGCTCATATTTTTCTTGGAAGCTTTTGGTTCAGGAGATCTGACTTCATTGTCTTCTTCCCCAAAATAGGAGTGTAAAGTTGGGTTGCTCTGCTTGCTTTACTTCCCTTGTTTGCTCATGTTTCCACTCAATTACTTGACTTTTGCCACAGTACGACTCTGCTACCAGACTGGGGAGCTTTGTCCCAAATTTCTGGGGTTTTCTCAGCTGCCAGATGTATTATTTGGGTGCCCTCTCTGAAGCCTTCACACGCTCTGGCAAGCTGGTTGCCCATGCCAGGACCTCCACCCTAGACTGTAATCCAGATCCAAGCAGGTTAAAGCAAGAATAATTAACCCAAGAGCAATTATGCATCAGATTGGTTGTTTGGTCCCCCTACAATCTGCAGGCCAGGAGCTGAAGCAGCCACATGGCTGCGTCTGCACAGCCACTGTGCCTCAGCCGCTTCTTGCTCCAGGGGCAAAGGCCGACCGCACTCCCAAACTACTGGATCCCAAAGTCCACACTTCACTGACCTCTCACTTTGTCCTTAGCATCTATATGTTGATAATTCTGGAAACCACCACAGCTGCTGGTGATCTGAAGTCCCTACCGCCGGTGGCTGGTCAGGCCCACCCTGAGGCTAAAACCTCTAGCTCACACTGTGCTGGGATTGGCTCCTAGAGCACTGTTCTGGCTGCTTCCTGGCAGGAGGTTAGCTTCTCTGTGTCATTTTGTGGGTTCTGTAGCTCCAAAGTTTTTTCACAGTCACCTTTTACATGAATTGGAGGAGATAGAAGCCAGATCTCTGTGACAGTCCTGTTTCTACTCCGCCATCTTGAATACCAAATGTTTTTGATAATTGCAGCTTTGTAATATTGTCTGAGCTCTGGAAGTGCTATTCCCTCTTAATTCTCACCTTTAAAAATATTTCCTTTCATATTTTAGATCTTTTATTCCTCCAAATGAATTTTGTTACTATGTTATAATGTTTTCTAACATAACCTTCTGGTAATTTACTTTTTATATAACATTTAAACTGTAAATTAATTTTGTTATTATTGTTATTTTTATTATATAGGTATGTGTCCTGCATATTCCCATAGCTAAAGTTTTTTATTACTTTAAGAAGCATTTTTTGATTGTATCTTTAGAAGTTTTCAGCATGCTTTGTGAAATTGACTACCAAGTATTCTATGCATTTTATAGTTATTTTGAATGGGATTATTTCTACTATAATCTCTTAGATTTGTTAATATTCTGAAATGCTACAATTTTTGTGGATTTATTTTGTAGCCCACAAGATTTCTGAAACTATTAATTTTCTCAGTTTTTATTTTTTTTTGAGATTCTCTGGGTTTTTCTAAGTAACTTATGTTATCAACAAATAAGTATAGTTTTGTCATCTCTTTACCTATCTTTAATTTCTTTCCCTTGTCTTGCTGTTATTGCTAGCATTTCTTGAGCTGTATAAAATAAGCATAGGAAGGATGAACATCCTTGTTTTACTCCTGAATTTATTGGAAAAAACTTTGAATATTTCCTTATAATATATGATGGTTGCTTTTAATTTAAGATACATATGGTATATGACATTTAAAAAAAAGATTCCTCTATGCCTGTACTTTGTAGAGTCTTTTCATAGTTAAGATGAGCTTCATTCTTTCTGAAGCGGGAAGCAGAGTGGAAAGGGTTTAGCTGAAATGCCTGTTTGAATGCCATGGAATGCCATGCAAAGTCATTACTTCTAGATCACAGGAAGTAATAGTCTCACTGTAACAAATCTTCACGGGTCAGGCCACAGCACAAGAATTATGCTCAATTTGGTGGAACCAAACTTTAAGGTTGAGCTGGAGAGACTAGAATGTATCTGGAAGAGGAATGATTGAAACAGTTATGGATGTAAACAAATGCCAGTCACAACCTGTTTGGCCTCCAGTTGCCTCATTTGCAAATTAGTGAAGTTGACAAGATACCTTCTTTTAAGATGGCTTCTAGCAATCGAATTTAATTTTGATGAAAATTTGGTATTTGGATCTAAGCAGAAAGGGGAATGCCCTATTCCATTCCTTTCTCTTGGAAAGGGGGGTAGGGGAGAGGGTCTATTGATAGTGATCTCATTATTTTCAGTCACCATTATCATTGGGAGGAGTGTTTGAAGCATCTAGAAATTGTGGTATGCCAGCAAATGTCTTTTTTTTTAAATGAGCTAAATATATATATTTTTTCATACATAGAATATTTTGAAAAGTATGATGTTGCTTGTATTGGTTACTTGTATTTTAATTTTTTATTTCTACTTTCTTCCCACTTTTGATCTGTCTTGTGATCACAGAAGAGGAATAACTATTAGATACTTCATCATTATCATCCATTTCTTTCTCCTCTTCATCCTGATTTGTAAGACTGCTTTTTGTCCTATTTATTCTACTTGGCCCCCATGATAAGCTCTCGTTATTCTTTCTTGACAGCTAGTCTCATTTATTGGCAGCAAATTGTCTGCTCATCTATTAGTCCTGATGGGCTTTCGAGGTGTTGGAGCAGAATCCTGCCTGTTGGCAGTTTTCTAAGTAAACAGAGTAAGATGGGGGTCTGCTGGATACCAATTATGTTAACATTGTTTCTAGGTACCCTGCTACAGACCAGCAAAGAGTGGACCTCAGGCTTTCCCCTTCAACAGAGAGATTCTAAAAATCAAAAAAAGGAAACTCCTTGTCATCAGTGGACTCTGAAGATCTGCTTTTCTCTAACTTTTCTAGAAAAATAGTTGTGTAGGTAGCATGAGTCTATTCGTAGTATGGATAGAGTGGCACTGACTGTTTTTATAAACGAGTTCTTACTTTAAATTTGATTTTTACATGTGGAAAATGCATCTGGTTGTGTGGTATGAAATGTTCTGTATTCTTCCTCTCTTGTTTCTGCTTTTCAGAGTCTTCTCCCTCCCACCCCCACTACCAGCCCCACTCCCACCCCACCTTCTCCTCCCTGCCCTTTCTCCTGCTGTCCTGCCCCTTTGGGTTTCTTTGTACTGAGGCTCTCTAATTCATTCTGAACTGCCTGTAAAGAAGAAACTCTTTTGTAGGCAAACTGGAGGATTTAAGTGCTTGGGGGACGACTTTATGTCAGTAATACCAGCTACTCTGAAAGTGCTAAACCTGTCAGCTTTGAGGAGATTGTTTAACTATATCTTTAGCAAGTCATTTTGATATGTTACCATAATTGAAAAGGGGCAGGTGTGTCATTTGGGTTTGGAGGTTTATCCATGTACCAGTGATGAGGCATTTGTCTAGAGACAGTCTGAGAGGGAAGTATTTTGTCACAAGTCACAAGACTTAAATCCTTTTTATCTCCTAGGATTCAAGCACTATGGGCAACTCCTACTTTGATGACTGCTAGCTGCTTTTGTTGATAGTGCATTTCTGGAATATTTGTCAAGATTTCCATCAGTGTTTAGGCCTCTTTGAGGATCTGGTGTATTCTTTGGATCTAGGAATTCTTTGAAAGCTTGAGTAGTTTTATTTAGCTTATGTTGTTTAATGTCACAATAAATCCTAATCCTTCTATATATTTGTATGCAGTGTTAGAGCCCATTCATACACAAGCATCTTTAATTCTGCTTTTATCTCTTAAAGAGTTTAAGGTTTTTTTTTCTTTTTTTTTTCCATTGATACAGTTTCAGTATATATTTTCCCAGAAGCTATCATCTTTACCTAATCTTGTTTCCTTTTATTCTGTCTGACAATATGGTTTCAAAATATATTCTTTTTAGAAAATGTTCCTTAAGACCCCAGATCTTATTTTCCATCAAGGTGTTATGTAGGTATATAGTAAAAATTCAGATATTCTTTTAAAAACACTATTTCTGGCTTTGAAGTTTATGAGAAAAATAACTTGATTATTATTTATTTATTATGAAGTATTATTGTTCAGTTGTCAACTTTAGACTATTATCAAAACAAAAGCAGAAAATATTTAATAATATTTCTTCTCTAATTATTGACTCTACAACTCCTATTTAAATTCAAGGCTACCAGGTAGTTGCTATTAAAGTTTTGGCCAGCTTTCCCTGCCCAGCTGTTCAGTTTCCCTTTTCTGAGAACCTTCAACTGAAATGCCTTAAATAATTGGTAGATTATATTTAGCACTCACTTAATTTGATTAAATTTATTTAGGTCATGAAAAATAACAAATAATTTATGCAGTGGGAAAAAAACCTTTCATATCTGTAATAATTTTTAAAATATCGAACCAAACTTTTTAACCTTTCACCTTCTTTACCTGTTTATATTTCATAGTAATGGAAACTAGAAGTAATAAAGTTGCCTTTTCTTATGCTAAATAAAGTACTATTTGATTTTTGATTAATATTTGCTTATTAAAGACAAATTCTATTAATGAAAATATACCTGGAACTTACAACTAGACTTATTATCTAGTAAGGGAAATCTAGTTAGGACTTCTTTTATGAATTTTAGCTTTCTGTAGTAGAGGATATCCAAAATAATATATGGAATTAGAAAACATAGAAAATGGTATTGTTAGATCCTGGATCATCATGCCTATGATGATCTTTTGCATAGTTAATTTCAAATTCATTGTACTGGCTATATTAAGTTTTGTCACTAAACTGACTTTTTTTTCTGAGAGATTTGTATTTCATCTGAGTCAACCTATGCAGTGATATTATCTGCTTCTTACTCTTCTCTTGTCTTTTTCTAGGTGCAGGACATCTGTTTCAGCCATGACTGTCGCTGGGTTGTCGTCAGCACACTTCGTGGGACCTCTCATGTTTTTCCCATCAACCCTTATGGTGGCCAGCCCTGTGTCCGCACACACATGTCACCCCGGGTTGTGAATCGCATGAGCCGCTTCCAGAAGAGTGCTGGCCTGGAAGAGATTGAGCAGGAACTCACTTCTAAGCAAGGAGGCCGCTGTAGCCCTGTTCCAGGCCTGTCAAGCAGCCCATCTGGCTCACCTCTTCATGGTAAACATATTTCTCTTTATCCTTATGTTCCCTCTTTCTACCCCCAATTATGACCTTACCATCTTAAAAAACCAAATTAATTCTTCTCTATTTTAAATTCAAATACTGTGCATTTGTGAGATGAAGCAAAAATATAATTTAACCTTTTAATCAATTAACCTTTAAATAACAAATTGTTGATCTGCTGTATATTTTTTTTAAAGCAATCAGGGTTAAGTAACTTGCTCAAGGTTACACGTCCAGTTATTTTTTGTGTGTGTGTGGGTGCCGAGTATCTGAGGCTGGAACCAATCCCAGGTCTCCTGACTCTGGGGCCAGCACTCTTACTCACTGTGACACCTGGCTGCCTCTAAGCAATTGGGGTTAAGTAACTTTCTCAAGGTTACACAGTTATTTTGTGTGGGTGTTAAGTATCTGAGCCCGGATCCGATCCCAGGTCTCCCAACTCTGGGGCTGGCGTTCTTACTCACTGTGCCACCTGGCCACCCCTTGCTACATGGTTTTTTAAGCCCTTAAATATGTTGTTAAAAGAGGGAAATTTTAAGAGTTATCATTTTATACTAAAAGATTTTAGGAAATTTAAAATTGAGTCTCAGCTTCAGAGACTACATTTCCCTTAAGTTTTTGCCATCTCCTGGTCTTGTTGCTCTTCATTGAGGGCCATTGTTGTGGTAGCACATCTGGTCTACAAATATTCATTGTTGGTTCGGAAGAAATATTCATCACATGTGAGGTAGATATCACTTGAATAGCATTATCACTCATTAAAAATATGTGGAGACTACCGTGTAGTACCTTATAAAACTAGAGTACTTTATTTAGTCTCCTATTAAGCCAAAAAACATACTTTTCAAAAAATACATTAAGACAAAAGCAATTTTAGTGATCTATATGTGTTTTGACACATAGTATTACATTAGGAAAGAGACTTTTGACTCTTGCTTAAGGTTGGATATAAAATATGTTGAAAAATTTTCTAGAATGCTCTTAAGTAGCCTTGTTTTATTTTTCAGGAATAGGAATGTGTGGAGATAGGTAGCAACATTCTTATGGGTGGTAGTGGGAGTTTGAGAGCTCCTTGGGATCAATTATTTTTTAATAACTTATTTTTCTCACCTTTTCTTCATTTCCACAGTAGTGTTGAGCTCTGCACCAAGCCCATGTTTGATAAAAACTGACATCCACTTTTATACCTTCAGTTTGAACTCTTCTTGGACCATATAAATTTATGTTGAAAAAAAGCAGTTTTGTTGTATATATGCAGTAGAAAGAGCTCAGGATTTGCATTTAAAGGATTTGCCATTGACTCCCTGAGTAATCTTGGACAAGTCATTTAAGACTTATGGATACTGAATGGCAACTTAACTAGGAGCAATATAGAGTCACCTTTCCACTGTCCAGTTCAGGTTTTGAAAAATAGGGAATACCTCTAGAGGCCACATTTGCATAAACAAAAATTCTTCATTATTGCTTCTTTACCATCTGTCTTAGAATCTTATGTACTGCCATGGAAGTACTTGACATGGTAGTACTTGGTATACACACACACACAATATGATTTATATCATAGTTTTAATGTATAGGTCAGCATGAACATGTTCTTTACTCTCTCAATTACTGGAAGCATTCTAAGTCCAATCTTTGCTTTGGATGTAGTTGTAGATTGCCTTATGTTAAATCTAGAGAAATCAGTTACCAATATATTATTGAAATGGACCATGTCTTACAGAAAGCAGCACCTTCCAAGAGTAGAATCCAGCTTTCCATTTTATAACAATCTGACAAATTTATTAGAAAACTTAACTAAAAATGATTTTTTGACAGTTCTGTGGAGGAATATGCAAAATTTCCTCTAAATTGTCATTTTCTTGCTCTACCAAGTTCTTGGATGTAGTGGAAGTTTTTAATAAATTTAGCATGTAACATTAAGCAGGAGTTGACATTCTAGTTGAATGTACTCAATTGAAGAAGAAAAGCAGAAACTCATGGCACAGTGGTGTTTCTGAAATGTCAGAGTTCATAATAAGATATACTCAATTAGACACTTAATAGGGAATAAAACAGATTTAAGGACTTTCACCATAAACCTCAATATATATTCAAATTCTTTTGTGTTTAAATGGTAAATACTTACATTGGATTTTCCCCCTTCTAAAATGAACTAAAACCAAATAAACACAATGGGACCAAATAGTTATAATAGGAAGGTACTTTTTTTCCCCTGCTTTTTGCTGGGGGGAAGGCAGGGCAATTGGGTTAAATGACTTGTCCAAGGTCACACGGCTAGTAAGTGTTAAAGTGTCTGAGGTCAGATTTGAACTCAGGTCCTCCTGACTCCAAGGTTGGTGCTCTATTCACTGCACCACCTAGCTAACCCAATAGGAAGATACTTTATAGATCTTTTTCAACTGATTTATTTTATAGGTGAAGACACTGAGGCCCAGAAAAGTTAAATGACTTGCTCAGGATTTCTTAGGGAGTCAGTGGCAGGTCCTTTAAATGCAAATCCTGAGCTTTTTCTACTGTACAATACTGCTTTTAAAATATAATGTTAACCTATCAGAGTCAGGTATTTTCCCATTCAGATTTTGTTTTGTAGGGTGGTCTTGGAAAGTACAAATGGTAAGTACTTCAGACTTACGGACATTGAATAGCAATTTAACTAGGAGCAATATTAGAGTCACCTTTCCACGTCCAGTTGAGGTTTTGAAAAATGGGGAATACCTCTAGAGGCCATATTTGCATAAACAAAAATTCTTCATTATTGCTTCTTGGTCATCTGTCTCAAAATCATATGTACTGCCATGGAAACACTGCCATGGTACACTCAAGAATGGACAGTTCTTTAGAGAGGCTGTATCTACTATGGGAGAACCAATGAAGCTTCTGCTCTGATCTGAAAGGATTGCTCAGGCATGTGAATTAGATTATGGAAATGAGGAGGTGTGAGAAGACTGGAAAGTTAGGAGGGGGCTAGGTTATGAAGGGCTTTGAATGCCAGAGCATTTTGCATTTGCTCCTAGACTCAATAGGAAGCCATTGAGATTTATTAAGTGAGTGGGAGGTGTGTGTGTGTGTGTGTGTGTGTGTGTGTGTGTGTGTGTGTGTGTGTGTGAGACATGATCTTACCTGTGTTTTAGGAAAATCACTTTAGTGGCTGAATAGAGGATAAATTGAAGTGGGGAGAGATTTGAGACAGGCAGACCCACCAGCAGCTTATTGCAATAATTCAGAAGTGAAGTGATGAGAGCATGTACTAGAGTATTGGCAGTCAGAGAAGAGAAGGGAGTGTATATGAGAGATATTATAAAGGTGAAGTCAATAGGCCTTGGCAACAGATTGGATATGGAGAGTGAGAGAGGGTGAAGAGTTGAGGATGACACATACATTTTGAGCCTGGTGTACTGGGAGGATTGTGTTGACCTCAAAATTAATAGGGAAGTTAGAAGAGGAAGAGGATTTGGGGGAAAGAGAATGAGTTCTGATTTGGATGTGTTGAATTTAAGCTGTCTACTGAAATCTAGTTTGAGACATCCAAAGGACAGTTGGAAATACAAGATTAAAGTTCAGCAGAAAGGTTAGGGACTCAGGGACTCAAGAGAAGAGGACAATATAGAGTTGAACTGGTTCACCAAGGGGTCAAGTTGCAGGAAAGAGTGGCTAGTTGAGTGGTGATGAGAGCCTGGGAGACAACTGAGGGGTTTGAGGCATTGAAAGTCATTATTTGAATGAAAAGCACAGTTTGGTAAGGGAAGCCTGAGGGAGAGATGGAAAACCAATAGATTATGGTCAGATACAGAGATTTCAGAATTCTTGAACCTGGAGATGGTAATTTGTTGGTGCAAAATCAAGGACGTGACCCATCTTTGCATGCATTTGAGGTGGAATGGAGTAGCTCATGGGAAGTGAGTAGGTCAAAAAAGCCAGTGGTTAGGTTGTTTGAAGGAGAGTCATTATGCATGTTGAAGTCCCTTAGTATGAGGGTAGGAATTGGGAAGGAGAGAAAAATTGTGAGTCACCAGCCAAACTCATTAAGGAAGAAAGAGAAGTGACTTGGGGTTCTGTAGACAACAACTATAAGTATTTTGATTGGGCAGTAGAGAAGAAAGAAAGCATGAATTTCAAAGGAGAAGAGATTACTGAATAATAGAGGTAGACAGTAGAAATGGAAATGGGGAGCAAGGAACATTCCAATTCCCCTGCCTTGACCAGTGAATAAACTGAGGAGAATGAGTGAAGATGTAGCTAGTCCAGGAAAAAGTGGCTAGTCAGGCTATGTCATCAGCATGGAGCCAGGTTTGAATGATAGCTGGAAGTGGTGGGAGCTGAAAAGATTTAGGACGAAGGGAAGTTTTTTATCTATGGAACAGGTAAGAGGGTTTAGTGGAAGAGGTTAGTGGCATTTAGTTATAACTTTGGGGTTGGAGATTTGAGGGAGATGGAAATGAAGAATTGGGTGCTGGGCAATAGATAATGGAGTTGATCTGATAACCTACAGGGGTTCAGTATTATTGAAACCTGTAGAGTATGACCAAGTGTGGATGTTCATTATTGAGTAGAAGGACTCCACTTTTCCTATAGCTGAGTGGAGGTTGGGCTGGAAATAAAATAAGTGCAAGCATGCAATGGAAGGTATAGGATCATATGGTTAGATGGGAGACGCTATCCTCTTCCTTCCAAAGTCTGGAGATTAGATTCAAGAGAGTACAGCAGAAGGTAATGGAAGTCCTTTCTAGCTGAGCCATCTCCAGTTGTCCTAATCTATATCTGGCCACTGGGCCAAGATGACTTTGGAGGAAAAAGTGAGGCTGGTGACTTTGCACAGCCCTCCCTCACTTAAATCCAATTCACTTGCAAGTCATGGCATCATCTTCCTGATGTCATGGTCCTCTTTGAGAATGAATGATAAGCTATAAGTCCCGCTTCCCTGCCAAGTGTCCTCTTTCCTCAAGGAACTGGCATAGCAAGAGAAAACAGGATTGAGGTCAACACGAAGACTGTTCCTTTTGCCCTGGAGGTTCTTCCCACAGGCTGGCCCAGGATGTGGAACTTTCCTTGTGCTGGTGAAGATTGGAATTGCTCCTCTGGTCTCTAGCAGCCTTACCCCAGGGGATATGTGCTTTAGAAGATTGGTGGGAGGCTTGGGATCCTAGGAAGGTGTGCTTAGCACAGTGCCCAGGAACAGAATAGGTGCTTAATAAATACTTATTTGCTTTCTTTCCTTCTTTATGAAATTTTGGGAATATGTGGGCTCTGGATCAGAGCTACTGAGCCTGAACTGTTAAGCAACTTTTAAAAAGTTTTTATTTGAACAAAATCCAACAGGAATTAGAGGAGCCATAGGGTTTTGGGTGATCCATTTGTATTTTCCTTCTGCTTGCAAAATGACTTTATTTTTGAAACAGCAGTTTAAAATATTTTTTCAGATGGCTTTGTGGTGTTTACTGTGATGCTTGAGGACTCTTGCTGAAATTTTTTTTTCTTTTTAAGTGTAGAATGATTTTGTTCAACCAAAATTTTGCTAGGACTTTTAATCACAGAGATTTAGTATGCACATGAGGTAGTTAGATCAACAGGGAAAACCACAGAAGTTATAGCCCTGAGAAGGATTGGCTTCTTATATGCTTGTGAAGGATTTCTATAGAGGGCCACAACAGCCCCTTTGGTCAGTACTAATACGTAGGTAGATTTTCTTCCTCATTCCTGTTCCAGTTTGTTTTTTGTAAGTGGAAGCCTTGCCCAGAAAACGGGGCTTGGGATTACTTTGCCAACATAGTTCACCAATGGAGATTACAGTCAAGATTTGAGTCCTAACTGTCATCCTTCCTAGTTTTGTGCCTCTTCTCCCTCCTTTTTCAGTGTTTTAGCTCTCAAAGTCTGAATCACTGAATTTCTGAATTCTGTAATCAACAGGTATCTGGTGCAGCTGGGATGTCAGTCTTTCATTCTGTATGAGATTCCGACATTCAGAAATATTGTTTTGGGGGCTGCCTTGTCATTTCACTTCATGAGAAGGCATACAGTATTACTGTGTTCCAGCATAGCAGTCCAAACACTGTACTTTGGAAGAGGGCCCTTTTTGAAACCAAAAAGAATCCAGGGAAGCTTTGTCCATGTTTGCTTAAACTCCTTCATTACTTCAAAAGTCAATGCCATTACCCTTTGTGTTTCTTCCTTTCTGTTCTTTTTAAAGGCACAAACATTACAATGCTGGTCATTTTTCTGTAGTGTCATGTCAAAACAAAATTTGCGTGCTTGTAAGTTCATTCCAGAAACAATGTATTTACAGTTGATACTTGCCTGGCATCAGCTTGTTTACTTACACAATGTAAACCTTTGATCAGGGTGGGATTCATTTTGAAAATGAATCACTCTTTGGCCTCACTGTTGTTTGTACTCCTTTTAGTGAATCCAGGTAAAAGGAATCTTTATCCTTTACACCCTCCAAAGCCAGTGCAGATTGGATTCTGATTATTTTCTCTGTGAATATCTTCATGATGATTTAGGACTGCCCAGGTATCTTTTTGGTAAAATGAGGCAACTTAATATTCTTTATTCCCTCCTCCCCCTAAAAATTAACTTGGAAAATTGAATTTACTTGGAAATAGTGTCTTTCTTATACATGTGTTAACACCCACCATAATAAAATGATGGTTACATTTATTTATTTTATATTTCATGCATTTCTATTTATTCAGAAGCGATTTTAGTTATTAAATTGGCTCAACCTTACCCTGCACTAGTCTTTCTTCTAGCTGTCCTATTTCTTTTTCCAAATTAGACTCTTAATCCCCCCAGTTTTTAGTGCCATCTCCCTGCTAAAATATCTGTCTGTCTGTCTGTCTGTCTGTGTCTGTCTGTCTGTCTGTCTGTCTGTCTATCTATCTATCTATCTATCTATCTATCTATCTATCTATCTATCTATCTATCTATCTATCTATCTACATGTTGTACTCCCCCATGGTAGAATACGAGCTCCGTGTATGCAGGAACTCTTTCCATTTGGGGTTTTGTATCCACAGAACCTAATATGATGTGTGTTATACATAGTCAGTATTTAGTAAATGCTTGTTAGATTGGATTAGATTAGATTGGTTTCTATTCCGGGTTTAACAAAAATACATCCTGAAACCCCTGCCTCTCTTCTCTTCCTCCTCCCACTACTCTCAATATCATCAAATTGGGGGGGGGGATTTTCCAACAAATCATTAGAGAAATTTTATATTGTTTTATTTAGGGAACAATGTTGTTGACCCCAAGGAGGAGCCATGTTTCAGAATCTCACTGAAGACATTTAATATTTTATGTCTCAGTTACTGTAGCAACAAGACTCTAAGATTCTGAAACCAAAGCTTTGCAGAAGTCTCATTTGTTATAAAAGTACTTTGGACTTTGAACCCTCCCATGTTTGGAACATCATTTTTCCTTCTAGTATATGTGTTCGGTTACTTTCACCCCTCAGGACCTCAGTGTTCAGCCTATATGTTGCATTGCATGATCACAGATATGATTCCTTAGTTTTTATGAGACAGACCACATAACAAATATAAATAAAAAGCAATCACATTTCAGCCTGATATAGTCTGTCTACTTAGAATAGTCAATAATAATCTGCTGTTTCTCAAACCCTTCTTTCCATGTCAATTTTAATTATGGATTGAAGTTTCCTTTTGTTATTTTTTTTAAACCAAATAATCACATTCTGAGTTATCTCTGCTTTAATTTTTTTTTTTTACCTCAGATGACATATAACATATAAATTTAAAATGGAAAAATTTAAGTTTTTTCAGGCTCTCTCAGTTCCTGGATTACTAGTTAGAAGATGAACCTAAAGTTTTAGATATATTCCAGTCACACACATGCACCCCCTTTTATTTTTTTCTTTTGGAAGACTTTTTCAGTTTTTCTAGTAGCTTTATTTTATACACATAGTTTTTCTTTCCTATGTTCTTATAACATTTTGACAGTCCCAAATTTACTAAAAATCACCCAGATCATGCAAGCTTTACATATTTTCATGTCACTTTCCAAAATGTTTCCCAGTGCTTCACTCCTCCTTACCAGATGAGTTCTTATGGGAAAGTTGGGTTGAAAGGAGTGACATCATCACATCTTTCTGAATAACAGATGGGTTTCCTTTAAGTAACACTTACTTATGAAACCACCCATTTAGAGAAATAGGAACAAAAATAGTTTCTAAGAAAATTAGGTGTAGGAGATCTTTAAGAGCAACAGAAAAATTCTTTTCTAAGTTTTACTGTAAAATACAGACTATAAGAATGAATCAGAAACAGAATATTTGTGCCTTTTCTTCATTTTGGTGTTGTTCAAGGGGCATGCAGCTGAATTATTTTTTGCACGTTTGCCGATATTTGTTTTTAATTCTAGAGGATGCAGTTATCAATTAACACTGACCTGCAGCTGTTCTTGGTTATGGCTTTTAAGTGCCCATCAGATATTTCCTTCTTCTTTTATGTCTTTACATCCTCTGAGATTTCAGCATCCAAAATGCGTTTTTCATCCAGCTCTTAAAGCTTTTTCTTCTTTTTTTTTTCTTGTTTGTATTTTAATATTAATGTAAGCTTCCTCTAGAGGGCGGTATTTTCTCAGCTTTCTTTCATTTACACTATTCTTGCCCTCAGTGTGGCAATGGCTGATTCTGTGGCACACACTCGGATCATCTAGCATTTCAGGTTCTCTTCATCAGGATTTCTTGACTTGCTTTCTGTTATGTCACTGGATAGATTTATATTTTGGTGAAAAAGACATACCCAACACTTTAATGCAATCAACCTTGAGATAGGGTATTTTGTGTATAAAAGAAACATTACTAGGGAATATTTTGCTCATTATGCAGGAGTAAATTACTTTGTAGGAGCATTTTAGAAAGCTACCTTTGCATGTCTGCGCCCTTCCAAGGGAAGCTATGTGAACAGAGCTTTTGGATTTGAGTTTTTGCACCTGAAATGTATTTCTTGAAATCCCCTGTTCTCAAGTTAGAGAATTGTACCTTTAAAACTCATCATGGGGGAAAAAACCTCATCATGAGTCAATGATTTCTCATCTGGGTTCCCCAATTGAACACAGTTAAGATTGTGCTAAATGATTCAGTTATAGGTAACTTTCTGGTCAGTCACTTGAATGATAAGTGATATAGTTATTTTCTGGAAGGCTTCTTAGCTGGTTGGTTTATACACATATGTGTATATGAATATGTATTTCTGGAGGCTAATGATTGTATTTTATCTGGGACCAAAAACTGGTTTAAGCAGGAAAGTGAATGTGTGTGTGTGTGTTTGTATGTATAAAATCAATATTTATGTATTAAGTGCCTACCATGTTCTGGGAACATTGTTAGGCCCTGGGAATGTTAACAATAACTACTAACCATTTATATAGCACTTTAAGGTTTTCTGTGGCTATATACTTACAGCCATAGCTTCATAAACTTTAAAAGTTAGTATTTTAATTCAATTAATTCAGTTCAGCTGATATTGATTAAGTAATTACAGTGTGAAAGCACTGAACTATATACTACTTGGGGAGCTAAAAAGTTTGGATGAGACTTGGACCCTTTGCTTTTGAAACTTGTGGTCTGATTGGATAATATAACACATACAATATAATTTTAATACACAATAATGTGTAAGTATATTAAGAAGAGTTATATGTAAGGTGAAAAGGGTAAAAACTCATCATTGACTGAAGGGGTTAGAATCAGGGAAGGTATTTCCAACCTGTTAATATAATTAATTACCTAGTAGAAATAAGACTAAGTCTAAAGGAAATCAGACACTTGGAATAATAGTCATCTCTTTCTAGTTTTTTTGGTTAGTGTTTGTTAGATTTTCATTGAATTTTGTTGCACTCTATTCTCTTGTTTTTCATATGTTTATGTTCTTTTGATCTAGTGTCAGAGTGAACATTAGGGTGACATGATATAGTTGGTAAAACTGTTGGACTTAATGGATTTGAATTGCTATTTGGCTTTAAGAAGGTTCTTTAAATAGCTTCTCATTATCAGCTACAAATGGGAATGACAACCTAATATGGAACAGAAAAATCAATCAAAGGAGTATAGTGAAGACATTGCAGTGAGATGGCAATTATGGATTTTTGGAGACCAGATTTCCAAACAGATCTAAGTCCATACAAGATTCTGTGGAAACTCTAAATGCCTAAATAGTACATAGTCGAGTTTCATGAACCTTGTTTCAGTGTTTAATTTGTGTGTAACACAGGTAACTGTCCTTTCTATTCATTATGTTTGCTGTATCCACCTACCCGGGATCCTTTCCAGACCTATTCTATTTTCTACCCAGAGGGCACAGTTTAGGATGTATGATTGCTACCTGCTTCTCTACCCATTTTCTTTCTGAGATTGAGCCACCTAACCTCTTAGAAAAGTTAGCTCATTTTTTTAGCCTAGGGATAATAAAATGATCCTCAAGTCAGTTTGATTCTCCTCTGAATTTTTATGGAGTTTGTATCAGATGAAAAGTTAATGGTATAATAAGATAGTTCAGAACTTCAACATAGAAAAATTCCTTTTAGACAAAGGTTTGATTCTCTGCCAGACATATGTAACTTGGATGTAGTTTTTTGTACATATTTGTTTGCTTATTGTCGCCTTCATTAGATTTTGAGCTCCTTAAAAGCAGGGACTTTCTTTTGCCTGTTTTTGTATCTCCTTCATGTAGCACAGTATCAGGTACATAATAGCCACTTAATAAATGTTTATCAACTCACTGGCCTAATTTAAGTAAATTTGCTAACAGATCTTAAATTGTGGAGTTGGAAGTTTTAAGTCTCTGTGTAAAAAGTGTCCCCTCCAACATATTAATTGTGTACAAAGGTAAAACTGTGTTGTAGAAGGAAGCTAATTCCAAGAGACCAGAGCTGCACAGAAACTGCAAGTGATATGCAAATAAAGTGTTTGAGCTGGTGGGGAGCAAATCAGGACAAAACCATGTGGATTTTAGCCATACTCAACAGAAGTCCTGCAAAAGACGTGATTCATCTAGGTGAATGGAATTATATGATATGATGATGAAGGAATGGCTACACAGAATGAGTTTAGAGCTATGGAATGAACAAGGCATTAACAAGACCATTAGGCTCAGACAAGCTAAGGCTTCAGGGGTCTAAAAGAGACTGCATTGGCTGAAGCATTTTTTAGAGCTTACTAGAGAAGCTGAGATATGGATATATGTTCAATTTACTAGAAAAAATCCTCTTTCCTTCAAATGAACAAATATTGAAACTCAAATTATGTCTTTGATATCTATGCATTTCATCATTTTTCCCCATTAAAATGCTATGTTAAACATAACTTATTTTTATTGTTGGATGTCTTATATCTCCTTACTAAATTGTGAGCTCCTTAAAGGCCGAGAAATATATAATTTTTAATCTTTTTCATTTGTCTCTACCTCCTCGTACAGTGCCATGTATGTAGTAGATGCTTAATGTTTGTAGAATTGAATTTAAAGATTGCAGTAGGAGGAGAAAGTGTTTGGTGTCATGGGGAAAGTGCCACATTAAACTGGAGTAGAGATGCGAAGAGGAAAGGAATTTAAGGTTCATTGCGAGGACTGTTAACACTGGATGATGAGGTGAGCATAATGCCAAGTAGCCTTTAAAAAAGTAAAATGGTAGAATTAAAAGAGTCCCTTATTTAACTGACAGGCTACAGCATTTGGGGGATAGGGTCTGTGCCTTAAAAATGTGATTACTTCCTTAATTAGGGCACAGTAATGTAATGTGACAGCTATAATTTTGGAGTGGGTGAATGGGCGTAGGTGTCTATTTGACTCTGATGAAGAAACTTTGATTTCTGAGTGTGACAAAGTTAATAAAGAGTGTTATATAGTAGCAGAAGGAGGAGAAACAGGGGAGCAGAGTAGTTTTTCTTTGGTTTAGATTGTCCAGGAGCTGCTTATTTAGTTGTCTTAGTATTCTTCCTTTTGGCATTCTTTATCTCACCTATTTATCGCATGTATGAATGTATTGCCATAACAGGAGCAGGCAGCTTTCTGTTTTTATGAGAATAACTTGTTCAGCTGAGTGCTGTGCCTTGACTATTCATTCTCACTATATGTTGATTTTCTGTGATTGATTCTATAATGAACTGGTGATCTTTTGCTTTCTTGTTTCTAATATTAGAAGACTCCACTCAAATTGAGTATATTTTCTGTGGAGTTATTTTTCCATGGGTGCAAAAAATATAACAATATTTTGAACAAATACTGAAATGTTAACCTGGAAATAAAATAAAGGGCAACTGAAAGATTTTATCTTGCTTGTTCTGCAAAATGCTTGTTTTTACTCTCTCCTTTCACCCTTACCCCCGCCCTCCTTCCCCCTGGCGTTTTGTGGGGCTGTTAAAATCAGTGGCTCTTTCCCATCTGAAGGAAATGCATCTTTGACACTTCTCATGACCTGAGTCATGGTGCTGACACAGAGCCAGAAAATATCCTCAACAGTTCTGGGTAGAAGCAGGACTCTGGGGGTGGGAAGAAGAAATAATACTTTGCCATTTCAGTTTATAGTTACAGGTTTGAGGTATAAGTCACTTCAAAAATATTATTATTGCTATTCTGAGATTTACCCCTTGCTTTTTGTGTCATCATTTTTGGGATATGCAGTGTTTAAAACGGAGTGAAAGTATGGAATTGGTAAACTGAGAACATTTTGACCTTTCCAAATCTTTGGATATGCACTTTGAGTGTCCTACGTTGGAATAGAACAGTTGTATGATTTCCCTGTTATTTGGGACATGTAACATTCTCCAACATGTATACTTTGCCTTATATTGCTATAAACTTAGGTAATCAAAATTGATATAGCCAAGGGTTCCTCCTTAACTCCCTCAGATGAATTAAACTCAGTTTTCTTCTTTTGATTTTTCTTTGTATTAGTGAGGTATTAACTACTTTTCTTTGTTCTTCTTAACTTCATCTTACCTGGTACTTTTTTGTACTTGTTAGCAGTGAGGTGGGGGATTCAAGAATAGAGATAAGTGAAGAGCAGTCATTTGTAATGTGGGTGGAGAGTTTCCCTGGTTTTAATGTCTAATGTTTGACTCTAGATAAAAGGTTAGGATTTGGGGAACTCTTAAAGTATGGATTGAAAACCTTCAGTTCTTCTCTTTCTGGATGTTGTATTTGTACTTTATTTAGAGAAACTGAAAATTTTGTGGGTGCTTGTGGATACAGTGGTAGAAAGAATCAGAGGGGACTGTCTTTGCCTTTTTGTGTCTTTGCCTTATCAGCATTCTGGTAAATCCTACTATCCCCTTCCCAGAATAATGTTTTTAAATGAATAAAATAAAATATGTAGGATTTCAAAGGAAACCAGCTATATTAAAATAAGGTTAATATTTTTCCAGTTCAAGTTTATGTATCCCCTGAAATCTTTCAATGAACACCTTGGGGATTATGGACCTTAGACTAAGAATCCTTGGTCATATATGGGAAAGGCTGCTTTTCTGTTCCTGTCATTTTTAACTCACCAGCATCTTGGATTTTTTCCCTTTTTTGTGTTAATGCTCATCTTTCAACAAAATCCGCACTTGACAAATAGGAATCTTTGAAATGAATAATAAACAACTAAACACACACAAATCCACACATACATATACAGTACACAGATGTACTGCCTTTCATCCCAGAATCCTTGAGTACCATAAAAATAATTAAACTTGAAACTCTCCTCTATAGGATAGAGATCTCGTTAACCCTGTTTAGAGAATGGGGGGGACTAAAGTATGGTGAGATTAAGTAACCTCTTCAGAGACAGGCCACATAGGTACTACAGAGGAAATGTAACTCAAAGGTCAGCCTTCTTTTCTAACCAGTAGATTTCAGTGCCTGTCCTCACACATATTCCAACCTGAAACCCTTCAGATAAATCTTTCATATTTCATTAAGACTCCTCATGGTCACTTTCTGGGTTCTCAGTTTTTCCTTTTATTTTCCTTTGTCTATTTTCCTCTACTTTGCAAACTTTGCGAACTGGTCCTTCTCACCTTTTTTCCTCATCTCTTTGCTAGTTGTCAGTACTTCCTATAGCTTGAGTTCCTCTGGTTGGCCTCAGTCAATCTATCTCCTGGAATTTTGGAGCAGTATGAATTACATCCCACTCTGTCTTTATCTGTAATAGACAGTAAATGCCTTTGTTACAGGAATCAGAATTTTAAAATAATAGGGCTTGTGAAATTTCTGGCAGCCTTTTCCTCAAGCACGTGTGTGTGTTTGTGTGTGTGTGTGTGTGTGTGTGTGTGTGTGTGTGTGTGTGTAAGAGGGTGCAAAAACATTAAGCTTCATTTGAGGATCAGATTGTGGGTTTATTTTCTAAGTGTCTTGGTAAGAGATATTTCTGAGTCTCCTATCCTCTACAACATGGCCATTCAACTTTCCTGGAAACATCTTCATTGCCAGTTGATACCTGTTGTTTATTTGGATAAGGTGCTCTAAAACAATACAAAGTAAAGCTTCTCTGTTGAAATATTGCACACTTCTCAACATGTAGCTGCTACCCCTCAGTACTTCTAACTTCTCAAATATTGAAAAATGAAATGGATGGTAGCAAATAGTAATGGGATTAAACTTTGTGTATCTTTAATCTCCCCCTCTTTAAACATTCTGCTTGGCAGCAGGGAGCAAGTTGTATGCTGTGTTTTTGGTGTTTTCATGATTTTTATTGAATTGTCTGTTCCACTCTCTCAGATCACTTCTGTGAGCCAGTCTTGCTTCCGCCCAGTTCAGTATGTGGGTCAGAAGGCACTGTTTCTCACTAGGGCGCTGCTGTTTCCTCTTCCGACTCAAGTAGATTACAGATTATACTGGAGCATGTCTGAGAAAAGGTCAAAAAGGAGGGTGAAAGTCCTGGATCTGCAGCTGGGAAGCTTTTCATTCTCATCTAGTGAACTTAAAAAAAAATCAAATGGAAAAAGAAAAACACACCCAAAAAAACATTAACTAACAATAACCCGCATGCAAGCAGTTCACATTTGCCTATTATCCTTTATTGTGTATTTTGAAGGGATTTTATTTGGCTTTCATTAAATGATTATCTAGTGTTTGGTTGAAAAAGCTTAAATGTGAAATTGGACAGCAAGGAGTAGCTAAGCAGACTTTAACTTCCCTGAGCCCGGATTGCCTGTTATTGTCTCAAAAAAGTTACCATTGTATTTGTCTTATTTGTTCCAAGCCTGGAACTTTTCTACTACAGAGTTAACTCAGTTAAAATTTTTGGTTCATATAGGATTTTTAGCTCTGTCAGCTAGCTCTATGGCAGGATATTAGAAGGAGGCTGGCTGCTTTGGCCTTCTGAGGAAGACAAAAAAACACACATACCCATATTAATAAATTTTTGTTGTTAGAAAGGTACAGCAAAGATATATAAGTCTGCTAATGTGAAAGATAAATGTTATTTAGGGATAGAACTTCTGTTCATGCTGGTACTTGGAAAATGCAGTCATCCTCAGTGGCATAGAGTAAAATGGCATTGCAGGTGTTTTGAAGAAGTCAAAATGTTAAACTAAGGATGTAGTGAGATGGGGAGGCCTGTGCCCCAGCTGAAAAATGAGGATTGTCCTGTGGTATAAGCATGTGTAGAGATGGAGGGGGACGAGCTAATCACATCAATGTAAAAGACATTGAAATTTATATAGGCCTTAATGTCATGTGTTCTCAACTACCTTGATATTTATTTATAGGATAAGATTGAAAAAAACGAGATGGTATCACAAGTTCCAACATCAAAATGTTTTCTGTAGGATAATTGTTATAAAAAACTTCTCTTGTATTTCTTTTTTTTCGTTTAAATGAATTTTCTCCCTTTTTTTTCTTCCTTTCACCACAAAAACCAATGTTTTCTATTTTAAAAATCATCAAAGCACCCCTAATATTCCCATTAGTTTTCATTCTTCCTACCAAATAATTGCTTTATCCTTTATTAAACTCACTATACCATATTTGTTTAAAAATAATTTTTATATATCTTGTTTTTAAATCATCTTTATTTCTTAATATATTGTTTTCCCTCCTTTACCCAAGAGCCATCTCTTATAGCAAAGAATAAAAAAAGAGGAAAAAATGGTTCAGCAAAATTAATCAACACATTAATTCATGTTTCCATATTCATAGCACCCACCCTCTATAAAAAATGAAGGGTGGTACATTCTTGTATCTCTTCTTCAGGGTCATATGGTCTCTTTCATTTCAATTTCCTCTACATTAGTCTCTTCTGCCTGCAAGGAATATCCTTAAACATGTTCCTACACACATACATACCTATCTATCATGGAGTTCTCAGACCCCACTTGGTAAAACATTTCTTTAGCTATGTGGAAGCTCAAACTACAAATCTGGTCCACTTGGGCCATTAAAAAACAGTGATAACAGCTCACAGCTTTTGTAAGTAATGATGGGAAATGAAGATTTAAAATTGGATTTTAAAAACCATTACTTAAATGGTCTACTGGTTTGTTTTCTTTAATTCTTCTTGTTTATCAATCCTGCTTGATAGAATACTGTGTTTGGAAAACTCTCTGCCCAGCTATGACAAAACTATGCATCTTTTTCTGTATTTTGGTATTAATCAATTTGAGAAGCAAGCGATTTAGTGGAAAGAACCTTCAGCTTCAAATCAGTAACACTGGGTTCACATCTTTGTGCTGCTCTATATGAGACATGTGGATCTAAGGAAGTTGCTTACATCTCTGAGCCTCTGTTTCTTCTTTTGTAAGATATGTTTAATGATGCTTTCAGTATTTTATCTTGTATATTTTTCATCAAGAAAGGATTTTTAAAATGGTAAATCATTATAGGAAGTGTCATTTATTAACAATATAATTTTAGCCTCATTGCTTTAAGCATTCAGAAAAAAAGTTGATTTAAAATAAGAGAACAATAAAATTTCCTCTGACTTAAATCTTTATAAATTATTTTTTTCTTTATTTGGTTTGGAGTAAAAAAAAAATAGAAAGAAAGAGACTTTGTAAGTTAAACTTGGTCTGGAATGGTGAACAAGTCCCAGGACCTAGCTTTAGAAGCAGCTGGCAGCAGGCCATGTTCACATGTTCTCGGATCGTTGCATTCAGAAGCTAAGAATACCAACCAAGCTTCTGCATAAAGGGTAAAGATAAAACAGAAAGGAGGTTAGCTTTGCAGCAGCATTACCTGGGAGTTGATGCTGATGTCTTTTCCACAAATGTCCAACTTTGTCAAAGCCCAGTAAATCTTGGGAAGTTTATTTTCCTTGTAGCATCTGTGTTTTATAATGGGGCCTTTAATTTGTTTTTACTTTGTCTGCAGGGATTTCTTTTGTCCGGAGCTTTCAGCCTCTTTTTTTTCCCTCTGTGCAAGTGAGTCTGTTAATGATGGCCAGTTTGGGAATATACCTCTGCAAAACTGATATGACAGGCTGTTCCCCGAGTGCAGCAACAAAGCCCATTGTTATTTTCTCTCTTCACTTTTATCCTCAACATAATCCATTTTTCCTCTGTGTATTTGTGGTGTAGAATGTCTGGAAAATCATGGTTTGGAATAAAGCCTACATGATATGGTGGCAATCCCAAATAGCATGTTTTAGCTCTGGTCAGCTCATGTTCAAGAGGAGGAATGAGTGACCTAGCCATAGGTTCTCCGAATTCCTTCTATCAGGGCAGCTCTTCCAGATCCCAGAGGGAAGGGCTTTGCGTACTCACTAGCCCCTGTATGGAGGAGCAGATGCAATCCACAGCTTTGCCATTTTCCAGGTCACTTCTGTGAGAAGGCAGTTAGGGAAAATCAGAACAAGAGGCCTGGAGGAGTGAGAATCAGGAAGAGAACAGACATCCCAAATGAAACTGGCATTCCTGTGCTTTCCCAGAATTCCAAGATGCCCTGCAGACATTGTCCTCTTTGTGCTAACTGCTCTAAAAGAGAAAGCATTAAAAATAATTGTCCATTCTAAAAAAGAGCTTTCATCACAGCAACCCTGTGAAGTAGGTAGTGAAATCTCTTTATAGATAAGACTACAGTAAAAACAGGTTAAATAATTTGCCCCGGACACACAGCCTGTGTCAATGCTAGGAATCAAATCCCAAATGCAAATCCATCACTCTTACTTACCACTATACTATGCTGTATTTTTTCATCATCTAATATTAACTAGCTGTTTCACTGTTGGCATGCCAAATAACATCTTATTATGACTCATTTCCTTCTTCTGTAAGGCCTCAATCTCTAAATTCTATGATCTGATTTTATGAATCTAAGTCTCACTTTCATCTTATTTTGAGGTTATTGATACTTAGACTGCTTTATATATACTACAGTGTTATTGTGAATAAAATCTAAGTGTCACTTATTATTATTTCTGTTTTCATATGGAAATGTTGAGGCACATTGGCATTGAGCACCCAGAGTTACACAAGTCAATGACAAACAGTGATCCCTGATTCTCTCTTTCTATGGAAAACTTAAAAGAAAAAGTCATTCATATATTGATGTTCTTTAACAATCTGGAAGATTATTACTGAACTATTTTTTTTAACAACCAGAAAAATACATTTTATTCCTGATTCTGGCATCCTGTCCTGTTTTTCTTTCCCCTACTATCTCTGTTTCCATCTCCATTTTTTCAACTGAGAATACATATAATAACAGAAACGACCTTTCAAGTTTGTTTTGAAGATCACATGATATAATATTAGTAAAGCATTTAGCACAGTGTCTGACATATAGTAGGCACTACAGAAATGCTTATCCTCTTCTTTTCCTTCCCTCTGCAGAAGAAATTCTTTCAGCTCTTGGCAAACAGTATTATTGGTGGTTGGTTGTGTTTTTTTAATTATTTATTTAGTGACTACTCATTTTAGAGGACTGGTGAACCTCTAAAAGTTCAGAATTACAGCAGATTTGCTTAAGGACTCGAAAGCCTATAATCTTACATAGTTTATCTGTATGGATTTGAGCCTAAAAAATAGGACTAGGAGTCTTGAAAGAACTAACTTTCTCATGAAGTTTTTTGGGACTTCCTGTGTCTCGTGCCAGAAATATTATGGGAATAGCCTTTCTTGTGACAATTTGTCACTTATAGGTCTTGTCCCAGCTGGAGCTCGAAAGTGCAGAGGCATTGGAAATTTACATTTTTTATGATGTTTTGAGATGGCCATGTTCAGAATGTCCATTTTCATTTCATTCAGCTGTAATTAAAATATTGGCATCTTGCTCTTTGCTCTTTTGGAGTTAAAAAGCAGGAAGAAGAAAGGTGGGTTGGAAGGGTTAATGCAGGTGATACATTACTTTTGTACAGTGATTTTCTTCAAGCTTCTCAGAAAGCTTCTCATGATATTATTTATCTTATGTATCCCAAGCATGTAGAACAAGAAGGGATATCTTGATCCTGTCATGAAAAAAAATGTAAAGAGACTTGATCAAGGTCAAAACATGCAGTCTGTGTATACTTGTTTGCCTTTTTGGTCATTGAGTGCTACTACCTCTTCAAGAAGAGCCTTCCAATGTTGCTTATTAAATAGGGCTGAGACTTGGGCCTTGATGAAAGTAACCACAGGACTATCCTTACAGGGTCCAATGAAAAGAGGATTCTTATTGACTATGATTTTGTTGATCCAGCTGTTCTGGGTGCCAGAAGAGAGGAGAGAAATGGAATGGAATGTGAAACACTCCCTCTAGCCACCTAGTGCTAGAAAAGCCTGGTGACCTAACCTTAACTTGTCATAGTCATCTCTATCAGAACAAATTTTGATGATTATAAAAGGCAGTCTTTTGCATGGTCCCAAGTTTTTGTGTAAAGGAACAAATACATCTACAACTTTGCTCAAAGGAAGCATCAATGAAAATTAAGCCCAAGGGTCTGTAGGAGTGAGAACCAAGAAAAACATCATCCTTTTATTCTTATGTCCTTGATTTATAGCCTGAATTTGAATTTCCTTCTTTTCCCCAAACCCCCAAAAATAATTTTAAAGATTTTTTCTTTGAATTATATAGAAATTTACTTTTTAAATTTATTTTTTAAAATTTCATCTCTCATTTGAAATGCATCTTTATCAATATCTTTTGTTTTTACTTCACCTGAATTTGACAAAATAGCCCTCCCTTCAACCTCTCCCAGAAAGCCATGACTTATCAAGAAGAATAGACTAGATCAGTGATTTCCTTGAAGGGAAATTCCTGTGAGGAAATTCCTCTACCACTGAATATTGGCATTTTCCCTGCCTCTGTCTTAGCTTCCTAGTGCATTGAGAGGTTGTGACATTCCCAGTCATTCAGCCAATATGCCTAAGAATTAGGATTTGAATCCAGGTCTTCCTGGCTCTCAGGACAGGATAGTAATGAAAGCTGATGTTTATATATGGTGTTGCTATGTTTCATAAAGCTCTTAACATATCTTATTTGACCCTGTGATATGGTATTTCAGGGCTTATCCCCTTTTTACAGATAGGGAAATATTGACTCTTTGGGGTTAAATTAATTACCCATGATCACATAGCTACCAAACATTGGAGACAGGATTGAAACTACTCCCATGCTACTTTTCGTAACAAAGAATAAAAAAAAGAGAGGGGTAAAAAGACGTTTAATAAAACTAACCAATGTATCAAGCAATTGTAACAGTATATACAGTCCTTCCCTCATTTCTGCAAAGAAGGGATTGCGATACCCTCTAGTATCTCTTCTTTGATTCTAAGGTTGGTCATTATAACTTCACAGAAGTTTTGAATTTTTGAAAATGTACATTTTAACTTTTGGTACCATATTTTTACCTGGGACCCAAGATATTGATTGTTTAAATCATTTTTCCTCCTACTTTGCAGAGAAGACAGAGGTCATTTAACATTAGCTTCCACTTATATCCCTGTCTCTTCAGAGCACCATTCCTATATCTGTCTAGGTTCACCATTCATACTCAGGTCCCCATCACTTCCTTCTCCTACACTTTCTCTGTCCCACAGTTTTCTCATCCCTCTATACCATCTTGAGTTTCTTCCACCCCATGAGTTTTTTCTATCCACAGGTCTTTTTATTTCTTCCTTAAACATGCTCAAGTATTGCTGAAGTCTTTGAATGTTTGTTTTTCTGCCTCTCCTTTTTTTAATCTCCTATTCTCTTCTCATCCTTGAAAGTGAAATCTGGTTTTTTCCTCTGTCACTTTTCTGAGACTATTCCCACGAGAGTTACCAGTATGGAATAGTGAAGAAAGTGCTTTGCAAACCTTAACAGATCATATGAATGTGAGTTTTTTATTATTACTTGTAACCTCTTTGCTAAACTCAGTGACTTTTTTTAGCCTTTTGTCAAGGAGACTCATCTATAGTAAAGGCTAAAGATAATAATGAAAGCTGATGTTTATATATGGTGTTGCTATATTTATAAAGCTCTTAACACATCTGATTTGACCTTGTGATATGGTATTTCAGGTCTTATCCCCATTTTACAGATAGAGAAATATTGATGCTTTGGTATTAAATTAATTACCCATGATCACACAGCTACCAAATATAGGAGATAAGATTGAAACACAGTATGCTGTCGTCATATCCTTCTTTTTGAATATTTTCCTTTTCTTTATGCGACATTATGCTTTCTTGATCCTCTTACTACTTCATTGACTGCTCTTTTGCCTCCTGTTGCTGGTTCTTCTTCCTACTCCTTAATTGTGGTCTTTCTCCAAGACCTTGTCTCAATTCTCAGCTTTTTTTCCCTCTGTGTTCACTTAGTGAATTTATATACTCTGGCTTCAACAGTAATCCATTTCCTTATGACTCTGAAATCCATATTTCCAGCCCCTAACTGCTAACCTGGGTGGCAGTCTTGGATTTCTAACTGGCTACAATATATATTGCCATTTAGTAGCTAGTAATTAATGTTTAATATATGTCATTCATAAGCATTGCTTCAGCAGTTTTTGGTTGGTGGTGTTACCACTATTCTTCCAGTCTCTTGGTCTACAAAATTTGAGGTCCTCGTTAACTTTTCCCTTTCTTTCTTACTCTGTAGTCAGTTTGTCCCCAAGTCCTATTGTTCTTCTTTTTAAATTTTATTTTAGACTCAAACACCAGAACACAAATACAGAATAGAGAAAAGAAACAAAAACATATCACAAACTTAAATACTAGAACTTAAGTATTTAAGTTATATACAGTTAGAAAGTATATATATATATATATATATACATAAAAGTTATTTAAAGTATATATAAAGTTAGAAAAAAAGCATGTCATGTGCATTGCAGAACACAAGAGAGGATTCAAAATATGTAACAGAAAATTTTCATTGCAAAAAAGCCTATATGATAAATAATACTCATTGTGTTGAGGATTGTTTATCTTTTCTTCGCTTCCCTATGAGTTTCCTTTTGTTCTCTCCTGTGCACTTTTTTACTTTGTTCTTTTTTTCCTTTCCCCCAACCTCCCCCAGAAGGCTACAATAAAGTTTAGATATGTTTCTCTATAACTATAGCTATATACATATACCTATATACATACATATATAGACATATACTTTCCTAAACCTATTCTACTCCTAATCTTTGTTTTTTTTTATGTATGATTATATCTCTTGTTTCCTATCCCTCCTGCCTCCTCTATTTTACTTCTACCCACTAGCTTATCCTCCTATAACTTGCCTACCCCCGTCCAAGGATCCCTCCTCATCCTCCCATTCCCATAAATCTAAATAGCCTTCCATGACCCTATTTTACCTATTCCCTCACCCTCCCCTCTAAAGATTCCTCCCTTGTCCTCTCCCCCCTCCTTATGCCCCTACTATTTTGTTTCTTCTGAATTTAGGAGACTTTTAATTATACTCATATATATATATATGTATTGTTCCCTCTTAAACCCATTACCGATGAAAGTAGGTTACCTTAACTACCAGCTCTCCTCCACCATCTAATTCTTTTGTATCAATTCTTCCTTTTGTACCTCAGATAATTACTGTTTTAAGCTATTCCTAAATTGTTTTACTTTTTAAATTCATATCATTCTTAGGTAACCCCAATCTTTCTTCTAAACTACCGAATTATTAATAAGAATCTTAGACATCCATTTTACATATATAAAAAGTAAACAGTCTGACCTTATGGATCCCTTATAATCAGTCTTTTTTATGTGCCTTATATTTCTCTTGGTTCTTATATGTTGAATCTTCTATTAAGTTCAGGATTTTTAAAAACAAAGTCTTGAAAGTCTGAAAGTTTATCAAATATTAATTTTTTTTCATTCAGGATAATACAGGGTATGATATTTTTGACTGGAGCCCCAGTTCTTTTGCTCTTCGTTATATTGTGTTCCAAGATCTGTGATTCTTTAATATCTCTGCTGCTAAGTCTTGTGTAATTCTAATTGTTGCACCATCATATTTAAATTGTTTTAATCTTGATGCTTTTAATATTTTTTCCTTGAACTGAGAGTTTCAGAATTTGACTGATATTCCTATGAGTTTTCCTTGTAGGATCTCTTTTAAGTGGTGATTGATAGATTTTTTCCATTTCTGCTTTCTCCCCTTGTTCTAATGTTTCAGGACAATTTTCTTTGATTATTTCTTGTATTATTGTATCAAGATTCTTTTTTTGATTGTAACTTTCAGTTAGTCCAATTATTTTTTGTATTTTCTCTTCTTGATCTATTCTCCAAATCTGTTGTTTCAAATTGATTGTTCTTTCTTTAAAATGGCTCTTACATTTTCTTGCTATGCATTAGATGTTCAATAAATATTTGTTCACTAATTAGGAAATGACTATGATATAGCTAAGGTTTTCTGAGCTAGTTACATTCCCAATGCTACAGTCCATTCATAGAACCAAATAGATAATAATGATAGAACCAAATTAACTGCCAACAGTTAATTGTGGCAAATCTGCAGTAGTGACATTTATATCTACTTGTCCATCATGATATTAAATGACTTTTAAATATCTACATATAATAAAATCATCCTTGTAACTCTTATTCTCCTCTAAAAGTAGGCCACCAAATATTCTATTAGACTTCCTTCATGATTTGTGTATTTTTGTTGTTGTTCAGTCACTTCAGTCATGTCCAAATATTTGTGACCCCTTTTGGGGGTTTTCTTGGCAAAGCTACTGGAGTTATTTGCCATTTTCTACTCCTGATCATTTTATAGATGTTGAAACTGAGACAAACAGAGTTAAGTGACTTGCCCAGAGTCACAAAGCTAGTTAAGTATTTGAGCTTACATTTGAATTCATGTCTTTCTGACTCCAGCCTTGGCATCTTCATTGCATTAGCTAGGTGTTCTCTCTGATTGGTCCATGTATTCATTCATTCATTTATTTATGAGTCAATCAGAATTAAGTAGCTTGCCCAGGATTACACAGTTAGTAAGTGTGAAGTGTCTGAGTCTAGATTTGAACTCAGGTCTTTCTGACTTTAGGGCCAGTGCTCTATTCACTGCACCACCTAGCTGTGCACCCCCCCCCCTTTTCCAGTTTGTGTATTTAGTATTATAATTTTTTTTAGCTATTCTCCATGTCTTGAATACATTGTGAATGTTGTCCTTAATTATCCCCTTGACATGTGTAGACAACTTCCATTAACTTTAATAGTAATTCTGAAAGAGAAATGAGGGGGAAATCAACCTTCATTTTCTGTGCCTGATATTCTTGTTCTTCTCCTTGTTTTGCTAAGGTGGCATTTATTGAAGTTTCAGTTAAAATCTCCAATGGGTATTGTAAAAACATCCATTTGCTGTCCTGGGGATGTGGAGCATTTGGTTAAATCATTAGCTAAATTCTTGAGGCTGCCTTCATACTTTGGAGGGTAAAAAGAAAGAAAAAAAAAGCCCATTGTCCATTTACATTTCTGACACTTCTGTAGCTAACTTTATATGTACTTACTACCTCAGTCATTCTTTAAGATAAATGCTGTACTATCTTCAGTGTGGTAAGGTCTTTCTCCATGTTTTCTGGAAATATGTTGCTTAAGAACCTTCTTTTGTACTTCTATTTTGTCCTTCTCACCTTGCATCCTACTAACTCACAGCTAGCTAAATAAAATATGATTTTTTGTTAGAAGTTGGAAAGTCATGATTTGGAACAATTAAAACTACAGTTTGTATAATGTTTCTTTATATGTAAAAGAATTGTGGGGTAATAAAAGTTGTGATTTTTTCTCTTTCTCTCCCTCTTTCTTTCTCTCCCTCTTTCTTCTTTCTTTCTTTCTTTCTTTTTTTCTTTCTTTCTTTCTTTCTTTCTTTCTTTCTTTCTTTCTTTCTTTCTTTCTTTCTTTCTTTCTTTCTTTCTTTCTTTCTTTCTTTCTTTCTTTCTTTCTTTCTTCTTTCCTTCCTTCCTTCCTTCCTTCCTTCCTTCCTTCCTTCCTTCCTTCCTTCCTTCCTTCCTTCCTTCTTTCTTTCTTTCTTTCTTTCTTTCTTTCTTTCTTTCTTTCTTTCTTTCTTTCTTTCTTTCTTTCTTTCTTTCTTTCTTTCTTTCTTTCTTTCTTTCTTTCTTTCTTTCTTTCTTTCTTTCATGTCTTAGTAATTTGAAACATGGTATACTCTTTAGTTGTCATCTGTAATGGTAGCATGAATTCCTTGAGTTAATTTAACTCAGTTACACTGATATTCCCCCTTTACTGAAGAGTAGAATGTTGACAGCAAAGATCTAAAAGCTTCATATTAGAATTGCCTCAAATCTAGGGAGCTCAGTTTTTAACTGAACAACTCTGGTTGTTCCTTAATCTATCAGAGGTAGGTAAAATAAATTTCATTTTCATTACAGTGAGTGAATTTGTCTGATAAGATTTCCTAAACTCCTTACATAAGGAAAGAATAGCCATGGAACAGTTTTGGCTGGAGGTTACCTGGCTGCATCTAAGCACTAACTTCATTCAAATGAGTGAGTTCTATGTGGTTATAGCAGTGTCTATCTTGTTTAAAAAAAAATATTGAGACCTAATCCAAAATATGAGCAAGACAGTTCTTGTTGGCTTTCCTAACATGTGAATCTTAAAAGGATTTTTTTTTAACAACTGGGAAGCTTCTCTTCCTTTTTAATATTTTTCATTTTTGTTTTGTTTTTCCCATTCTCTTCATCATTAACTTTTTTGTAAAATTCTTAGTATAAGTCACTTGTCTCCTGGATCAGTTGTGATAGTCAATAGATTGTTACCATTCAGGTCTATCTTATATCAGGGCAATGGTAAACAAAAGCCAAATCACCAAACTAACTTTTGCAATCTTGAGATATTTTGAGGGGTAATAGTTTTCCTGAATGTGTAATGTCATGTGCAGGGGTTAAAAAATGGAAAGAAAGGGGAAGGGGAAAGCCAATAAGCTACCAGTTATGTTGGATTAAATGACCCTGAGGAGAAGGAAAAGAAAGCATTGAGTGTCTTTAGAAAGATGAGAAATTCATTAAAGTTTTTTTTTCCCCTTCTATCTTCAATCCATTTAAAGTGTCATTATGGCTTTTCAGTCTGCTTCCTGTGAGGGAAACTCTTTCATACTGTTATTCTTCCTTGGAAAAAGGTGGTTGCACTGGGGGTGTAGTGGGTTTGAAATCTAAAGCACCCTCTTCAGTCCAGCCTGTATGGATTTGACCTGGAGTTTGTGTAATGTCTATTTAGAATGTCCCAGTTGTTTAGGAACCTAATTCCCAATATGGCCTCCCTTTGACTGGGGACAAAGCCGACATTTCACAGCATTATGGAAACAGAGAAAAACAAGTTAATGATCTAAACCTTCTAATTCACCATGGCTTGTCTCTTTAAAGCCCCTTGATTCTATTATAAGCTGGCTGGCTCCTTCATTGTTTCCTTTCTTCCTTTCTCTGCTTTCTTTACATTTCTTTTCTTCCTGTCTGCATAATTTGTAGCCCATTGCTTTTGTGGTTGAAGGCTGAAAGGTGGTAGCTACAGTATGATATGGAAAGCAATCAAAACTGGGAATACGGTTAAATGGAAACTTAACTCTCAAGAATATTATGAAACTTGTAGCTATTTCCTTTTTGGTATCCATCTCATAACTTGGCTTCCAGTCTTGATAAGCAAGTATCACAATTTCATCTGGAACCTGATGGAAATTGGGTTGGCACCGTAGACCAGGGGTAGGGAACCTGCGGCCTTGAGGCCACATGTGGCCCTCTAGATCCTCAAGTATGGCCCTTTGACTGAACCCAAATTCACACAACAAATACCCTAGTATATTATCTTATGTAATATTTAGTTATAGATCAGGACACTGAGACCCAGAAGAGTTAAGTGACTTTGCCCATGGTCACATGGTCACCAAATTATTAAATGCCAGAATTGAGATTTAAATCCTAGCTTCACTCTCTCTCTCTCTTTTTTTTTTTTGTTAAACTATACTGTAATGCAGCTCTATAATCATTTAGTTAATCTATTTTTAGGGATATGATTTTTCCTTTGTGTTCTGCTGTAGCTATATCTGAGAAATTTTGATATTTTGTCCCATTATTATCTCTTTCACATAATTACTAATAGTATCATTTATTCTTTGGTCTGCTTGCTATTTAGGAATCTTTATGTAGTCTCCACTTAGGTATATATTTTTTGTTTGTGCTTCCTGAATTAATTATTTTTATTTTATTATGATCTTTGAAGGATATACTGAGTATTTTGGGCTTTTTACATTTATTTGAAATTTCTTTGTGTATTAACATGGTCAATTTTAAAAAATGCAGAGAAAAAATGGGTGGTGAGAAATGCCTGTATTCTTTAGTAGTTTCATTTAGAAGTCACTATAAGTTTTTAACTCTAAATTACTCAGCAATTTTCTTAATTCTATGTTTTTTGTTTATCTTTCTCAGATTTGTCCATCTTTGAGAGAGAAACATTAAAGTTTACTGCTGTTACTGTGTTGCTATTTACATCTTTTAGCAATTCAGTTAGTTTTTCCTTTATGGATTTAGATGCTATGGCATTTGGGATATGTCGATTTAATATCAGTATTAGTTTCTTGTTTATGGTTGCTTTTAGCATAATGTAATTTCCTTGTTTCTCTTAGTATATTGTAGGAATTTTTATGTTTGCTTTGTCTGATAGCATAAATCCAACTTGTTCTTTTTTGGACTTATATGCATAGTAAATGTTTGAGCCTCTCTTTTTTATTCTATGTATATCTTTGTTTTCTATATGTCTTATAAGCAACAGATTGTGAGGTTTTTACTTTGTATTCAATCTGTAACTTTTAAAAAATTTAGGTTGTTTAATCTATCCATATTTAAAGTTATAAGAGTTTATAGGATCATTTCAGAAAATATTACCTGAATTTCAACCACACATTCCAATTTTTAAAAAATACATTCTTACCTTGGGTTCAGAATTTCTGGACATTTTATATCTCTACTCATATCCTGAATGCATTAGTGGCCTATCAGAGTGTTTAAGCCTCCAAATTATCCAAAGTGATAATGATCCAGTTATTCCTTGGAGCTGGAAATAGCACTACAACAGAAAGCAGATCACAAGTCTACCAGTATTAGATCTGTTAATTAGCAGCTGTGTAACTTTAAAGAAATCATTCTATTTCTCTAGACTGTATTTTTCCATTTCTATAATGACAGGATTAGAATAGTTAAGGCCCTTTCTAGCTCTTATTCTTTGAGTCTAACAGAGATTTTTTGGGACTCAAATTTGAACTAAAATATTTCTTGCTTCTGATCAGCAGATTTAGAATCAGTGTCTTCAGAGGTGAAAGAACATCCTTTGCTAATGTTTTTATTTCTTTGTCTCGTTGAAGGAAAACTAAACAGTCAAGACTCCTACAACAATTTCACCAACAACAACCCTGGCAACCCTAGGCTTTCCCCACTCCCTAGTTTGATGGTAGTGGGGCCTCTTGCACAAATCAAGCAGCCAATGACATTGGGGACCATCACCAAACGCACAGGGTAAGCAAACCACTCACACTTGATGCTTTCTATCATGCTATTTTCAGTAGCAAATGTATAAGAACAAGACATGCTTTTCATTAATGTGGTTTTGATTTGTCTTCTTTTTTCTGGCAACATGAAACTTAATGGCAATTGATTAGGTACAAATTTTTAAACACAGTTTCTCCTTCCTTCCTTCCTTCCTTCCTTCCTTCCTTCCTTCCTTCCTTCCTTCCTTCCTTCCTTCCTTCCTTCCTTCCTTCCTTCCTTCCTTCCTTCCTTCCTTCCTTCCTTTCCTTCCTTCCTCCCTCCCTCCCTCCCTCCCTCCCTCCTTTGTTCCTCTTGCAAAAACAGCAACAATGAAAATTCATTTTGGCTAATTAAACCAGATTTGTTAGCCTAGATTTTAGTGTTTTTGCCTTTGCCTCAATTTGCATATTCTTGCCATCACAGTAGAACATTCTCTACGAATATTCTTTAGCCAATTTTGACCAATACCAGTAATAGAGAGAGAAGTCTTTGTGTTAGCACTTCCTTTAATACTCTTCATATGGACTGAAACAGTGTGATATTGTAGGCAATATAGGCATCCAACTCCAGGCACATCACTTCACTTCTCTAAGAGTTTCCTTCTTTGTAAAATACAGTCTTTGGCCTAGATCAAGGGTTCTTAATGTCAGGTCCACGAACTTCCTTTTTAAATATATTGATAACTGTATTTCTTTATAATTGCCTTACTTTATAATCCCAATTATTAATAAAAAGTAATTCTTAATGGAATAAAAATTATATCTTTATTTAAATATAATTGATTTTTTTCATATGTCTGTCTATTTTATTTTATATATTTAAAAACATTATTCTGGAAAGGGGTCTGTAGGCTTCCCAGGACTGATGGAGAGGCTCAGGACATGAAAAAGGTTAATCATCCCTGGCGCAGATGCTCTCTAAGGTCTCTTCCAGCTCTAATTTTCTATGAATCTGTAAATCCTAGTAAATAGTTTCTACTTCAAGTTTCTTGACCTGCCAAGTTACTTTGCATAATTTATTTCAATTCTCTTTGCTCTAGTTTTGGTTCTATAGCCCACTATATAATACAGTAGAGAAAACAATGGACTAAGTAGAACTAGGAACCTCAGTTATCTTAATCCCACTGTGTCCCTAATTGTTCATATATTATTAGTTACATAACATCACAATCCCTCTAGCCCTTGGTTTCTTTTTCTGTAAAATGAGAGGGCTAAGTCATCTCCAGTCTCTCTTCTAATTCAAATATTTTATGATTTATAATAATAGTGCCACATAACTGTCTCTGGGAGGCAGTGTGGTATGATGGCTAGAGAGCTGTTTTCAGAGTCAGGAAGACATAGGTTCCAGTCTTGCCTTTGACACTTATTGACACTTATTGACTGTCGCTTAACTGGCTTAAGACAAGCCACTTAACTCTTCAGAGACTGAAGACTGTAGTCTCTAAGACATGCCTTGACAAAAATAATTTTCTCATTGGTTATGAGTCAGAAAGCATTTATCCAGCACCTGTTGTGTACCAGGCATGGTACTTAGTCCTGGCAATACCAATACAATGAAACAAATCTCTGTCTTCAAAGTACATAAATTATTTTTTAAAAATAAATTTTAACTCTTGTCTTTTTTTTTTTGCTTTTTTTTTGGAGGGGGGAGGGCAGGGCAATTGGGGTTAAGTGACTTGCCCAAGGTCACATGGCTAGTTAAGTGTTAAGTATCCGAGGCTTGATTTGAACTCAGGTCCTCCTGACTCCAGGGCCAGTT
The DNA here is from genome assembly GCF_028583685.1 of Petaurus breviceps papuanus. Lineage (NCBI taxonomy): Eukaryota > Metazoa > Chordata > Mammalia > Diprotodontia > Petauridae > Petaurus > Petaurus breviceps. The sequence goes on along the minus strand of NW_027187398.1, from coordinate 3,115,356 downwards.
CTTTATTCACTGAGCCACCTAGCTGCCTCATCTTTTATTTTTTATAATATGATGATTTTACTCAGTATTTGTCCTTTTGTCCTCCTATAAAGTCATCTCATGTAACAGAATTTCTTTTATGACAAAAAATAAAAATACAAGGAAGAGATAAAAATCAGTAAAAGGGAATTATACATTTAAAAGTCTAAAAATGTGCAATATACAACACTTATGAAGATCTCCCACATCTGTAATGAGATGGATTAGGAGAATACTCTCATAGCTCTTCTTTCAAGACATGCTTCTTTATAATTTTGCAACATCCACTTTTGATTGTGTGTGTGTGTTTGTGGTCATTCTTTACATTTGCATTGCTGTAGTCATCGTGTATATTATTTTCTTGGCTGTGCTTACTACACTCTGCAGCAGTTCATATAGATCTTTCCATGCTTCTCTGTGTTCATCACAGTCTTCATTTCTTATAGCATAGTAACATCCCTTTGCATTCATGTATTGTACTTTATTTAGCTATTCACAGATCCATGGGTATCTACTTTGTTTCCAACTTTTAGCTGTTATGAAAAGTGCTGATATGTGTATGTGTATATATATGTATGTATATATGTATGTGTGTATGTATATGTATGTAGTATATGTATATGTGTATGTATTTGTATGTAGTATATGTATAGGTATATATGGAGACTTTCTTACCAGTGGCTCCCTTGGGGTATAAACCCAGTAATGGAATCGATGAGTCAAAGGGTATAGACATTTTAGTCAATTTTTTTCATAATTTCAATTTGCTTTCCAAAGTGGTTGTACCAGTTTACAGCTCAACTTACAATGTACCAATGTGTCTTGCATTTTAATAGGCTTTCCCCCCTCCCCCATATACATTCCCATATATGTAAGGGAATATAGTGAAAGAAAGAATGTTTAAGAGAAAGATGTGAGAGTGGTGAATGGAGTAAATAGAGTAATAAGGAGATTAAGATACTCTTGTCAAGAAGAGTGGGTTAGATTTGGTTATTTTTCTCCTACTTAAAGGTTGAAAATGGGACATGGAGCATGGCATAGAGTTTACTAGGAAATGTGATGGGCCTGAGAAATGGGAAGGAGATGGTGAAGTCCTTTATAATCAAATCTCAGGGTCCTAGGGAGCATTCCTTTTCTTTCAGATCAAAGTGGAAACTGGAGAGCTGGTAACATTGCATGATTTTGGCTAAGATATGTCAGTGCAGTCTTAACGCGATCCAGAATAAAATTCTAGAGTTGTATAAGTACAGTACATTTTCACATGATTCAACAATTCAGTAAATGTGCATTAAGCCTCTAATATATGCAAGACACTGAGGGTATAAAGACAAAAATTTTCCTGCCTTCAAGAAGCCTACATATTTCTAGAAAGATTAAAACATCTGTACAGAAAAGGTAAATACAATATCGATTTCATAGAGAGGCCTCCATATGACCTGAGACTTGAAAGAAGACAAGCATTGTTTTGTGACTGTGATTTGTAGAGAAAGAGTCAAAGAGAGATAACATATTCCAGGCATGGGATGGCTTGGTAAAGACAGGGTAGCAGGAGATGGAATGTTGACTTTCAGGCAATGACTATTTCTCCTTTTTTTAAGTATATGAAGAGTGGAAAAATCAGGCTATATTTTTGTATGCTGTTTTATATAGATTATCTCACTTATTCTCATAGTGTTCTGGTGAGCCTGGGAGTATAGACATTATCAAATATCGTCAGAATGTGACATGGTATAGCAGAAAGAGTTTTAAACTCAGAGATAAGAGGTTTGAGTTCAGATATTATCTGTGCACTTACTAGCCACATCATGATGATGAATTTTGAATTTTAGATTCTTGGCTTTGTAAAATGTGAACAGTAATTCTTACACTACCTGATAGGGTTCATGTAGAAAGTATAAAGTACATTTAATAATGAACATGGTATAGTGGAGAGAGTGTTGGACTTGGAGTCACAAGACCTGGGTTCAGATTGCATCTAGACACTTAATAGGTATACATTACTTCAGATAGCTTACTCATTTCTAAAATATAGATAATATTTATGCTCCCTATCTCGTAGTGGTTGTTGTGAGCAAAACGCTATATAAATGGGAATTAAAATTATCCACATTTCAAAGAAAAAGAAACTGAAGGTATCAGAAGGAAATTGATTTGACTAAGGGTAGAAAAAACACTTTCTTCATGTTCCATCTTCAATTTCTATTTTGCTAGCCAGGAAGGAGTGATGCATATTAACCAGCCGTTTAGTCATTATGACTTAATAGTTTTATGATTAGATGGTAGCATTTTTCACATGACCCTCCTGTACTCTGAAGCACAGATTCTGGTAGTTGCTGGCTCTGCTTTAAGCTCCATATCTCAATCAGAGAAGGACAGAAATTTCAACTTAGCCTGCTTCTCCTGGATCAAGTAGAGTACATGAGGTAGTTGACCTGCTATCTTCAAAGCTATGTAACAATCATAAGTAGAAATAAATTGAAATTTGTCACATATTCCAGAGAAAAATCTAGTCAACAGAACTTCACTGAGATGTATTATCAGTAAATCATTTTGGACTTCACATTTCTTAATTCATTTTACATTTGTGATTTTGTAGACAGGAGAAATAAAGTTTTCAGTATGAATAGCCATTTGAACCTTTACTGTTTCTTTCTCATTTATAGTTGCCTCATACCTTTAGGGTTTGCAAAATGAGAAGAATTTTATCTCTCTGCTTGTAGGAAGGTCGGATCCTTCCCTATAAGGCATTCAATCCCTAGATTATGGATATCTAGGAGAAAAATGGAGCAGAATCCAGAATTTTAAAAACAAACAAAAGCCACAAATACATTTACATTTTTAGTGATCAAGGAACATAGAAATATATCCATTGTACCAGGTTACAGTGCCAGCATACCCTCTCACCTTATGTAGATTCATAGATTTAGCTAGGAAAGAATATCAGAGAGCTTCTAGTCTAACTCTTTCAATTTACAAATGAGGAAATTGAGACTTAGAGATGCTCACTTTTTTGTCAGAGATCTGAAAGACTTCCAAGAATACTTGCTTTAGTTAGTGGCAGAGCTTGTATTCAAAACCAAGACCTGATGCCAAAGCCATCATCTTTTCCTCTGTCCTTTTGCTAAAGGACTTCTCTTTTGCCTTTCCCATGCTCATCCAGTCTGCTATAAATTCATGCTTTTTAATTCACCTGGACCCTCATTCCTGCTTGCAGGACAGAATGGTGTTCTTGGGAGTCAAACTGTCCCATGGTCCCATTACATGTCTGCCATTTGTGTGCCCCTGGACAAGTCACCTGGTTGGTTATCCATTAATCTTCCTTAGAAACCCTTTACCAGGTACTAGAGACTTTTCCCTCTTGGTTACCAGTGTGCTACTTCAGCTATTTGTTTTATCTTGCCCATAACAAGCAGCTCATCTATGTAAATTGAATTGTACTGAATTGAATTGCTAAGGGACTGACCCATCTCTTTTTCTAGTAATACATGTCCTTGTGAGCTGTCCTCCTCTCACAAGTTTCTCTCTAGAATATATCAAAAGGAGGGAAGGATACTGATGAGAACCTTGGGTCCTCACCTACCCACATCATCTAAATATGATGGTGAGCCCTGGGCATCTTTATTCCTTTATCCCAGTTAATAATATGTTGAGTATTCTGAGACTCTTGTGAGATTCATATACTAAAAAAATGCTGTTACTGCTTCATGATTTCTTAAATATTAACTGTATTAATTTATTAATGAAGTAGAAGCCACGTATTTAGAATACTTGATGTGGTTTAAACACTCACCTTCGAGTAGGCTATTTCTAATCTCTGTTGCTGCTAAAAACTTCTTTTAGTCAGGACAAATTATCACTGTGTAGAACCTGATTTGGGCCAAAATAATTCATTTAAATACTAGATTACTTAATAAGTATGTAACATGACTATAACATCACATTAATTAATCTAGATTAATTTGCATATTGTATTTTTATTGATTTCTTTTTTTATATCATCTACATTTTCTAACATATCCATCCCTTATCTTGTTCCCAGATAGCAACCTCTTAAAAAAAGTTCAGTTAGTCAATCAATGAGCCTTTTAAAAGTGCTTACTATTGGATAATAATGCTATGAGCCAGTTCTCTTTCCTAAGTTATAGGGATAGTAGAAAGGCAAAGAAAAAGTTCTTGCCCTCAAGTTGCTCACATTCTAATGGAAGAGATCAAATGAAAACAACTATATGCATACAAGATATATACAATGTAAATGGGAGGTAATCCCAGAGGGAAAGCACTAGCAGTTGGGGTTAATTAACTGAAATATTTGAAAAAAGACATTACTGTATTCTTCACCTAAAGCTCTTCTCCTCTGCAGTCTTATAAGTTTTCTCATATCTGCATTAATTTGGCTTTTTCTTTTAGGGGTATTCTTAACTTTTTTGTGTGTGTCATAGACCCTTTCAGCAGTCTGGTGCCACCTATGGACCTATTTTCAGAATAGTTTTAAATTATTTTATGCATTTTAAAGAACATAAAATAAAAGAATAGAATTATAACAAAACTAATAATGTTCAAATAAAGGTGTAATTTTTTTTCACATCCAAATTCACAGATATATTGAAATCTATCCTTGGACCAGACCCCAATTTAAAGGAACCCTGTTTAGATGTTCCTCCTTTGGTGATTTTGGAAAACAAAAACACTCATTTCCCTTTTAATTACCATATGATTTTCTGAAAGGCAGAGTTTAAAAAAAAAACACTCAGGTGAATTTTCTACCCTTAACTAAGGATTAAATCACTGTGGATTACCCCGACTTCTATTATTTGTCTGTTTATGTCTGTCTCTTTCTCTCTGCCTCTGTCACTCTCCCCCTCCATCTTCCCTCTTCTCTCTTCTTTCTCTCTCCCTTCCACTTCACCTCACACGCATAGATGCCATTTCAGAATAAGAACTCTTTGATGATGATAATACCTTAATGTCCATTCCAGGATTATCAAACTTAATTTATTTAAGGCACTATCAACTTTGTTCATTAGAAACAAAATTACAGTGTTTTTGAACTAGAAAGGATTTAGTTAATTATAAGTAGTTGTTGTTACATCCCTTCTTTTATTGTCAGTTTACTGAAGCAGTTTTCTACAGTTTTCTGTACATAGTTTGTAGATTTCTACATAACCATTTGGCACCAGAGAGAATATTTTGTATTTTCAAGATTCTTTTTATTTTTGGGGAACTTCTTGTACAGTATAATAGGCACCATTTCATACTCTGGAGTCTTGGGAGTAATCTTGGGAGTAATTGATTTTTCATATTCCCCCTAATCTCCCTTTTTAGAGAAGTTCTGGGTTCTCCCAGGTTTCTACCTTTGGAGATGAGCTCTGTGTCTCTCAGTTTTTCGCTTTTGACCAACTTCTTTTTTCCAGTAGAATGTATAGATTTGAATCAAACCCACATTCAACTTAAGTTTCAAAGTTTTTTATGTCATTATAGTCTCGAAAGGCTCAAACTTGATTATTGTAGATATTGAAGACAAATCACTTATGTTCAAACCACTATCTTGTGATGTGAAGTGGGAACATTTGATTCTGCCCTTTCTACTTCATGGTTAGGCCTTTTCATGTTGATAGTTATCATGTATTACAGAGGAATGTGACTCCAGGGTCAAATTGGTTTGCGTATTAATATTCCGTGGCAAAATAGGTATATATCAGGTACATTTGTAAAAATTGAAGGACTATTCAAAGTTTCAGATTACAATCTTATTCTGCTTATTCTTTCCTAACATCTTGATTTCTAAAACCTTTATCTCTTTATTTTACTTTTAAAATTCCCATCATGGTCAGGTCTACAAGACCACTGTTAATCTGTTTCAACAGCTTTCACTGAGCTGACTTATTTATTATGAAATGTGATGTCCATACCAAAGTCCATACCAAAGTGATGTGGCTGGGTGATAGGCTCAAATTGTCTTCTGGGAGTCTATTTTCAATACCGTGAATGAATTTAGAAGACTTTCTCCATTGTCACCCTTTTGTCTGTGAATTCTCACTTGCTGGATTTAAGTGTGCTTCCATGCCAAGTTTCTTTGTAGTTGATTCTTTTATATTAAGAAAGAAGTACTGGGGCGGCCTGGTAGCACAGCGAGATAGAGCACCAGCCCCAGTGTCAGGATGACCTGGGGATTGAATCTGGGCTCTGATACTTAGCACCACACCCAGAAATAACTGGCCGTGTAACCTTGAGCAAGTTACTTAACCCCAATTGCTTTAAAAAAAAAAAAAAGAAAGAAGTACTTAACCCAGCACTTTTAGAGAGAGCATCTACAAATAACCCACCTGTAGACTTATGAAATCCACGAATAGGGCTTCTGGTCAGCTGACAATTCCACCCTGGGGAAATATAGACCATTGAACTTGTGACAGACTTGGTTTACATGAAGAGCTATATCAACAAAGCTTTGATTTCCAAGAATTGCCTGGAATCCAAGAAGCTGGGCATGTCTAAAATGGCCAAATTGAGACAAAAGCCTTAACATAAACCTCCAAGGGGCAAAGCATGTGCTTAACATATTTAACATCTGCCCTCTCATTTCTGGAAATGTATATCCCTAAAAGGAATTGCGATATAACATTTAGATGGGACAAGGACCATCTGTCTCACTCTAAATCGTACAGGATGCTAGTAGTTCTACAAATGGCAAAAGACAGATGTATTTACAAACCTTTGTGGTCAGTACCTCCAAGCAGTGCTCTAAGGAAACAGGTCTGGCTTTGGTAGCAGCTGCACCAAGATGGTACACAGTGAAAGCAGGAAGAGGTGTTCAACTTCACCTGGCTCTAACAGCCACTGTATGCTGGCTTCCTGACTGCTTCTTGCTTTCTCTGGGATTGATCATTGGGAAGAGCCCTAGATTTGCTCTTCTGCAGGTCACTAATGTGAATGATTCCCCTAACCTATGAATGGTAAGAATATGATTAAGAAGTACCTTATTTCTATTTTAACCTTTTATTTTTTTTCATTTTCCTATGAAATAAATCTGTAGTTGAGAATTGTTAAGTAGAAATTCACAGATGCTTACCTTGAACATGTATATAAAACAACTGATAAGGAAACAGTGGATTATTTTGGTTAGTTTTTTAGAAGAAAGAGAATTTTTATTATTACCTTCATAAAGATACCCATTTTATCTCAGAGAATCTAAATACTCTGGAATCTTACTCCTCCTTCTCCCTCCTACCCATCATCAGAGAGCTCTAGGCTTTAGAAGGTGATCAGTAACAGCCTCGAATTGAAATTTGCAATAATTGGGAGAATTTTTATATTTCCTTCATTAAGATATAATATTTATGATATTACTTCCATCGAGATGCAAAATGTGCAAAATTTGGGAGTTACGAGACATTTCTGTAATTCTACATATGGTTTATTATAGTAGACAGAGAAATGACATCAGTCAGGAAGACTTGAGTTTGAGTCCTACCACTGCCACTTACTGGCTGTGGACCCTGGACATTTTTGCCTCTAAATAGTCTAGGGATTTCTAAAATACTCAGTTGCAGAAATTGTATTTATAGAAGAAATTCTTTCATCTGGGAGCTCACTGTATCAGTGAAATCATAGGTCAAGACTTTATTCCTATCACTTTCCTTACTGGTTTTGCATTGTTACAAGTACACAGGAAAGGTTTTCCTTTTTTCTTTATTCACAAATTGTGTTTCACTTGAATACAACAAATAGTACTTTATTTGCTTCACAGAGAAAGTGAAAACTCAGTCTTGGCTTGGAGGGTGTAAGGCTGGAGCCCATTAAGAACCCTGGTCTTTTCCCTTCCATCTCTCCACAGGTCTTTAATTCAATTTCTCTTTGCTACATTCTTGGGCTATTTAAGTCACACTTCTCACTTATCTGTCAGTCCCACTGAAGGTGATGGAAATAATGAAATCTAGATAAGTGCTGAGGAAGATTTCCTGTTCTAAAAAAGCAAGGATAACTGATGTCATTTGGAGATGGATCTTAGATCTTTGTAGAAGACATATGAACAGTTCCGGGCCAGTAGATCTACCTTCGCTTACCTGGAAGTTTTATCTTGCTCTGAGGCCAAATCCTTTGTAATCAGTGTAATGATAGTTTAGTGGTTAGATTTCTGAAATGAATTGTCTTGCATAATAGTGGAAGAAAATTACATCTTCCCCCTACTTCCCCATCCCCTAGCTACCAGTCCAAGAAACTCTTATGGGTTTTGATAGCTGAGTTTTGAATGTTTTGAGTCAATATGTCAAATCATAGCCAATATAGTAATTTTATTAGCATGCTTGAATGTATAGCATACACTAGGGTTTGACTTTTCAACTTCTTTGTACTAAACCAGTGTAATGTACATTAAGCCTCATCATAATATATTGCAGCCTGCTGCCATCTTTGGGACCTTCTTGGATGAAGTCCACTATATACTGTACTACATGTCAGCAGGCATGACTTTCCATCACAGAAGTTAGGTATAATCTTTTTATGTTATACTAGTCTACTTTAAGTGAATCTCTGGAATATTACTCAGTACCATTTATAACGCAGTACTGTATCAAGATTTTAAAGTTTCTAATACTGTTCTGGCTGCTGCCACAAGCACCTGTGTTTTTATTCCTGTCTAGATTTGAGACATATAGTGATGTTCTTCAGTTAGTGCCCTTCACCTTAGAGAATGCTAGGTTCTTTTTGCTTTTTGGAGGGCAATTGGGGTTAAGTGACTTGACTAAAGTCACACGACTAGTAAGTGTGTCAAGTGTCTAAGGCTGGATTTGAACTCAGGTCCTCCTGACTCCAGGGCCGGTGCTCTATTCACTGCGCCACCTAGCTGCCCCCAAGAATGCTAGGTTCTTATACTAGAATTCAGTGAAACTTAATCCCTCATCAAGACCTCTGGGCTTGCTTTTTACTCTGTGTGAGATATTTTATCTTAGTAGCCCTCTTTTTAATATGACCAAGTGCTTTTTGGGATATTTTTAAAAAATTGGTTTGTGTTTTATTTTTACCCTGCTTAATAATTTTTTCCAATTACATGCAAAGATAGTTTTCAGCATTCACTTTTACAAGATTTTGAGTTCCAGATTTTTTTTTTCTCTCTCCCTCTCTTCTTCCCTCCCCAAGACAGGCTATCTGTACCATCTTATTAGTCATGTTGTGAAAGAAGAATCAGAGCAAAAGGGGAAAACCATGATAAAGAAATAACAACAGCAAGGAAAAGGATAAATATTATGCTCTGATCTGCATTCAGACTCCATAGTTCTTTCTCTGGATGTGGACATCATTTTCCATCATGAGTCCCTTAGAATTGTCTTAGATCATTGCATTGCTGAGAAGATTTAAGTCTGTCAAAGTCAGTCACCAAACAATGTCGCTGTTACTGTGTACAATGTTCTAGTTTTGCTCACTTTAATTAGCATCAGTTCATGTAAATCTTTCCAGGTTTTTCAGAAATCTGCCTGCTCATTATTTCTTATAGAATAATAGCATTCCATTAGATTCATATACCACAACTTGTTCAGTCATTCTCCAATTGATGGAAGTCCCCTCAGTTTCCAATTTTTTTTGCCACCACAAAAGAGCTGCTATAAACATTTTAGTACATTTCCCTTTTTTACAATCTCTTTGGGATATAGATCTAGTGGTATTGCTATGTCAAAGGGTATGTACAGTTTTATAGCTCTTTGGGTGTAGTTCCAAATCAGCAAGTGCTTTTTGAAGGAGCTTTCAGCACCTCTGATTCCTAGGTGGGGTGTGTGGACAAAGATTTATTATTAACTGGACAGAAGGAAAGATATGTAAACTAAGGATGAGAGGAAAGATTTTTGAAATAGTCATGAAAAGAGTTAGGACTTTACAATTTGTCTACCTTCCTATATTATCAGTGTATTTCCGATACTGTGTTGCCTTTAAATTAGAACAAGACAGATAGGCTCAAGTTGGGAGGAAATCACTGAGAAAGCAATTATAGGAAATGAAATTAAAGGTAAATGTTTTCTTCTTTGGAAGCAGTATTTTTTCCTTAATTTTTTATCAAAAAATGCTTTACATTTGTCACTAACACCCCTATAAAACTGCTTCTTGGGCACCTCATCATCGCCACTGCTTTCAGTGGTCTCTTGCTAATGCAGTGAGCCACAGGGCTTTTAGTAGAAATAGAACAAATCTGCCTTTCCCTCCTGAAAAGTTTTACAAGTGAGACATTTCTTTGTTTGAAGTTCATTTCATCTCTACTTGCTCCCTTTTTCTTTTCTTTTTCCTCCCTTCTTCCTCCTTCCTTCCTTTTTTTTCTCTTTATTTCTTTCATAAAGAGAAGGGAATGTAGATAAAAATCTGTGGTGGTGATTTATGCCTGGAGTTTGACATTTAAATTTTTCCATCTAAAGAAATCCTCCACATGTTGAATGTATTCTGAGATCAGAAAACTTATTAGTCTCTTCTAACCACCATTTGTCCTAAAATCCAAGAGAGTGAGCGCTGACAATGCCACAAGCCTCCTAAACAGGGGACAGCAAAATTAAATTAGCAGTAAATCAGAATTAAAGCTTGGGAAAGACATGAAGAATCATTTGCTTGTATATGTGTGGAAAATGAGTCTGTTTCAGTTGCTATTCATCAGAGATTGGCACGCAGAATCCATCATAGGCATCATGGTTCTGGAATTCATCTGTAAAGAAACATGAACAACTTCAGTTCTTTATTATTTTGAACAAAATAGCCTAGAGCTTTTCTCTAGAGACTCAACTCCCCATAATATTTACACATGGTCATTTGCTCTTCTATCAAGTGGCAAAGCCTGATTTCTAAGACAACATTATCAACTGGATTAATTATGGGAATATTTTAAATATTCTTTATTTCTCATCAAAATTTGAGTCTTGGCCTGCACATTAGATATTTTTCTTTCAACAAAGATAACTGTTATTGCTCTTGTAATCACTTGGCGCTGGACATGGTATCATAGAGAACTGATCTCTTTTCTAACATTCAGAATTTTTTTGCTTGTAGTATTTGTCTTGTTTTTCAGAGTATGGCCCATATGGTGCTATGGCTATTACACATATTCATAAATGCAGCCCATACTTAAAAGATAAGAGGATTTGGTACAGAAGACTGTTTCTTCCTATTAACCAGGATAGCTGAAAAGTGTGCAAACTAGTTTTCAAGTCATTTTTCTATGGCCTATAAATGGCTCTAAAACAAAGGGCTAAATCTTAAATTTTGGATCTCTTGATCTCATTCTGCAGAGTGTGCCCCTCACTTTCTAATTTTAGAATCCAATTATATTGGAATACACTTTTCTATGCACAAAGTGGTTAATCCTTATTGGGTAGGATTCCTAAATGCCTGACCATTTAAGAACAAATTCCTATTTGATGCTAATATGCTAGTCCTCAAGATACAGGAATACTTTGGTTTGAGTTGCCTAGGGTTATACAGAGTTGCCTGTATTATATCCTGTTGACCTACCCTAAATCTAAAATGCAGCTGGTTTGCTATTAGGAAAACTAAACAAGACAGCTGGATCTTGGGCTTGTCCTTTGTGACTTTAGATTTTCATTCTTTTGCCCCCGATGAAAGAAGATGAAGCAATCACATTTCAAAAGAACAGCTGACACTCCCTATAAAAAAAAGTCAGTTACCACAGCTCTTTGGAGTTCAACAGGTCTCCTTTTACATGCATATGGCAGTGGTCCAGATTAACCGGGATGGAGGAAAAGGGAAGACATGCCACGCTCAATGAAAGTGTGCCTTCCAAGTCTCTTTTTGGGAGCCTAGGAACTCTTAGGTCCTTTATCACATTGGGCTCATAATAAAGAGATGAAGAACTCTAGGCCCCTGTGAATTTTAATTTCTTACATTTTCTATAAACATGGCCATCCTAAGGAAAGGTACTGTATCAGTTCTCTGCTTATCCCAGTTTATTATGCACTTCTATATCAGGATATCCATATTATGCTTTTAGATTATTATAGGAAAGATAGTAGATAGAGGAGTTGCAATGTTAATAACATATTGCTATCTAACAAGAAACCAAGAATGCATGTGCATGCATGTGTGTGTATACAGTTCAAGTATTTATTTTGCAAATGTCTTTCATACATATTTTACAAAGAAAAGAGACTTGTTGGATTTAAAGAATACTAACTTTATAATTGTCACCTGTTCTTTTAAAATATGTTGGATTCATCTTCTTTCATTGGTGCCAAAAGATCAAAACTCTGAAGTCACAAAGGATAAGTCAAAGATCCAGCTGTCTTCATCTCATTGTAAATGAACTTTAATTTGGTATTAGTCTGAGGTCTTTGAGTTGGCAGTAGGGTAGTGAGATGGATATAGTAAGCTTTAACCAAAAATGATCTTTGTCAGCCTAGGCAACTCAAGCCAGAGAGGCACCTGGATTTCCAAAGTTGGCACATATGTATTGCTTTGATCAGGGAACCCAACAAGAGATGACCACCTTAGTGATTAGGAAGCAGTATACAGTAAGTAAGCAAGACTAGGAAGAAAAGACAGAAATTAAGACTTTGTTTTGTAGTTCGTGGTGGGACAGGGGAGAAATGGCTTTAACCATGGATTTTCATGAAAGGTATACTTTAGTTCAGGACAGGTATTTAGGTCATTATTTACTGTTTTATTTTCACACCCTCTATTGAATTAAGGTTGTTATATATGTATTATCTATCAGTCTATGACCTCTTTTAGACCAGGGACCCCATAATCTTAACTCACCTTAGTATTTTTTTAATTGTTTACAACAAGTTAAAATAGTTCACAAGGCATTCTTACTGAATGACTGTACTAATGTATTATGAAGTAACATCTTTCATTTGGAATTGTCTTCTTATTATCTAAATATTAACTACTATATAAGAATATCTCTGGATTTTCTGTTTTTAATTGCTTGTAGCTACTTTTTTCCCCTTAGTCTCTAATTTGCTTTTTATGCTTTATTATCTCTGCCCTTTTCTTGGTGTTCTCTTTGCCAAAATCTGATCTTCTTGCTATCAGGATTGTTACTTCATGTTGTGGCAATGTTTTGCTGTATTTTCACTTTCTGTGTTTTTGTTCACAAAACACCAAGAGAACAACAGTAACTTACAGAAATATTGAAAAATAAATTAGACATAAGTTTAGTGAGACTTGTCAGCTATGTTTTATTTTTGCTTCCACCTCTCATACTGGTCTAATGCCAGCAAGGTTATATAACATTGATCTTTGGAGTTTTGATATGATTGAAATTCTTACTTTTATGTGTAAGAACTGCATAGTATTTTGCTGTGATTGGGATATTTTGTAATAGAAATGCAAGTTAGATTTAATGCTGGCATTTGATTTTGCATCCTAAGTTGTATTTAAAACAATTGACTGTGGTTTTATTTTGCTGCTTTCCAAGTTAGTCCATAGAGGATTAGTGGTAGGAAGTGAATCTCTTGCAACACTATTAAGCTGCATGCTAATTTCCTGGAATGCAATCAAAAAAACAGGGACAGAAAATCATACTAAATGCTTGTTACTGTACCTTATATTTGTCCCTTCTGCCCAGCAGTGTACTCTTCTATTTGTTATCAACAAGCATCATTTTATGGAAAGTTTTGTGATTTCCAGGCAGCCTAAGATTGCCACTAGGAAATAACAACAAGATGCAGGTCATTCACTATTATGGCAAATTTGATATTCATCTATCTTTAGTCAGTTTCAAACGTTTCATGACGCATATCCACACATCTGTTGCTATTGACACTGCTACTATTTTCTCCATCTGATTATTGTATTTGACTTGAATATTGTTTGAAGGGCCCTTAGCTATGACTTTCACTTGACTTTATCTTGGGGAATCCTACGTGGGTGCTAAAGAAAAGGGGAAAAAATAGAAAATTCTTAGATTTCTTGACTGCATGAAACCCATGGATATTGTTGAAATATTGGCAGGGGCTTTGCAAACAATTAACTTATTTGGATATTTTTATGCTTAATTCTTAACAGCATGATGTACACTGTACTTGTTAATGTTAATGAGTTCTCATCTAATTTTTTGTGCATTTTTCCCCCCTTTTACATGAAGGCCTTATCTGTTTGGAGCGGGGTGTTTTTCCATAAAAGCTCCATGGTGAGTCCCAGTTCAATCCCCGCATGCCTAATTCATTTGCTGTACTCACAGAAAGTAACCCTGTTTTGTAGTTTTGATTTCAACTGCATGGGCTGATTCACAGCTGGAGGCACTGCAAATTTTGTAGTTTTTAGGTGGGGAGATGACTGTTGACATTCAAGCTTTTAAAAGCAACTTTTCTGGGTCCTAATTATGTCATAGAAAAAATAAAAATTTTATACTCTTGCTTTAAGAAGAAAAAATTCTAGTAGAACCTCGTTATTATTCTCAGGAATAATAAGAGTGAAACCTTCAATACTATGGTGAAAGTTGTCTTGTACCTCATAAGGGATGCAGAGAAGAGATGCTGCATTTGTTGTGTCACTAAATGTGTGATATGGTGTGATGTAATAGAGCAGTTTTGCTGAATTTTCCTTAGTTCAGCCCAGACAACTATTTCTGTTTTGATGTCTTTGAGGTATAATAAGTAAAAAAGAATTAAATTAAGACTCCAAAGGGAAAACAGCAAAGAAAATATTGAAAAATTCAAAATAAAGCATGTTTATAATACTTTCAACAAAGTGCAAATCACACTTTGTGTGAAGATCTGAAATAAAAATTATGAGAATTTATGTTTGCTATTATTGCATAAAGCAAAAATGAGTTCATTTTGAAAAATCCGTACAGTTTTTCATTTCATTATTATTTTTTTTAAAGAATTGAAGTCATGTGGAAGAGCTGTGCACTAATGAAATGGACTCTAGAATAGTAGTAGTATTAAAAAAATATTTAGTCATTTCTATTATTTCAGATGTATGGAGGAGATTTATATGTATCATTTGCTTAACTGCTAATAGGAATTTCCCCATTTCACCCTGTTATTATGGGACCAGGATTGACTCCTAAAAGTGACTCCCTAAAAGAATAGTCTAAGTGTTTTTCTAAGGTAGCTTGTAATTGGCTTAGAACAGACCTAAAAGGTTAGAATTTGCAGATATTGAACCAATGTCAAAATAGGATTGGAATATATAGGAATGAAAATAGAATTTTCCTTCTAAACTAAGTAATTGTAAGTAGGATATGTTAAACAAAAGTAGTTTTAATCACTTCTCACAGCCTAGGGATACTTGTGAAATCACAGCTCTTTGGCTAAGATGGATTAAAGATAAGAAGGGTCTGAGTGGAATAAAATCCCTTGAATCATTTAAATTTTAATATTAATATTATTAACTGACATAATTTAGTTTCTCTAGAATATATTAAACATATGCCTGTCCAATACAACTTGTAATGAGACTGGGCCCTCAAAAACCAAACTGAACCAAACGAAAAACAAAAACAAAACAAAACACCTCAATCTGCAGAGCAGTGAACTTCCTTACTAGATTTTGGAAAACTCGGAATTTAAATTTCGAGAATGAATATCTTCTACTAATGACAAAGGGGAAAAAAATCAACATAGTAATATGGATAGAGAAGCAAATGTTGTGTGAAATAAGAAAGAACTGTTCAACCCTAAACTTGTGGGCTCTTCATATTTAAACAAAGGCACTTGTCAACCAGAAATGATTTTGGGCTGAAACAAGATTAAAAGAGCCAGATTAAAGAAAGGGATATATGAAATATAGGAGTCTTTTAAATCACTGCCTGTCTTTCAGAAGACTGCCTTGTGGTTTGTTTGATGCCATCGTTAGCACACGAGAAATTCGTTTTTACTCACTTATGCAGACTTGGAGAGAACAAAAAAAGCCCTTTTTAAAAAGTTTCTTTGCCTTGCAGTGCATGTTTTTTCCATTAAGCTTTTAATGAAACCTCAAATTATGGCAGCCAAATGAATATAGATTTGACAGCTTCTTACATGTTGTTTATAAGAGTTTCTTTGTTTTAATAGTTTTCTTTCTTTTTTTCTATTTTTTTCTATATTATTGATCACTCAGCTTGGAGAATATGTTTTTATTTACTAATCTGAAATGAAAATTTGCTAGACAGATAAATGCAAGGAACTTATATGAGAAAAGTATTCCATGTAATATGACTGAAGGGCATGTTTTTGAGATTCTCACAAACCAAAATGTAAATCTCATATGCTACTTTCTAAGCAGTTGTGGAGCAGAGAACATGGATGAAGTTGTCTAAGGAAGTTTTGGCTTTTGGCAAATCTCACTTTTTGTGACCTTCTTTCATTCATTTTATTCAAATGAGCCAGTTTTAACATAGTTTCTTTACATAATGGTAGATACAGGAAAAAAAAATGCTCTCTGGTAAGAACACTGTTAAGTCCTCTTTTATTCATCAGTGCTGATTTCAGAAGTGTATCTTTAAGTCAGCTTAGCTGACCACTCTGCTTAAATTTAATGTGACCATATATAGAAGAGCAAAAAGGTAAATAGGGAAAAATCATTGTTTTTTTTCAATGTAGATTTTTAAAAATGACTATTTTTAATGATTACTTAAAATATGTTGTTTAAAGAGTGTCTACCGCGAGACCAGTGCTGTTTGAATGATTACTCTGAGGTAATTTTTGAGGTAACCCTAACAAATATGTAAAATTTATTTTATGAAAATGTTTTTGTATTCTTTGTTCAGTTCAATACATATACAGATATATTTGCCCATTTGATGAGACACTTGAAACAAAATGACTATATTTAATCCAGCTTATTTGAAAGACATTATATCTATTTAAACAATATATTTATAGATGCTAAATATCCTACTTAACAGCATGTAAGAAATTATAGCCAATTTTGTTATTTCTTTTAAAACTGCTTTGAAATAGTATTTCCTCTATTAATAATGTTTTTGCAAAATGTAAAACTATCAGGGAGAATAAATGTTTTATTTTAGTTTTGTGTCTCTTGGTTTGTTTAGTTCTATTTTTTTAAATGGCATTGCTTATTTTTTAATATTTGCCTCTTTATTTTATGTGGGTTTTTTTTGTAACTTAACAAAAAATTTAAAATAAAAACAATGCTTCTATAGGAGGTGTTAAACTCTCTTTCTAGGAGAGAGAAACATTTCCTTTCTTGGATAGTAGAATTATTGAACTTAGTTTGAGTATATACATTTTTTACTTTAGTCATACTCATCAAATAAAAATTTAATCTTCAAGAATAATCTATGTGTTTGGTTGGAGGAATTATGCTATTATTATCCTATTGTTTTATTAACAGATAATTTCAGTTTTTCTACTTAGGTCATATTCAGTAAAGCCAGGTAGGAAGGAACAGGACAGTGAGAGGACCCACAAATTAATGTTAAAACCTTTTAGATGAGGAAAAGTGGAAGGAAAATGGGGTTGGATATTTAACTAGGAAATACCATTCCACTGGGTATTTTAACCAGTATTTTTTCTTGGTTTTACAGAAGAAATCTTAAATATATCGACTCATTTCTTTTGGTGTTTTAGAAAGGGGTAGAAATAGTGCCTCCATCTTTTCTCTTGGCTCTGTCCATGTTTGTGTTCATCTCAGTAGGGCACAGGGGCTCCTGTTTGCTTCTTGTGTCATGAATGCACTTATTGGGTACATTTCATCCAATGGCACACAATACATTTGTCCAGAGAGAGGAAATAGTCTTCCTATAATGTTAAAGTGGTCCTTGTTATAGACTTGAAAATTTCCCCCAAATATTTGCAGTTAGGTGTAGAGAGAGAGAAAAAAAAAACCAGCAGCAAAAGCTTAGCATCTGAGTTTGTTTGATCACTTTCAAACAGTATGAATCTACATGGAAAAAAAAAACCGGGCTTTAGTAATTTCTCTAAATGACCCACCTCATAATGCTAACATCCCCACAATTCCCTTTTCAATCCTTTTTCATAGCTGTATGGTCAGATAGATATTCATAAAAATCCAAAGTCTCTTACTTCAAGCCTTGTTTCCCTCTTTTCTTTTCTTGAGAATAGTGCTCTGCCACCATTTGTTTTTGTAAATGTGGTGATTTATATTCGTGACTTTGCTTGAAGTGGTAAAAGTTGTTTTGATGCACATGTTTCTTTGGGTTTGGCTAAAAAATTAAGCTACACCTACCTTTTCATTTTTGCACATGGGATAATTTATGAGGTACTGACAGGTTAAGGGGCCGCAAAGAGCAGTAGTTCATAGTAAAAACAAGTCCGTCACCACCTATGTTCATCATGATGTTTTGATCTCATTTATAAATTCCAAAAAGATGGGATATATCTAGTAATCAGTAGAATTAGTTTCTAATAACCTTCCCCCAAATCCCATTCAGACACAAATGATATTTTCCTCATGTTTAATTTATATATTCATTTAACAGAGCAGGGGGCAGGAGATTTGTAGAAGAAACAAAGCCTCCAGATCCAGATACCTCTAAGTTAAAAATTATTTTCTAATGGAAAGTGTTTTTTTATTGAAATTGGTCAGATTCTCCTTATAAGAAGAATGAAACATGGAAAATTAAGAAAAATGTTAGAATTAAAATAATTTTTCAAAAGAGTGGCTGAAATGACTATAGAATTTTTTGAAATAAACCATGCTAAATGGTTTAACTGCCAGTCATTGTTTTACAGGGTTTCATCTTTCTGTATATGAAAGATTATTTTGAAATAGAAACATTTGGCACTGTGGAAACAAACGCTTGCCCATGCTAATGCCCTTGTTAGATGTTGGTTTAAAAATCCTTTGGCCTCCTGAACCACGCAGCTTCAACTTGAGAGTTTTCTGGACTTTGTCATTTCCAGATTGCCTTTGAGCTGACTCAAAAAAGGAGGAATTATGTCAACCTTTCTATTTCCTTCTTTTGGATGTTGTGGTTTAGGAAAGATTTTGACAATAATAAAAGAAATCACTCCTTTACACACTGTGGCTCTTTTCCTGGCTCCCACTTTCCTGGGATATTTCTGGGACGATCCTGCTTTGTTGAAGTAAATTCCTCATGTAGTCATGATGATGGGAAGACCTTAATTAAATCAGCCCTTTCTACAAGTATTCCACACACCCATTCCCCAGCTGTGTCATGGCAGCAAGCAATTTTCAGGGAAGCCAACACTTTTGATCATCTATTGAACACTGATTGTGGGATGTGTCAATATAAAGAAATACCGAAATAAATACTAAGAGCTATTGATGTACCTTTAAGTTTCCCCTTTAATCTCTGCAGGAGCCAGTGAGCATCTGTAAGTGATAATTGTATTGATGGGGGTGGGGTGGGGGGGAGGATTGTAGGATGTGAGAGAACTAGTAATGTGCAAGACTTTGAAAACACTGAAGAGTTCAGTTATTGGCATCACTTGATTAAGCTGCAAAATACTCCAGTAAACTCACAGAATGTTTTTTGTTTGTTTGTTTGTTTTACATCCTGGGAGGAGATTGATGCTTTTGCAACCTCCCCTCTCCTGCCAATCACATTTCTGCTCTTGATTTTAATGGTTCTCTATAGGAAAGTGGCTTTTTTTTTGCCCAAATCTATACTTCAAGTTAATTTATTATACATATTTTTGATAAACTTTGTTAAGCTAATGTTTTTCTGAAGAAGCAAGGGTGTTCTTTCTTTTTTCTCTTTGCTGCTTTAGCTACTTGGCATGTGACCTGCAACAGTGATGAGAAAATGACTAGTTAAGTTGTTAACTAGCCTCCTAGCTTAAACCATCCTCTTTCAACTCCACCCCCCACACTCCACCCCTCTATGTGATTCTCTGACCTCCTTTTTGTGAAGCAGTTCAGTATGATTGTTCTCCAGAGACCAAGGTGTTTCTAATACAGGGAGATGCCCTCCAAGTGCACCCAGAACAAATATGCATTTGCAAATACTTAACTGAAAATGACTGAGCTGTCACTGTCTTTTCTCCCCTAATGATAAATAATATTTAAGCTTCTTTCCCCATCTCACAAAACACAATGGAAATGTAAGGGCTCTTTATTGCAGACATAAGTTTAACAACTTTATGTTCATTCTACATCAATAATGGTAACAATAACCCCCATTTCCATAATACTCTAAAGCTCTCTAAGTACAACATCTTTGTTTGATAGTTATTTTGTTTAGTTGTTTCAGTTGTTTCTGACTCTTTGTGACCCCATTTGGAGTTTTCTTGAATTACTGTAGTGGTTTGCCATTTCCTTCCCTACCTCATTTTACAGATGAAGAAACTTGGGCAAACAGGCTTAAGTGACTTGCCCAGGGTCACACAAATAGTGCCTGAGGCTAGATTTGAACTTAGATCTTTTCGACTCTAGGCCTGGTGCTCTATCCACTGTGCCATGTAGCTGCCTTGTGAAATAGTTATAGACATTGTTATCTATATTTATAGATGGGAAAATGGAAGCTAAAGAAATAAAGTACTTTGCCCAAGGTTAACTAAGAAGAGCTGAGGCCAGGATTTGACCCCTTTATCACAGATGCTGAGAGTGAAAAAGTGATGACCAAAACTAGTGGAACAGATAGTCAGGACTAGTCAGGTTAGTGTGTGGGGTTGGTACCAAAGTTCTCTGGAATATATGGTTTGCTGCTGCTGTTGAAATTGCCCACTGCAGTGAAGCATTGGAATAGGACTTTTAGGAGACACAATGTAGAATTTAGAAGATTTAAGGTGATAGCTGAAACTATTTGAACAAAAATGGGGTGAGTTCCCCCCTACTTGAGTTCTTCTTTATAGATCCATGGAAGTATCCAGGTTCCAAAGTAGCTGATATGTGCATGTTGTACCCCCCAATAGGATGTATTTATTATTGGCAAAATGTGAAATCCTTAATGGTTTTGTTTCAATCTCTATACCTCTTCCCTCTTTCCCTATCCCTCTTAGCAGTGTGTATGTGTGTGCACACACAAATGGGTGTATGATTTAATTTTAATTTAATGTTTGGTTTAAATTAAATGAAGAATTTCCTATCACTCACTTTTTTGTCATATGGAGTCACAGAATCTAGGAGCAAGAACTCAAGAGTACCTGTTTGCTAGCCCTTTCTAGCATCATGAATCTCCTCCATAGTGTTCCCAATAAGTAATCCTCCAATCTATGGGAAAACCTCCAGTGATGCAGAACTCATTAATGTTAATAATGACTCAGCTTGAGATGTTGCTTTAAGGTTTAGATAGCCCTCTTCTCCTATTATCCTTGAGAGGGATATTGTATAATATGGTTATGCCTGTCTTACAGTCGAGAAGAGTGACTTGGCCTGCATTACTAAACAAGTCTGTAAATTGGGCCAATCTCACTAGACCATACTTCCTCCCTGATAAAACTTGCCCCTTTCCATATGTAAGAATGTTGCCAGTGAGGTACAGAATCTTCACTGTTTACCTAGTGTGCTATAGTAGAAATTGTGCTAGATAGTCACAGGTTGTGGGGTTCCAATCTCAGTCTTACCTACTACATTGTTACCTTGGGCATTTTCTCTTAGCATCACTTTCATTACATGCAAAATGAGAGTTTTGGTGAAAATGGCCTCCAACCCCTCTTTTAGCTTTAAATCTATGTGACATTTCTTCGTAGTCCCACCACATATTCTCCTACTGGTAACCTATCTGTCTTAACTTAGGTGTATCAGAGACTAAAACTGGCTTTCTAAGCATGAACTTAGTTTTAGGGATGGCTTGAGCCAATTTGAGACAACTGGCAAATGGCGAATGGGAAGAATTGTCTCTCCCTGGTGGAGCTCAGTGAACACTCAAGAACATGTTTCTCATACAGGTTCTAGTTCTAAAAGGGAAGTGTCCGGCAAGGAGAGAAAGCTAGCCTTGTGCTTAGCATCCAGATGTTTTCTCCTATTTTATCTTTACAAGATTGTCATTGTCCTCAGAACAAGACTTTAAAAAATCTGTTAGTACTTCCCAGGGTAGAAGTGAGTTGGAAGTAGGGGTGGGAAAACAGAAGAATTTGATTTATCTAAATGGAGAACATGGTAGCAAAAGAAGCCTGCCACCATGGTGTAGAGGACTTGAGACCTGTATTCCAATTTCACCTTTGGTAATTTACCACCTGAGAAGCCTTGGACAAAACCTCTTTACCTGTCTGATCTCTGTTTCCTTATTTATACAAGAAGAGTGCTGGATTAGATGATATCTGAGGGTTCTCCCAGTTTGGACATTTTGTAATGCTCAAATCTGTTAGCCTTAGAGCATTTCAGGTAGAGTAGAGACCTGAGAAATTGGAATTACTTCAAAGATTGTCTGATTCATAGGAAATGGATCAACTGCCATAAACTATACAAAAGGAAAAGAAATAAGGAAGTGAGGAGGGAGGGCTGTGTGTGTGTGTGTGTGAGTGTGTGTGTGAGACAGAGAGACAGAGACGGAGAGACAGAGAGAGGAGAGAAGAGAGAAAGATAAGTTCTATTAGTATTTCTATTGTACAGATAAGGAAACTGAGACTGAACAAGATTAAGTGACTTGGCCAAGGTTCTACATGAATCCCATCTGTGGCAGAATTTGCAATCAGGTCTTCCTGACCGAGAGTACAATTCTTTGTCACCTATACTACTTGCCTCCAAATAAGATAATGATGTCTCAGATGATTGTGCAAAATTTCTAATCCAAGGCACGAAGCCATAGATGAATTAATCAGAATCAGCGCTAAAGAATATAAAAGATGTGTAAGAGTTTTAGGAAAGAGAAGAGAATCTGATGCTAGGACAGCTAGCCAGGTAAAAGATGAGCCCTTTTTGGGGGAAATTTTGTATAATGGAAAAGAAAGCGATATACTTTCTTGGGGTAGTTAGAATAAGCCATATAATTATTATGCATTTATCCATAAATCATATAGGAAACAGAGATTCTATTTGGGTGCCTCAGTCAGCCAGAGGCCTTCAGCTTTTACTTCAGTCTTTAACCACTCTGTTCTCTGACCAGCAACAGACACATCATTTTCAAGGAACAAGGAGGGGAAAAATAAATACCAAATAGGAAGACCAGCAAATGTAATTGCATATCATTAGATCTACTACATGCACATTGTCTGTGGCATGTTGAATGAGAGCATTTTTGGGGTTTCATTCTGTGCAATCTGGTTATTTTGGTACTCAGTATTATGGGTGTATGTGTTGTCTTCATTCTCTTCTATCTCCCACATATTGCCAACCCCACATCCTGTATTTCCAACTTGAAAACTGAAATTGAATGATGAATGATTTTGTTGTTATTGTGAGAGGTTTGTGCTGGCTCCACTTTTCCATCTTAAAATCCACAGGGAAGGTGGCATTGAACTGAAAAGAACTGACTTGGATTTCTCCAAGCATATATCACAAAGTCAGTTTCTTTTACCTTTGAAGTTAACTTGATAATTCACTGGAGCTTTAACATAATTTCTGTCTTAGTGTATGTTGAACACAGTTTCCCCTCAACAGATAGAATCCCTTATGGCAAGTGCATGGCCATAGACAGGGGAAGTAGTTGACTTGTAAGGGATAAAATCGGAAAAGACTTTTAAACTTTTTTAGTAGGGTCTTATTTCACCATATTCATTTTTTGTTGTTTTTTTGTATGTGTATGTGTGTGTGTGTTTTTTTTTTAAAGCAAAGTTAAACCGCCCCCCCAGATTTCACCCAGCAAATCAATGGGAGGAGAATTCTGTGTGGCTGCCATCTTTGGAATGTCCAGATCCTGGTTTGCTAATAATCCTGGTCTAAAACGAGAAAAAGGTTTGTATCTTTATTGAAATTGCATATTTGCCCCTTTTAAGAATTTTTTCTTTTGCTAAATTTCCTTCTAGTTATTTCAGTAAATTTTGAATGCCCTTGTAATTGGCATATGTTACCTCAGTTATTTATGCTCTGCTTTTATAGGATTAAGAAGGAAAGGATGATATCTCTCTATATGTATAAAATGAGGGCCTACAGGGCCTTTTTTCCAAATTGGTATTTCTGAGAACTGTGCAGATGGAGAAAGCATTGTTAGGGGAGTCATTTATAGTTTATATCTATACTGCAACAAATAAGCTGATTACACAGTAGGGATGTAGATTGCATACAGATTCTTCTCTACTCTTTTTCCCCCATTCATGCATATCCAAAAATTTGCATCTTAGAAACTGACCCAGAAATAGCAGGACCTTTTAAGCAAAGGTCTTCATATGACTTCAAAGCCAAGTGCATATCAGGCACTTCTCTACCACACTCTGGCTTCTTTTTCACTATCTAGAAACATAATCAGTTGGTCAAAAAGCTTTTATTCGGTGCCTATTACATGCCTGGCTCTGTGCTAGACACCAGGGTCAGAAAGACAAAGAATGAATCAATCCCTACTCTCAAGGAGCTTATATTCTTTTATTCTTAAACATGGCAAGGATAGCGTCTCCTCAAGCTATCTTACTTTGTGTTTCCCCTATATGACTGAATTTCTAGAAAGACTATACTATATCACTGACTTGATATCTTCCTCATCACTCAGTCCTCATTGCCTTATCCTCTGCCTTTCAGACTTCACTACTGTATTTCCCTGAGTTGACCAACAACTTCTTAATTCCCTAGCCCAGTGTCCCTTTATCAGTTCTCATCCTCCTTGACCTTTATGAAGGATTTTCTGTTAACTGTCTCTTCTGGATGTTCTTTCTTTCTTTCCCTTTCTTGAAATTGTACATTTCCTCTTCCTTCCTGTCATAGTCTTATAGGATCATACAGAGCCAGAAGGGACCTTGGCTGACCATTGAATCCAGGCCCCTTATTTTATAAGTGATAAAACTGAGGCCTACAGAGGTTAATCCCCTACTTGTACAAGGGCACATAAATAGTGCCATAGGTAGGATTTAAACCCAATTCCTCCAGCTTCTATGCCAATGCTCTTTGTACCATACTGTTTCTTTGTGATTATTTCTTTCATTAATTTTTTCTTTGATGTTCTTTGACGCTTTGTTCTTTTCCCTCATACACACTTCGTTGGTGAATTCATTGAATCATGCTTTCAGTTTTTGTTTTTATTTTCATTTTTTAAAATGACACGTTTCAATTTTATTAAAGAACAGAAAAGAGGGTATCACATAAAACTATGAAATTAGATTTATTTTTATTAATGTATATTAAATTTGACTCAATAGTAACAAAAACATTCCCTGTCTGTGTCCTTCTCTGAACTTCCTTCTCTTCTGTATATTTTTAAAAAAATGCATTAGTCAACATGTATTTAGTAAATGCTTGCAATGTGTCCGCTGCTGTGCTAAGTGCTGGGAATACACAGAAAGGCAAAAACATCATCCCTGCCTTTAGGGAGCTCACATTCTTATTTAGTCAGTCAGCAAGCATTTATTAAGCACCTACTGTGTGCCAGGAATTATGGTAAGCATTGAGGATAGAAACACAATGTTTGAAGCCCTGAAAGAACTAGCTCTGTTGAGGCATTGTCCATGATTTCTGAATGACAGTGAAATGACCTAGACTATAATTGGATATGAACTATCTTGCTGCTTTCATTCTATCCTCATTCCAATCCATATTTCATTCTAAAAACATTTATTAATTATTTTATGCTAAGCGATATGAGTGAAACAACAAAAATGAAGTGTTCTATTGAGGGAGACAACATTTTCACATATAATATGCAAAGAACAAATACCAGGTAGTTCAAGGAGGGAGGACACTAACAGCTGTAAGAATCAAAAAAAGTTTCACGTAGAATCTGATACTTAAGTTGGTAGAAGGAAATATGGAATTCTCCAAGTAAAAGGCGAAGAGTAAGTACATTCCAGTAAAGGGGACAACCAGCGAAAAGCATGGAAGTAGTAGGAAATGGAGTACAGTGTGTGAGGAAGAGAAAGATGGCTTGATTAGCCTGATTATTGAGAGGTCATGTGTAGTGAGGTTGGAAAGGTACACTGGGGTCAGACTGTGAAGGACTTTAAATGCTAGCAAAGAATTTTATATTTGAATTAGGTGAGTGCCTATTCAGATCTGTATGTTAGATCTGTATGTTAGGAAAATCACTTTGGCAGCTGTGTGTAGATTATGGATTGGGTTGATCAGAGACTTCAGCCAGGAAAAACCAATAAAAGAAGCTCTTGTAATAGTCCAAGTAAGAAGTCATGAGGGCCTAAAATAGAGTGGTGCACATGTGACTTGAGAGAAGAATATGGATATAAGAGATATGATGAAACAAAGAGGTCAGTGTCAGTGGATCCCAGAATGTGTCAGAGGGAATAGGGGAGGTCACATATAGAAAAGTTGGCCTTTTCAAGGTTAAGATCTATCTCATTGTCAGAGACTGAGAGAAACAAGGAGAGACTAGGGAATGATAAAAAGCATTTGACATGAAAGGAAGGGAAGAACAGGTAGCTCATGGTAAATGGACTCAATTTTCTTAGTAAAGTAAGCAGCCAGGAATTCAGCAAGAGAGTGAGATGGAAAAGCCAGTGTGAGAAGTTTGAACCAAGTTGTTTTGAAACATCTTTTGAGGAGACTGGGGTAGAGACTCAATAAGGGGGAAGGGACCAAGTTTACTTTGTGCTGAGGACCCAGTTGAAGTTAGATAATAAAGATTCATAGTGGATTCAGTCAACTCTGTGGCATGACTTCTTCTAGCCTTGTTTAGAACTAGTAAATAGGAATGGGGGAGTCAGATACTGGAAGTAGTCTGTCATTGGAGTTTGAAGAGGCATGAGTGACAATTGGATAAGAAGGCAGGAGATTTGAGAGTAGGTAGTAGTGTGGAATTGAACTAATAAACTATAAAGTGAAGATTTGGAAAGGAGGAAAGTAAATTCAGATTAGGTGTGATGGTTAGATCAAGTATTGATGGATAGAGGGATTGGAAGTCATGACAAGAAAGACAAATATAAGAGAGATGAAGGATAGGAAGAGTTTGAATGCTAGGAGATTTTGATCAGATGGAACAATATTAGATTTTTTGATTGTTGAAGCAAGGCAGTTGTGGGTGATGGTGATAATTTGGGTATGACTATCTCTTTTTGAACTTGAGGTATAATGGAGCAATACTAATCATGAGATTTGAGGAAATTGAAAAAAATGAGATGTTAGAATGTTGTGAAATCGTGCAACATATGGGTTGAAATTTCTAATGTAAGGACAGATTTTAGTAGAAGATAGTTTACTAGGTACTGAACTCTTGGAGACATGTGGGAGAATATCTTTTATTGGTTGATAACATCAACCATGATCTGGATGGGATAATAAATTTTGACAGAATGTATGTCAGAGGAGTAGAGGTTGATGAATGATGGCAAAAGGAGAGTTTGGAAATGGCAGTGAGAAGCAAAAAGTATTCTAATTCTCTATCTATAGCCTCTGTGATGTGGTATGACAAAGTGTATACAGTGTATACAGTATATAGATGGCCAGGGATTCTGTGAATCTGCCTTTGGTACTGTGAGAAAGTTGCTACAGCAATTGAAACAATATTCAGGGTCACCCTGTATATCGTATATGGAACCTCTGTTTTGTTTCTGTAGTAAAACATGAACTTCTTAGTGCGACTGTGGCTTTCCACAATCTGATTCCAACCTACCTTTCAACCTATATTTCACATTACCCTGTTCATGCTCTCCAATCAATCAATCAATCAATCAATCAGTAGACATTTGTTAAGTGCCTTTTTTGTGCCAGGTACGATGGCACTAGGGATACAAAAAGAGGCAAAAGATAGCTCCTGCCCTCAAAGAGCTTACAATCTAATAGGGAAGACAACATGTAAACAATTATGTACAAAACAAGCTATATACAGGATAAATAGGAAATAATAGAGGAAAGGCATTAGAATTCAGAGGGGTTGGGAAAGGCTTCTTATAAAAAAAAATGGAACTTTAGTTGGGCCTAAAGGAAGCTCAGGAGTCGGTAAGCAGAGTTGAGGAGGTAGAGGTCAAGCGTGGGGGACAGGCAGAGAGAACGCCTGAAGCCAAAGAAGGAGTATCTTATTCATGGAACAGCAAGGAGGCCAGTGTCACTGTATCAAAGAATATGTGGTAAGGAGCAAAGTGCAAGAAGACTGGAAAGGTAGGAGGGCCTAGGTTATGAAAGGCTTTGAATAGCAAATATCACTTTTTATTTGATCCTGGAGATAATATGGAGCCTGTTGGATGTGTGGTTTAGGAAAATCACTTTAATGGCTGAAAGGAGGATGGATTAGAGTGAGGAGAGACTTGAGGCAGGCACACCTACCAGCAGGCTATTGCAATAATCCAGATGTGAAGTGACGAGGGCCTGCACTAGTGTGGTGACAATGTCAGAGGAGAGAAAGCGATATATTCTAGATATGTTGCAAAGATAAAATTGACAGGCTTTGGCAACCAGTTGAATATGGCAGGGTAAGAGATAGTGAATAACTGAGACAACACACAGGATAGTGTTGCCCTCAACAGTGATAAGGAAGGAGGTGTGTGGGGGGGAAGGTAAAGTAGGAAGAAGGTCATGAGGAAAGATAATGAATTCTGTTTTGGACATGTTTAGTTTAAGATGTCTACTGAACATCAAATTTGAGATGTCTGAAAGGCAGTTG
This sequence comes from Petaurus breviceps papuanus, assembly GCF_028583685.1. Taxonomy (NCBI): domain Eukaryota; kingdom Metazoa; phylum Chordata; class Mammalia; order Diprotodontia; family Petauridae; genus Petaurus; species Petaurus breviceps. The sequence continues at coordinate 3,086,843 of NW_027187398.1, read as the reverse complement.
GAGTGGTAAGACTGGAGGTCAGCAGAGAGTTTGGGGAAAGATAGGTAGATTCTGAGAATCATCAGCATAGAGATGGTAATTAAATTCATGAGAACTGATAAGATCACTAAGTGAAGAAGTATAGAGGGAGAAGAGGGCCCAGGACAGAGCCCTGAGGGACATCTGTGATTAGAGAACATGGTCTAAAAGAGTATTCAGCAAAGGAGACAGAAAAGGGATGGCCAGATAGTTAGGAAGAGAACTCAGATCAAGTATTGTCCCAAAAACCTAGGTGGAAGAGAATATTGAGGAGGGGAGAGTGATCAACAGTGTCAAAGGCTACATAGAGGTCAAGGAGAATGAGGTTAGAGAAAAGACCAAGGGTAGGGAACCTGTGGCCTCAAGGACATATGTGGCCCTCTAGGTCCTCAAGTACAACCCTCTGAGGATTGCACATATAGCCTTGAGGCTGCAGGTTTCCCACCCCTGGAAAAGACACCATTGGATTTGGCAACTAAGAGATCATTAGTAACTTTGGAGAGAGTAGTTTTGGAAGAATAATAAGGCTGGAAATGACATAGATTAGTCTATTCACTGTTCTGCCTAGACTTTTCCTGTACTCTCTTGTCTTTGCATTTATACGTTCTTCCCCCTATTCTTTTCAGTTTATTTAATATTGTATTTTCCCCAATTACATATAAAAAACAATTTTTAACATTGACTTAAAAAAAATTTGAGTTCCATATTCTCTTCCTCCTTCCACTATTCCCTTGTTAAGAAGGAAAACAAGTCAATATAGGTTTTATACACACACACACACACCATACAAAACACATTTCCATAATAGTCATATTGTGAAAGGAAACACAGACAAAAAAATTTAGAAAAATAAAAAAGTTTAAAAAGAAGTATGCTTAAATCTGTATTCAGACTCGTATCAGTTCTTTCTCTGGAGATGGGTAGCATTTTTTTTTTTAAATCACAAGTCCTTTGGAATTGTCTTGGGTCATTCTCTTGCTGAGAATAACTAAATCATTTCATCATACAAAATCGCTATTGTACAGTGTTCTCCTGGTTCTACTCACTTCTTTTTGCATCAGTTCATATAAGTCTTTCTATCTTTTTTTGAAAATACCCTCTTTATAATTTCTTTTCTTTTTCTTTTAATATTTATTTATTCATTTATTAAAAAAAACTTTCCCTGGTTACATGTAAAAACAGTTTTAACATTCATTTTTAAAACTTTGGGTTCCAAATTCTCTTTCTTCTTTCCTCCCCTTCCCCCCGAATCATTGAGAAATCAAGCAGTTTGATATAGGTTATAAATATGTAGTTATGCAAGACATTTCCATAATAGTCATGTTGTGAAAGAAAACAAACAAAAAAAAACTCAAGAAAAATAAAGAAAATTAAAAAAATAAGTATGGTTTAATCTGTATTCAGACACTACCAATTCTTTCTCTGGGGATTGATGCCATTTTTCATCATGAGTCCTTCAGAGTTGCCTTGGATCATTGTATTCTGGAGAATAGCTAAGTCATTCACAGTTGATCATCTTACAGTAATGCTATTACTTTGTACACTGTACATTTCTCTTTGCATCAGCTCATGCAAATCTTTCCAGGTTTTTCTGAGAGCCTCCTGCTAATCATTTTTTATAGTACAATAATATTCTATCATAATCATATACCATAACTTGTTCAGCCATTCCTCAAGTAATGGGCATCCCCTCAATTTCTAATTCTTTGTCCCCAGAAATGAGCTGCTATAAATATTTTTGTGCATATTCTTTCTTTTTAAAAAATCTCTTTTGGGATACAGAACTAGTAGTGGTATTGCTAAGTCAAAGGTTTTATAGTCCTTTGAGCATAGTTCCAAACTGCTCTATAGAATAGTTGAATCAGTTCACAACTCCACCAACAATGCATTAATGTCATTTTTGAGCTCTTCCAAGAAATTTTTTTTTTTGGGGGGGGGACTGAGACCAATTTACATTTTTCCTTGAGGCTTTGGATGTAGCAGTTTTGACTTTGTTGTTATCTTCTGAGTTTGGGTTTTAATCTTCCCTATCACCATAGTAACTTGATTTTTTGTTGTTGTCCTCTCATTTTCCAGTCTATTTTTTGACTTTTACATGTTAAAGTTAGGCTCTGCTTTTGGGGTGTAGTGAGTACTATTCCAAGCTTCATGTTTTTTTGTGCAGCTGTTTTTAGAGCTAGTTCGGGGGTGGGGGGTGGAGTAGGGATCTGTAAGTTTTCATTTCTTTCAAGGTGGTATGATCTAAGGAAAGGTGTTTTTACTGTTCTCCTGGCATGTGCTTTGGTCTGTGAGTGACTATAAGCACTCTTTTATGCGCCAGAACTATGACCAGGGTAGGGTCTCTGCTTCCTTGCTGCCACAAGCTCTTGAGTGCTATTGGTCTTCCTCACCCTGGGACTTTGACCCAGGGCTGTGACCCAGATCCACGTATGGGCCATGTAACAGAGTCCTACCCCTAGTGCCAGCAAAGAGACTCCTGTAATTTCCTTTCCAGTTGTCTGACACCTCCCCCTCGCCCCCCATCTGTGGACTGAGAACTCCAGAAGATGACAATTCATTGACCCTCAAGGCCTGCTTCTGGTTTGCTAGGACATTGCCTTTGCTGAACTGCACTCTACTCTCATCCCAGTGTGACAGACTTTTCCTGCTGATTGATCTATCTGTCTGTATATCTATCTATCTGTTTCTTTGTTTATTTCCTGCCCACGTTTTAAGTTATCTTGGGCTGGAAAATTACTTCACCTTCTCCTTTTGTGTGTTCTGCTGCTCTAGAATTCATTTTGAGGCATGAATTAAAGTTGTTTAGAGGGGGATTTAGGAGAGTTCAAGCAAGCCTTGTTTCTGCTGTCTTGTTTCCTCCTCTCCTTTGCCCTGTTCTTGAAGTATGCTCTGTACCTTTTAAGATCTTTTTCTTAATTCAAGGTCCAGCTCAGGTGGTGCCTCCTCCTTACAGTGTTTTGAGATTTCTCCAACCGTTTCTCAGTCTATCAGCTTCAGGTATAACCAGGATAGTTTGTCTGGATATAGCTTTTGGCCTAGTTATTTTCAAGATTATTTCTTGTTTATTTTTGTACAGGTCATATTATCTCCATTAAATTGTAGACCTGCTTTTTTCATCTTTTTATTCCGTCTTTCACATAGTATCTTACTTGGGGTAGGTACTTCATAAGTACTGGTTCAGTTTTATTCAGTCAGTTTCCTTAAAACATCTGCAGAGTAAAACGGTTTTATTTGTAGACACAACTTTTTTTGTCTACACACGCACACACACACAAATTCCCTCTTGTCTTTGTTTCATTAGTACTAAAGTAGGCCACAGACAGTTTTGTTTTGAAACACCTCTCTGGTCAGGCTTACACTTGGCACATCTCTTCATTCTCCCTAAGCTTAAAACTGGCCATCCGACTTCCAGCCTTTCTCTGTTATCTCTGTTCACTGACCCTTTCCTGAGAAACATGATCTTGAGCACAGCAGGTTCCCTGAACAAATGGAAGAAAATAGAGTCAAGTCGGCAAGCCTTGCATTTCCTTATCCCATCTTTAATTTGTGTTGCCTCCTTAGCTTCAGTGATGGTATCTGAGGGACCTTTTGTCACAAGTTAAAACATTCCGCGAAGCTCATTTTCCAGTGTTTCTGCCTGCTGGTCTAATTACCCTTTTAAGTTGCCTTTCCTTTATATTCTGCTGACGAATTATCAGCCATTTTCTCCAAATTGGCACTGTAATTGATTCTTCTGGCTTAGAGATAGGGTGACCCACCCAGCATTCATAGGAGATTTTATGTTTGCTTTTAGGTTTACTGTAAAACCTGAGATGCAGGACTGGACTTGTTGTGGTAGTGGGGACATGTGTACTCACCTGAAAGCCATTTGTTTAGCAACGTATTTAGCCCTGATCTCCCTGAGTTTGGCTGACCTACTTTTAAGGTTGGGGCAACTGGTGCCATTAAGGGTTGTAAAGTTTGAGGCATTAGCAGGGAGTGATATGTGGTTTCTTCATTTCTACGAACTTAAAATTTTTTTAGTGTGGTTGAAGAATATTCATAGGCTAGGTACAGGTGAGCACAAATTCTGTGTAGTTCAGTCTGAAAAACTTGTTCCTTGAAAACTTAATTTACTCCAGTTCCGATTCATCATATTTAATCTTTCCTGAGAGTGCTTAATTTTTGTAATGCATTCAGAATCTCATCACAACAGAATCTGAGGAACTGTGCATTATTTTGTTGTAACAGAATTTGAGTGTATTACATATTGCTTGGAAATAAATGGGCAATTAGCTGGGCTTTTGAAATGTTGATTATATGGAGATGTTTATTATAATTATCCTCATTTACTGGGTATTTTACTTAAATGGAAAAGACTGTAGGAGGAGGTCAAGTGATAGCTTTCTTTGCCTTGACTATTTTGATCTAGAGTACCCTTGGAACATTCTGAACAGGTAGAACACTTAAGGAAATGATTGTCACCTACCTTGGCATAGTAGATTTGTCATGTCTCTTTTTGTGTTCTTGTCCTTAATTAGATTATAATTCTCTCTCTCTGCATAGATCAGTCCAAACAGTTTGTCGTTGAGTCCTTGTATATCATCAGCTGTTATGGGACTCTGGTGGAGCATGTGATGGAACCTCGGCCACTCAGCACTGCCCCCAAGATCAGTGATGACACTCCCCTGGAAATGGTGACTTCTCCCCGAGCCAGCTGGACTTTAGTGAGGTAGTACCTCCTGCCTTTCTCCATAACACCTTAGCATTTCTTTTCCCTGGAGTTTTTGTTCCCTTCCATGTGTGAAAGCTTATTGCTGCCCTTTTCTCCAGTCTCATTATCACTGACAGTACATAGTGGCATAGAGCCAGCCTTTGAGTGAGTTGCAAACCAGTAGAAGAGGACTGGAAGCTATCTTTTAAAGGGATTCCCAAATAATGTGAATTAGGAACAGTCTTAACCATTGTAGTACTATTTGGTAAAGAGTCAGTGTCCCATTCTAAAGTGTGTCTCAGTGAGGATCAGGATAGCTTCCCATAAGGAAAAAGGGAAAATATCTTAGAAATGGCTTAGAGCTGAGCTTTATCTAAGAGAGACAGGGAAATTGCATGGAGGGAAAGAAATAAAATTGGGTATGAAAACTGTACCTTAGCTTTTGACATGTTAAAATATCATTCTATTGATCTTGGTAGGCTCAGATATTCTTTACTGCTATTCATTTCTGGATTAGACTGATCAGTACTGGATTTATCAAGAAGTTTAGGAGTGGCCAATTCCAACTAAAATTATTCCACCATCTCCAAAATGATTGTGTCATTTTGGAACTGCACATGCTAATTGGATTGAGAAACAAGTCACAAATTTATACAACTGTTTCTCACCATGGTTTTTATTTTTCATTGAGTTGATTTTCTTTTTAAATGTAAAGAATTTCCAACAAGTTACCAACTTGGGTGTTAAAGTTTCAAAAGTAGTTTCCTCAAACAAAAAACACACTCCTGCATGCCTATCCCCACATGCCAAAGAATAAGTTCCAATTCTCTTTTGGAATAGAATGAAATCAGATGTTGTAGGAATGGCTTCCTCCATTGTATAGCTGCCCCCCTATTCTTTAAATCCCATGGTCCTCTTCGTGTACTTTCTTCTAATGTTCAGCTGATGTTGGCTTGATGTACTGTGTGTGTGTGAGTGTAAGTGTGAGAGAGAGAGAGAAACCTCCTTTTTGTTCTCTTGTAGATATAGGGATGTGTGTTTCAGCACATTGAAGAAATTCTATTTCTTGATTCCAATACACGTGTGAACTTCCACCAGCTATTGTTCTCAGTGAAAACTGAAGTGATTTACATCACCCTTGTTAAACTCAAAGATTAATCTTCTCATATTATTATTCCCCTAGAACCCCTCAGTGGAATGAGCTGCAGCCACCCTTTAATGCCAATCACCCACTACTCCTCGCTGCAGATGCTGTGCAACACTCTCAGTTCCTGCTTGCCGGCTGTAAGTAGCTTGAGTGGTTTGCACTCTTTTTATTGTTTTCAAATCAAATGTTAGAATGCTGGCTCTTTAAAGAAGATATGCCTATTAGCACTGACCCATAGGCCCAGGGCCTAGAGGAGCTCAGGTTACTGGTGAGCTAGATCATATGCAACCCAATGTACTTGGGAGGCAACACTGCTATCTTGCTGGTAAGTGTGTGTCCAAGTCAAGGTTGGGGAATATATTGTGCGATTTAATAAAATACTGTGGGAAGATGGGGAAAAAATTCTCTGCCTAGACCACTTTTGAAGAATTTTTGTACTTTTTCCCCCTCGGTATTAACCCATAGGGCTTGAAGAATAAAAGGTGAAAGAGTTTACTAAAAGTTAGTGGCCTAATCCATGTGTAAATGTCATATTTGTTGATTCTGAAAGCCTTTGATAGGTACTGCAATGTAGTTTAGTAAGTACTGCATGATAAATACTGCAATGTAGTTATTACTGTACTTAAAACTGTGAAAGAAACCTTACCTCTCCTACTAGACATTTTAGTCAAAATAGCTCTTTTGGGATACTAACAAACTGAGATATAGTTTAAAAAAAGAAAAGGTAGAAATCTACATTGAGAGTATTATGTAGTCATTTTTCACAAGAGGCATGAGAAGACAATTAAATTTTTTAAAATTTAGTTTGTGGTCATAGAATTTTAAAAATCTTATAATTATCATTCAATTTTAGAAAATGAACTAGACTCCTAATTTCACTAGATAGCTTGGCATACTGCATATTTTTAGGAAATATCTTGAAATTAATGTTGACATTTTTTTGGTGAGGTTTTACTGTACTTGGCCCTTTATCCTTCCCGACTGTAATGTAAACCATGATTTAAAATGTTTCCATAACCAATCTATTTTAGGGTTAAAATGTGTTATGTGTTAAATAGCAAGAGCACATTGGGAACTACAAATAATTTGCAGTTTTTGAAGTTATGTTAAGAAATTTTGCAATGTACTGATCCACAGTAGCCTAACAAGACAGCTACAAAACCTACCACGACATCAAGTTCACAGATGCTCATACCGATTTGTGATGCAGTCAAAGTAGTTATTTTCTCCAGATATGCAGATTGCAACTCATCCACTACTTTCCATTCTGATTTGGTCCAATCAAGTTCCCCATTCAAATTAACTACATTCAGTTATAAGAGTCTGCTATGCCAGACTAAAGTCCTATTACTGACATGATAAATGGTGCCTCAAGTTATATTGACTACTTTGTATGATCCTAGACCCATGAGTATTTAAATTTCTTCTGATTTTCTTAAAATGCTGCCTTTTGGAAAATGGGGTTCACATGATTATTTTTTTTCAATTGGATAGTGATCAGAACTCATTTTGTTAAAGAAAACCTCAAGAAAAATGATAAAACCATGATCTTGTCTTTTCCTCAGCATTTCAGTTGTATCATTCATTCAGCATTTATTAAGTATTCTTAATTAAGCTTAATTTATTAGGGTAGGTAGACACTAAATATACTGGGATGCTTATGCTCAGTTTGACCCTTTTTAAAAAAGAATTATATCTGGAAGTTTAAAGGGATAAATTGGAATTTAATAAGCCTCCTCAGATTCCTTTGAAGTTTGTTACTTTCACAAATTTACAGTTGGAGTGACAAAGGTGAAGGGAAATAAATTTCTTCTGTAAGATTATCTTAATAGTACATGGTAAAACTATGATTTAAATATAGAATAGTTTTGAAAGAATCATGAATGGCCTTTTCATGAAGACTCCATGGTTGTAAAACATAATTACTTTCAATTTTTAAAAAATCATCTACATATGAAAAGATAAAACTTAGGGAAAAGCAGTCTATTTAATAGACATCACTGAAAATGCTAATAACTGACACAAATAAATATGCACAATATGGTCATCTGGTAGAGCAATAAAATCCTGACATACAGTTCCTAAAAGTAGTCTAGGCATCAAGGGAATGGCCTTTACCTGTCCATCTGGTACACCCTCTCTGAAACTCAGTGTTTAAGAGGTTATGGGTCAGTGTCTCTTACTTTCAAATTCCCTTCTAGTGATTATACTGAGGTCTTATTAAAACACAAGTGTCCTCTTGTTCCTGGCGCCTGGAAACTTTTCACTCGTGCTTAACCACAGCATTCTTCCTCTTGGTGTTTTCCATTGTTATTTTTCTTCTAGTAGTTCCAAAGACAGATCTTCAAATATTCTCAGTTTCAGATATTTAAAGATGGGGCAGAAGGATCCCCCCTCTGTCTCCCATTAATTCAGTCATTGCAAATGCAGTTTAGAATCTTCCTTTGGTTTTACTTAGATCTGTGATGCAGATAAAGTAAATGGTATACAGATTTCAGAGATGGTAATTATGGCAGGAAAATAAAATGGAAGGAAATGGAAAAGTAAATCGAGAGAAGATGCAAGGATAGAAGAGGAGAATAAGATTTACGTCTAGATATGCCATGTTCTGGCCATCAAAATATTATATTGACTGATAGAGAGCATTTGGAATATGTAGCTGAAAAAACAAATAAGCCAACCCTGAACAAGAAAAAAAATGCAAGACTTGACCCCAAGTCTCCTGGGCTCCAAGCCTTGCTCTCTGTTACCCCACACTGCCCCCTAACACTGCCAATAACTAGAACTTCCAAGTTTCACTTATTTTCATTGTCTTTATTCTTACCAATTATAATTAATTAAATGACCCACATTGAAGATCCTGCTAAGAATACCACTTGCACAAAGGTCACTATAGCAGTGTAGAGTATTTTGGGAATATGTTGACTTTCTTATAGAGTAGAGACTTTGAGCCCCATCTCAGGCAATTCTTGGTGATTAGTTTTGCTTTGGTATAGAACACAAGTTTCTGTGATATAAAACTGTGACAAAGGGTGCTCAGCAGAACTCTAGGTTCCTGGTCTTTGTAGGATCTATGAACTCAAAGTGGTATTCTTCATGAGTATACCAGAGTATGATCTTGGCACGGTCTTAGAAGCATTGCTTGACTACTTTCTAGGCGAGGTCAGGGAGTCAAGTGGTTCTGGGATTTACAGAGAACAAACACTGAAAGAATCATCTCCTGATGAAGTCAGTGCCCAAAGAATCAACTATCTGAAGCTTCTTCTGAAGGCCTTACCCTTTCTCCTGAGGGTATGCTTCTCCTTAATTGTTCCTGTTTATTGACCAAACAGATAAAAATTTATCTCCTTAAATTTGAAGACAATTTTTTTTCTTCTGAATTTTCACAGAAAGAAGGATGAGTGAACAAAATGTCATTTAAAAACGCTATTCTCTGCTGAATCTCCTTATTACTAGAGAAATCAACATTTTGCAAATATGCATCTTTGGAAATTATTGTTCAAAGCTTGCTACCCAAATTATTACTTTTTTAAAAAAAATGACCAAGTTATTTTAGAAATTAATATAAACCATTATAGAAAATGTTTTTTTCCAATGTAAAAGAACAGAATCCTTGGTGTAAATGTTATCATGCTTCACTAAAGGGTTCACAGACAGGTTATCTACTTCATGTTTTCAGGACAAAAATTTGACAGGAAATTTTTCTTCAGTGTATTTAGATCCGATACTAATGTTGTCCAAGTCCTTTCTATCAGGAAGGAAAGGAAGAACAGACAAATGTCCATGTATTACCTAGATACCTTGATGCCTGTAGGAGACATTTAAGACAGTGAAAGAGTAGCTAGAGGGCAAAATGAGGAAAATAAGGCGTTGGACTTTTTGTAAATTCCTTCCTTTTTGAACAAAACAGTAAGCCAGATTTCAGTAATCATTCAGCTTCTGTTTATGAATGTCTTCAGCTTATAAAGTGAGGACTGTGTCTTGTTTTATAGGCTTTTAAAAAATGGGATTGAACGTGCTGTGTTTGGTGGATTCAATTTATATTTTCAGTTCCCTTCTTTCTATACCCATTGCCACCATCCCACTCCAGGACTTTATTTCTTCCCTATTGCAGCAGTTCCCTGATGGTCTTTTTGTCTCTTCTCCCTCTTTCCTCCAATCCATTCTTTATACTGCTACCAGTTATTTCTCCTAATCATATCACTTGATTCCTCAGTAGTCTCCTACCACCTATTGAAGAAATTCCCAACTTGTAGAATCACAAAATCTAATGCACTTCCAAAGCCCTCTAATATAACCCATATTTAATAATGAGAAAATATTTTTCCTACAGTGTCTCCAAAAAAATGGTCATATAGCCTTTGTTTGAGGACTTCCAGAAGAGTAAAGTAGTGCATTCTACTGTCAGTTAATTCTTGGAAGTTTTTCCTTATGCCTAGTCTAACTAGATCTGCCGCTCTACAACTCCCACCAGGTGCTCCTAGGTGCTCCTACTTCAACTGATTTGGGCCAAATAGGAAAACAAAACTCTTCATATGCTTGCTCTTAAAATACTTGAAAATAGCTCTAATGCAACACCATTCTCCCACCCCCACCCCACTCCAAGTTTTCATTTCTCCAGGCTTAATAGCCCTATCCATTCCAGCTGATCTTGGTATAGCATGTTCTCCTTTCACCATCCTGATCACACCTACAGCATACCCTCCAGATATGCTATGATTTGGGCAGAAAATCATGGGACTCCCTTTATCAGGATATGCATTGCAGCCTAAAATAGCAAATTGGCTGCCATTTATACTGATTATTCATTAAGACCATAAATCTTTTTCACACATTTATTCACATTCATTTAAAGAGCACAGGAACTATTCTGTAGTCAAATTCATTCCTCCTGTCTCCCCCAAGGCCTCCTCCCCCCCCACTATACTGTTGAGGTTGGGTTTTTTTGGAACCCAAGTATAGAACTTTTCATTTATTCCATTTAAGTTTCCTCTTATTCATTTTGTACCCACTATTGTAGCCTGTCAAAAGTATCCAATCAGTTAACTGTCCCTTCTGTTTCTGTGTCATCTGCCAAATTAGCAAGCATGCCTCCTATGTCTTTATGCAAGTTACTAATAAAAGTGTTGGTTAGTTCAAGTTCAAAGAGAGATCCTTGGGTGCTCCACTAGATGCCTTCTTCCAAGTTAATATTACAGTTCAATTAATATTAATATTCATGACTGGTCTTTCAAGCAATTCCAAATCCATATAGCATGAAAGATTTTTCTAGAAGCTTTGCTACAATCTAAATATACAATATCCACAGCGTTCCCTTACTTTATGAGTCTACATTGGAAAGGAAAAAATGCCCATTTTATGAATATTCTATGTTGTGGACAAAGTATCTACTTCACTGTTCTATGAATGTGTCCCACAAATTCCAGCCTCTATACTACAATTTTTTATTCCCTTACCCTGAAATGCCACCTTCCCTACTCCTCTTTCCTTCATTTTTACTTCTACCCAGTTCAAATACCAACTCTATAGTAAGGCTTTCCCTGTTTCCCCTAAGCTGTAAATGATCTTTCCCTTCCAACCAGTCTTATATGATTTTGTGGGAAAGGCAACATGGTGCATGGGGGGAAGGGGAGCGCAGAAGCCTGAACTTGGAGTTAGAAGAAATCAGGGTTTCAGTACTGCTTCTGACCCTTACAAGTTGTGTGACACTGTAACCTCTTTGAACCCATCTTGTAAAATGGGGATAAGAATGCCAACACCATCTACTTCAAAGAGTGAATGTTGGGACGACTCTTTGTAAATCTGAAAGCACCCTTAGACATGTGAATTATTATGACTTTTTCTACCTCTGCTAAACATGTGTGACCTTGGGCAAATCACTTCATGTCTCTGTTCCTCAGTACTCAGACTAGACAGTGAATTTGACAAATGATTTTTAAGTTCCCTTTGTTTTTATTATATCTCCAACACTTTACAAAATGTTTGATACATACTAGATACTTTAATGATTTTTGATTGATTTTCTTCCACCTCTACCATTTTACAATTCTGTTACTTTTTGTGTTCTTTTGTATTTGTATTGATCTTTTATTATAGTTTATTTTATTTATTATGTTCTAATGTAAATTGTAAGTATCTTCAAGACAGGTTACCTCATGACCCATATATTCGTCTTTATATCTCTCTCAGCATCTAGCACAACTCTAATAATAATATTTGATTTTTGGGTGGAGCTTGTGGATCTGTAATTTCATTTGTCTTGAGAACTTTTAATAAGCAAACTCTCTCTACCAATGCAGGTTGCTACTTAGAGTCTTAGAGAGTTACCTAGAGCATTTTGCAGCTGTGTGACTTGCTCATGCTCACACACAAGTGTGTATCAGAGGTGGACCTTGAAGCTTTGTCTTCCTACCTTCGAGACTAGTTCTTCATTTTTGTCAAAGGTGTTTCAAGATAGTATAATAAATGTTAGTTACGTAGATATTGAATAATTAAAAGAAAAAAATGGGTGGTATTTTTTAAATTGAAATTTTAAATGAAATTTATGTATCCATTCCTCCTTCTCTCCCATCCAGGGAACCTTATAAAGGAAATGAAAAGAGGAAAGGAAAAACAGGTCAGCAAAATGAACTAATTCATAAAAAATGTTTAACATTTTATGAAGTATTCCATGCCCATAGTTCCCCATCTCTACTTTCAAAGAAATTAACAAGCAAAAAACCAACAGGGCTTTATTTCTGCTATTTGAAGATAGCCATTGTACCATTGCAGATAAGAGCATAGGGCTGTTTTTCATGAATTCTTTCAATAATCTATCCTGAGTCATCTCTTTTCCAGGGAAGGTCTAAAAAGATGGAGGGGAGGGGAAACCAACTTTTCCTTTTTCAACCTTGGGGTAGTTTTGCAAATACAGTTTACCAGAAAGAAGAAATCAATGCTAACAAATCCTGATACCCCTTTGGTGCATAGCTTGAACTCACCTCTTAAATGAACATCAGTAAAACATATTCATGGTGTTCTGAGTACTATTTTTTGGGGAAAAAAGTTCTTATCTTTTCTTTTAGAACCACAAACCTTCAGAAGTACTAAGTGCTTTCAATGCACATTATTCAGAAAGAGTTATTTCCAAATTCCACAGCCATGCATCTGGCTAGGACCTGGCTAACCATATATTGTGGATTCTGAGTGACACAGCTTCAGGTGTTTTTGATGAAATGAATGAACATTACCATTTTTTAAAGCTGATTATTTGATACATGTGCCAGTGATTGATTCTGAGATGTTCTCTAGCCTTTACTGATCTGTAAAGAAGGTCATAGGTAATCATGTAAATGTTGCCCAAGAAACCAAAGAAAGTCATCTTGGTAACTAGACTGTTTTCAAATATACTGGTTAGAACTGAGCATCATTTGGGGTTTAATAATAAAAATACTTAAAATTTTACCTACATTTTATAGAACATGTACCTTTTAAAATTCATTGTGTCCTCATAACAGCATTGTGAGAAACATAGAACAGGTAATACTTTTCCCATTTTGTTAATGAAAAAATTGAGGGACAGAAATTTAAGTGCCTTATTTCAGTTAGATGATTGTGGATACAAGGTGTAAACCAGTTGTCATGTCTCCACTATAGTTAATTTTTTAAAATAATTTTTATTGATGTTTTCTGTTTCACATGTATCTTTCTCCCCTTCCCAACCTCAAGAGCTGTCCCACATGAAAAAGTGTTTTTATTTTAATTTCTTTGGGATGAAAAAAAAGTCAACAAAACTGATCAGCATATTGCAAAAGTCCAAAAATATATTCAGTGTGTAATACCTGTGAATCTCCCACCTCCACGAAAAGGGTAGGTTAGGGGTGTCTTGTCATGCCTCTTCATTTGAGTCCTACTTGATCTTTATAATTTTGTTACATTTACATTTGATTCTTTTAGTGTGTCATTATGTAGTTTATTGTTAATGTTTTAATTGGTTAGTTGAATTGTGCTACTAGAGTAGATCCATAAAAAAATTCATTCAAATTATAAAACTAATAATAATAATACTTTGAATTTCAAGAACACATTCATTTCAGAGTTTAGAATTCCTTTACCACGTAGTTGTGAATAGAGTGATAGAACCCCAGCAGCAAAATAGCTGGTCAAGTCTTACAAGTCACTGGAAGAACTGGAATTCTGAGAACCCAGGAATTCTGATGTCCAACTATGGATACTAGCCAGTAGTACTTCCAAGTATACCTGAGAAAAAATTTCTGTCATAGAGGGAAAGGGATCTGCAGCTTCCTCTTTGTCCAGAATAGACACGACATGGCTATTTTTGATTATTTGACAATCGGTCCTTCTGTTGTAGGTTTGGATTTGTAGATCTTGCTATATACACTGGGCTTCCTGCTAGGGCAAGTGCATATGTAATCTTGACAAAAAGATAAATTTGATCTTCATCACCAAGGTCAGTGATTGTGTCCTGGAGAAGTGATTACATTTAGAGAAAGACCATGGGACTGACCACATTTTTCAGTCATTCCTGGATTTAGGAGGAAGATGTCTACTTTCAGTGTTAGCAGCAATTTAACTTAACATCCTGGATTGCATCACTGTTATGGCATATACCAAGTATGACAGAGGAACTCATCAATATTTCCCTACATTGTCACCAGTAAATATTTGTCCAGGAGTAAGTAGGGTGGAGAGGAAGGAGATATGGATCTCTTGTGGAGGAAGCTTGGCATGTAGAATTTGTTTGAAGAGTATTTATAGTTTATTGTTGGCCATAGATTGTGCTATACTGCTTTGACATTTGGGTTTGTGTTAATTTCCAGTAACTATTTCAGCTTGTACATTTGGGTTTTATTGAAGATTTTCATAATTTTGGCTTGTTAGATTCTGTTGTAAATTTCTTAGGGGAATTTGGAATCCTGTGAATGGAGTCCTTCATCAAGAAATTAGAAAGTTTGATTTTTTTGCTTCTTCCTCTTCCATAGGTGTGTGTGTGTGTGTGTGTGTGTGTGTGTGTGTGTGTGTGTGTGTGTGAGATCACCTTAATGAATCTTTCTCACTTTTGGCTACTTTTTTTCCCCCACTAATTTCATGGTTCCTACTGCCTTAGAAACTATTTTGAGGGATGGTAGCAGCAGCAGGATCCTCCAGGCTTTAGAAGGGTTTGATTTAGAACTCTGCCTTGTTCACATTTTAAACCCTGTTGTGTTATGTTCTGTACTCCTTTGTGACCAAGTCCTTTAATGCAATAAAATATAGAGAAATGTTATCAGAGAATTTTTACTTTAATTAATAGAGATAAATTTATTTGCTTTTTCCATGGATGACACCATTGTCTCCACTGGCAATAGGAAATGCTTTTGGTAAGCCTTAATAGCTAGTGGATTCTTAAAATTATCTAGTTTTATTTTCCAAGGAATCTTAGCAGTTTTTGGAGGAGAGCCTTAAAGTCAGTCATTTGTGCTACCAGACCAAATGCTTTTTTAAAATATAGCCTACAAATAATAAGCATAGTGGAACTTATGCTTTTTCTGTCCTTTTCTGTTTAATTTGTGATCTGTTTTTAGAGGTAGTGAGGTTACTCTTCCCTATACATATTCAATTAAATGTTGTATGAACATTTGTTTGTTATATGGTAAAGAAGATCCTTCAGGTATGGGTTTGTCTAGATCAAAGATGATGAGTCTATTGCCTTGAGGCCACATGTGGCCTTCTAGGTCCTCAAGTATGGCTCTTTGACTGAATCCAAACTTCACAGCCTAAATTGCTTTAATAAAAAGATTTGTTCTGTAAAACTTAGACTCAGTCAAAAGGCTGCACTCAGTCTAGACTCTAGATGGCCAGTGAGGTACCTTCCAACTCTCAGCTTCTGTTCTTTCAAGATGTAGTACTTGAATACCATTATCTCATTTGATCCTTATGTGAGTCTTGTGAATTAAGTTGTAACTGTAGTTGATGCCTCTTTCTGGGAGAGGTAACTGAAACTTAAGCAATCTTGGCATCTAGTATTAGAAGGAACTGAAGAGGAAATATATTCCAACGATAAGTAGGAATCCTTTGTCACCCATAAGTTGAAATTGCACAACCTGAAGACTTCTAGTAACTGCAAATTCAGTACATACTGAGGTAGCCCATTCCATTGCTGGACAGCTCAGATTGTGAGGTTATGTTGAATGGAAATCCATCTCCCTTTTGCTTCCATCCTTTGATCCTAACGCTACCCTACAGGAACAGTTATTCAAACCTAATCTCTCTTGTACATTCCAACCCTTCCAGTCTTTGAAGAAAAAGGCCCCCAAAGATTGCTTTCTCTTTGTTTTCTCCTCTCCAAGCTAACCATTTCCTCAGGTTCTCCTTTAATTAAACTTCACATAGCAGTCTTGAATCTCTTCAGCATCCTGGTTGCCCTCTTCTGGATTAAGTTTCAGCTTGTCAATGCTCTTCATATAATGTTACTTCTAAACCTGAACATAGTACTCCATATATGGTTTGACCGTGAGAAAAGTCGACTTTCCAAATTCTGAACACTATAGTTCTATTTTTTCAGAGTACAGTCTGACTAACTTTCGGCAGCTGCTATATCACATTGTTGACTCTCTGAGCTTTCAGTCTCCTGAAGGTCTTTTACATAAAAGCTACCTCCTCAGCATGTCTCTCCTTTCCTATACTTAGGTTCAAAAATCTTCTATACAAGTGTGAGCTTTTACATGTACTCCTTATTAAAGGTTATAGTTGTAGATTTGTCCTTGTCCACCAAGATCACTTTATAGCCTACTTCTGTCATTCAAAATAATAACTTTTCCTCCTCTCCTTTGTGTCATTCACTAATTTGATAAGCCTGCCATGCTTTCATTTGAATTTTCCTTCTGTATGTGGCACCATGAACACAGTACTAGAGATCAATTTAGTAACTATGTTCTTTATTAGAAAACAGACTATAAGATATATCTGGGGAGGAAATAATTTTGGGCTGTATCCATATTTCCTTACATTGTGTAGGTAAACATGACCTCGAAGGAATTGTTGTGGACAAGAAGACACAGTATAACTCCATCATAAGGATAAGTGGTGACATTTACATTATATTTTACAATATAAAGGACATAGGATGGATGGAAGGAATAAAGGAAACAAGCATTTATTAAGTACCTACTGCATGCTAGACACTGTGCAAAATACTTTACAAATCCTTAGGAGATAGGTGCTGTTATGATCCCCATTTTACAGTTGAGGAAACTGAGGCAGACAGATGTTAAGGAACTTGACCTGGGTCAAATAGCTAGTAAGTATCTGAAGCTGATTTTTCACTCAGATCTTTTTAATTCCAGGCCCAGCACTCTAATTAGAGCTATCTAGGCATGAGGTGGCATAAAATCAAAGGAATTTATACTTGACTCTAACTTAAAGAAATAATCAAATTCATTGCCCTCACTGTACAAATAAAAAACAAAACAAAATAAAATTTGTGGCCCAGAAAATGTCACACAATTAATAATTGTTTATTTGATCCACAGGGCCCCTGAATCCATGGTATAGGCAAGGCACCATATATTATTTATAAATAGAACAGTAGTAGATCATAGTCCCCTGTGAAGCAAGGAGACAGCCATTTAGATAGAATACTCAAGATTATTTCACCTGCATAAAATTAGCAAAAGTATAATTGGCACAATTTAGGTATTCTTTAAACACTTTTTGAATTGAAATTTGTTTATTCTTCTCTGTGTATTGAGATCTTTTGTATCCTTCAAAACCCAGGTCAAGTCCTGTCTCTTCCATGAAGCCTGTCCTCCCTGACAGGAATCCTGAGTAGCATATATATTCATTTATTTATTTAGTTCAGTTCATTGGTATAGGAACTTCCTGTGAGGAAACCCCATGTACAAATGCTCTGCAATTTAGAAACTTTGAAAGTGACTTGGCAATCCATTTTTCAAATAGCACCAGTTACTTTTATGAGTACCTTGTCTTACCTTGCAAACTACTCTCGTACCCAGTTCATGCAAAATTAGAGCTATAAGGGATCTGCAGGATCATCCAGCCAGCCCCCTTTATTTGTTTTACAGAAGAGGAAATAGACCCAAAGAGGTTATGTGACTCTCCCACAGTTACACAATAAGCTAATGGAAAAGCTGAGAGAAGAACCCAGTTTGTCTGATTTTAAAACTATGCCTTGATAGCTATAATATTGTTATGAACAAAGGTTGTGCTTTTTCCTTCTCTGGACTCTCCCCATGCAGCTTATTAACATAGTGTAGGATAAATTAGATGATTATAGACTCTTATACTTGGGAAGCTACAGGTTCTGAGAAATGACCCTCTAATTTGGAGCCAGAGACCTTTGTTCTCATTTCTGCCCTGTCGTCACCTGTGTGACCCTGAGCAAGTTAATTAATTTCTCTGGGCCTCAGTTTTCTCCTACTTAAAATAAGGATTTTGGTCCAAATGACCTTTACTGTCCCTTTCTTCCCCAAACCAAAGATCTAATATCTAAAAAATCATCTCATTTTACTCTTAAAATGGTTTAGTCTTCATGAAATACTTTCTGTGCAGAGGAAGGTGCTCAGCCTTAGGTGGAGAAAAGCAACTTTAAATTTTTCACTCCCTACTTTTCACTGTGTTTTTTACATTTCCTTTAGGTATTTAATAGTTGTCTCAAATAACCATGTGTGTCAAACTACCTTCCTCTTATACTGAATTCACAAAGGGAGAAGACAAAAGGGAAGGACACAATATGTTGTTTCTATCACTTTTCCATTGTGTTCCTACTTTAGGGATACTGGTGATCTGTGATTCTTTTTTTTTTTTCCTCAGTTATTCCCAAATTTATTGACATCAATATTTTTGCTATTTTTTTTTATTAATTTGTGTGTTTACTTTTAGTTTACAAGATTCAATTCCCCAATTCCTTGAGTTTTACATTCTGTCCCCCTCCCTTCACTCCTCCCGGCATACAGTTAAGTATAGGATCTGTAAATACTTTCATATTAGACATTAGTCAAGTTATAAAGACACATTGTATCAGATGGAATGAAAAATGGTAAAGAGGAAATAAAACCAAACAAAAAAAGGAAAAAGATCAGGTAGTTTGCTTCAATCTGGATACAAACTCGGTTCTTTCTAGTTCTTTCTCTGGATGTAGACATCTCTCCATCATGAGTCTTTTGGGATTGACTCATATGGTGATCTGTGATTTTTATCAGTTTTTTACAGCGTTATTTCTAACTTTTAGTCAAATGGAGAGAAGTCATTCTTTCTCATTTTTATTAGCATTAGCATTAGCTTGTCAAGATGATAGCAGACTAGATGATACAGATCTGATGTAGATTTTTCATTGTGTTTTTTGGGGCGAGGGTTGCTCAGGAGTGTGAAGGTGCTTGTAATTTTTTTTCCTGATTTTAATTGACATCTTTTTTTATATCAACTACATTTCCCAATATATTCCTCCCCCTTGCCTTCCTAGAGAGTCATTCCATGTAACAAAGAATAAAAAAAGAGACAAAAAAGTTCAATAAACTAACCAGCACATCATGAAGTCCAGCATCATATGGAGTATTCCATATCCATGGTCCACCACCTCTGTAAAGGAGGAAATTACATCCTTTTATTAATTGGAGCAATTTTTCATATGAGTGTTAATAGTTTGCAGTTCTTCTGAGAGCTCTTTTTTAATGTCTTATTCATTTGCTTGGCTTTTGGCCTTATGTATTTCTGTTGATTTTCCTTATAGCTTGAATATCAGTATCTAAGTCAGAGCTTTTTGATGCAAAGATGTTTTCCCTCAATCCATTTCTTCCCTTCTTGTCCTAGTCCCATGAATTTTTCTCCTAAGAATTTGGTAAACAGTCACAAATATTTTAATATGTTGTCTCTTCACTTTTATTCTCTCTGCCATAATTATTAATTGGTTTAAGGAACTTCTATTGAGGGAACTTTCTCTACCGATATAGATTGGCAGCTTCTCTGCAGTTCAGTTTTAGGAAAGTTCCTTGGGGCACTGAGAGATGATGACTTGCCCTGGATCACATAGTCAGCATGTGTCAGAGATGAGGCTGGAACCCAGATCTTCCTGGTTCCTAGTCCAGCTTTCTATCTACTATATTGTGCTCTCATTATTTTGACTGGAATTTCAAAAGTTTGTCTTTATACATAATAGTCAAATCTTTGTGTGAGTGAAAAGAATGCCATGTGATTCATTGTCTTTACTGATATGAGCAACTTGATCATTGTTGTTCTCTCCTGTGTAATAGCTAAATTAAAAAAAAATTGTCTCTATATCTCCAGCATCTGGAACAATGTCTTATAGGTACATGCTTACCACATACTTATTTGATAAGATAAGACACCTTCAGATTAGTCAGTTTGCAGATTATTTCTTCATTAACGTTTCTTAAACTTATAATTTATTAATCAGCTGCTGTTTTCTTTAGTTGCTGTTAGCAAATCAAAGTGTTCAAACATCCTAAAATACAAAATTATTTTGTTCCTTTATCCTTACGCAAATCATCCAACCTCCTTGTGCTCCAGGCTCTCTCCTCTAAAATGAGGTGGGAAGGGTTGACTAAATAATTTCCAAGGTCCCTTCCAATTAATATTTATCATCATAATGTATAGAACTGGAAGGAGGCCCTCTAGATTTTTGAAGATAGAATTAAAGTACGTGTGCATGATTGAGCACTTTATAACCCTTCTCCTTCTTATCCCCACCTCCTACCCCAAAAGAGCACTTGTTCTGGCTTTCCCTGCTGATTCTGTTTACTCTTTTCCCCCTCCTAATTGAGTTTAATGTTTATGTAAAAATCATGATGTCCCAGAGGGAGCATATTACCTTCCAGGGAACAGTGGACATTTGCAGATAGGAAGGGGTAAGTAGAGAGAAAAGAAGGCAGAAGATGAGGACACCTGTTTGCATTTTTCCCTAGGAAATAGAGGCTGAAATGGAATGATATGGCTCTGCTTACTTACCTGCAGTAATGTAATGGGCTGACAATAGCATGGCTTGTGGTTCAATGTGCTATCACTTCCGTCAGTAAGGTTAATTGCCAGCAAATGGTTAGATGGGAGTTTAGGGTGAATGCTGCAGCTGTCTGCCATGTTCGTGGTAAGAGGAATTCTGGCGCCATTTCAGGGTCACTATTTGTATCTGTCTATCAGAGTTAGAATACAGCCGCTTCTCTCTGTTTCAGTCTTCTGTATAGCATTTCTGTCAATTGTTTGGCTCCATTAAGTGTGCAGGGGAAATAAAAGCCTGAATGACCGAGCCACCAGGGGCTAAGGAGAGACCCTTTCTTTGTCCACACTCAGAACACTGCATTAGGTCTCATTATCCATTTATAATAAGTGACCTTTGCCCCCCAGGTCATTGAAAAATACTCAGTGTGCTTTTCTGACACACAGGGCAACTCTCTCAGCAGACTGATGAAACAATGGGACGTCTGGTAGTCTGGGGGAATGGTATACTTTGCAAGTTTTTCATAAATACACAGACCTGTGCCAAATCCTTGCTGTAATTTTTTATTCTTTGCTTTGTGCTGGCTGGACTAGAGAACTTGTCTAATGGGGAATGCTTGTAATTTCACCATTATTTTTTCATTTGCACTTTTGAATCTTGTTTAATAATGACTTATTTTCTAATATCTTTGGCTGTTTTCCTGGTTAAGAAATAAATGTCAAGAGAAAGTTTTGGGGGTCAGAGGAAATGGAGGGAGAGAGATGTTGTCTGAGGAGATATTTCCCAAACAAATTTCCAGGTCATTGTCTCAAATGTAAAAAGCAGATTTGTATACCTGCTTCTCTGGAAATCATGACCCCAGGAGCCTAACAATGAGATTCTTAAGTGAAGCAATGGTTCTGGGTCTAGTTTCTTTCTCAAGTCCAAGGTTCTTTTACAACACACACAGAGGGATCAACACATAGGAAACTCAGTAAGCCAAGCCTGACCATTTTGCCTTTGGCTTCTAGAAGATGAGGAGAAATGTGACAATAGAAAGGAGGATGAGATGACAGAACTGAGATATGTGTACAGGAAGAGGGTGAAGCCAGCATGCTCATTTATGGTACATCTTTAAGTGTATCTCTTGGAGCAGTGTTTCCTATGGGATCTCAAACTAGTGCTGCCAATGTATGTGACTTTAGTCAGGTCAATACCTTGGGAAAGAGGCACAATAACTGTCTTCAGAGATTTGTAAGGATTTCTGGAGGAAAGAGACTAGATTTTTTTTGCTTACAATTTCTTTAGAGGAATAAGACATGTGACCACGGCTTGGAATTTATTTAATGAGGTAGATTTTAGCCCCAAACAACAAAAAGGTTTCTAACAGCGAGAGCTTTCACAAAGTACAATAGATAGTAAGTAGTGAGTTCCTTGATACTGGAGGGCTTCAAAGTAGGAGGCTAGATGGCCCCTTGTCCATGCTGCTGTTGAGGTTGATTTAGCTTGGCTATAGGGCTTGGGGCCTCATACTAACTTAAACCACATATTAACATCATATATGTTCTATTGTGTTTTTATTTATTTTATTAAATATTTCCCAATTGCATTTTAATCTCTAAGCAGCACTTGGGAGTATCCATATGTAGTCTGGGCTGTTTCTTTTTCTTTTTTTTGCTTTTTTGAGGGGGGGGGGGGCAGGGAAGTTGGAGTTAAGTGAGTTGCCCAAGGTCACATGGCTAGTACATGTTAAGTGTCTGAGGCTGCATTTGAACTCGGGTCCTACTGATTCCAGGGCCAGTACTCTATTTACTGTGTCACCTACCTACCCCCGGGCTTTTTTTTTTTTGATACCTTTGGTTTAGATGTTCTCTCCAGTCCCTTCCAACTTTGAAAGTCTGTGGTTCAATGACTTAAACTCTTAGACAGCATTTTGAAAATAAGTGGGAAAGAGAGAAGAGCTTGCATGGGCAGATTCCTCTTCCTTCCTGAACACCAAATATTTTACATTTGGTATCACATTTATCATTACTGGATCCCTGTGATTTCATGATGGATTGTTATGTTGGTATTTCCACTGCAGAGATGGGGAAATAGAGGTGTAGAGAATTAAGAAAGCATAATATCTTGCACTGAGCTGTCATCAGATTTTAGGCATTCTCAACTCTACCTAAGCCGTCTTCTAGTCACATGATACTACTTGCTGGGTTATACTGTGATGTAGTTCCTGTTTCCACAAGAGGCAGTACTGAATTCCAGCTCATATTTTTCCTTTTCTTGACCAGTTAGGGAAAGCTTTGCTGTTGTCAGAAATCACTCTATGACAAGAATTAATGTATTAACTGGGATATGGCACTGTTTGACAAATTGCTTACTAAATACATCAAAATTGATTGGACATTCTGTTTTTGAATTGACAAATGACTGCATTAGGGGAAGGAGGGAAATCCATTAATTATAGCTGCCCTCAACCATAGGAAATGTAATCATATAAATATGGATTTTGTTAAAACAAAAATCCCTACTTTATTGTAGTGTTGCTGGTAAGTGTATACACACCTCTTTACCATTAAGCTTTTAATAGGCAAGCTTTGGAAGTTGCTATAAGCCAGTATCCTCTAGGTATCTAACATTTTAGTTGTATTAAAAAGACTGTTCTAGGTTTCCTGGATAGGGTGGTATTTTATTAAAAACAAACAAACAATGTTAGAAAAGATAAAAGCAACAAACAAACAAAAAACTTCAGGAAAGTCCTTAAGTTTGGCTCTTCTGCTCAACTCTGCCACTTTCCTCCTGGATACATGAATATCCCTGATCTTCCCCAGGGCCCTCAGGGATATTTCACCTATCCTAGAGGAAGGTTGGATAACAGAACCTTATTTAGAACACAAAATCTGGATGTGAATATGGGAATTCTAGCATTTGCCCTTCTAGTAATTCCCACTGTAAACTTGAACAAGTTATTTAACCTGTCTGGTCCTCACTCTCCTCATTCCTTAAATGAGTGGATTAGAATACCTAATTCCCAAAGCTTTAAAAAAAAACACAACAATTTTATTTATTTTGAAATTTACATTCTCTCCCTTCCACATTCCCCTTCTCCCTATTCACCCATTGAGAAAGCATGGAAAACAAAACCTGTTATAAACTTGTATAGTAAGGCAAAACAAATTCCTGCATTTGCCATGTGGTTTTTAAAAAATGCCTCGATTTGCACTCTGAGTCTATCACCTTTCTTTTTGGAGGTGAGTAGCATGTTTCAACTTGAATCTTCTATAATTGTAATTTAGGCATTATATTGATTCATGTTTCTAAGTTTTAAAAAGTTGCTAGTCCTTATCATATTGTTATCATATAAATTATTCTCCTTGTTCTTCTCACTTTGCATCACTTCATGAAAGTCTTCCCAGGTTTCTCTGAAACCACCCCCTTCAATCATTTGTTATAGCACAGTAGTGTTCATTTATATTCTTATACCATAACTTGCTCAGCCATTCTTCAACTGATGGCACCTCAGTTTCCAATTGTTTGCTACCACAAAAAGAACTATTGTAAATATTTTTGCATACCTAGGTCTTTTCCCTCTTTGATTTCTTTGGAGTATAGACCTACTAGCAGTATTTCTTGGTCAAGTAGTATGCAGTTTAATAGCTTTTTGGGCATGGTGCCAAATTGTTTTCTAGAATAGTTGAACCAATTCAAGTACACCAACAGTACATTAATGTGCCTATTTTCCCACAGCTCCTTCAATATTTGTCATTTTCCTTTTTTGTCAATTTCACCAATCTAATGGCTACAAAGTGGCATCTCTGAATTGTTTTAATTTGCATTTCTCTAATTAGTGATTTCAAGCATTTTTCCATATGACTGTTGATAGCTTGGATTTCTTCCTCTGAAGACTCCTTATTCATATCCTTTGGCCATTTATCAATTGCAAAATAAATCTTATTCTTATAAAGTAGGATCAGTTACATATATGTGTACATATGTCTGTATGTTAAAAATGAGACCTTTATCAGAAAAAACATGCTGCAAAGATGTTTCCTAATTTCTTTTTTATTTCTAATTTTAACTTAGTTTTACCTGTATTCAAACTTTTTAACCTTCTATAATAAAAATCCATCATTTTGCTTCCTGTGAACTCTTCTCTTTCTTCCCCCATCCATAGATCTGTTAGGTATTTTATTCCATGCTCCCTTAATTTGTTTGTAATATTGTCCTTTATGTCTAAATCACGTACCCATTTGGAGTTTGTCTTGGTATTTAGTTTGAGATGTTCGTCTATACCTAGTTTGTGCTTTCTAGTTTTCCCAGCAGTTTTTGTTAAATAGTAGGTTCTTCCTTGATAGCTAGGACCTTTGGGTTTTTCAAACACTAGGTTAATGTGCTCATTTGTTTTGTATATTGTGTAACTTACATATTGCACTGATCCAACATTTTATTTCTTTCCCAGTACCAAATTGTTTTGCTGACTATGACTTTGTCATATTGTTTGATATCTGGTGCTTTATATGCCCCTTTCCTCCCCACTTAAAAAAAATTAGCTTGATTTTCTTACCCTTTTTTTCTCCTCCAGATGAATTCTTAAATTATTTTTTGCTAGTTCTATAAAGTAATTCTTTGGTAGTGTGATTGGCATAACACTGAATAAGTAAATTAATTTAGGTAGTATTGTCATTTTTATTATATGGCTTGATTTACCTATGAACAATTAATGTTTCCCCAGTTATTTACATCTATCTTTATTTGTGTAGAGTGTTTCTAATTGTGTTCATATAGTTCATAGAATATCCCATTCATATAGCAGGTTGACTTCCAAGCATTTTATGCTATTCATTGTTATTTTGTTTTATTTATTTTCCAATTACATGTAAAAATAATTTTTAACATTCATTTAAAAAAATTTTGAGTTGTAGTTATTTTACATAAAGTTTATCTCTCCCTGTTTTATTTTATATTACATGTTGCAACTTTGCTCAAGTTTTTAATTCTTTCAATTTTTTAGTTTACTTTAGACTTTGATTTTCCATAGGCATCTCAGACTTAACATATTCAAAACAGAACTCATTATTTTGCCCTTTGACTCATATCTTTCTTGAATTCTTTACGAAGACTAGCTGAATCTTCTAGTAACCCCATCATACTCAACACCTTGTTTTGTTATTGTTGTTGTTTATTTGTGTCAAATCACGTCTGACTCTGCATGACCTCATGTGGGCTTTTCTTGGCAGATACTGGAGTGGTTTACCATTTCCTTCTCTAGCCTGTTTTGCAGATGAGGAAACTGAGTCAAAAAGGGTTAAGTGACTTCTCCAAAGTCACATAGCTGGTGTCAACTCCCTCACCTCTAAAATAAATTCTGTTTTGGACACATTAAATCTGAGCTGCCTGTGAGACATTCAATTGGATATGTCCAAAAGGCAGTTGGAATTGCAAGGCTATCTGGATTGATATACAGATCAGGAAGTGATCTGTGTAGAAATGAAAACTGAACCCTTGGAAGGTGATGAGATCATTACTCAAAATAGCATTGAGGAAGAAGAGAAGAGATCCCAGGACAGACCCTTTGGGTGTGTATGTTATGGATGTATAGTTTATCTTTCCTCTCAAATTGTTCCCTCTTACAAGTATCCCTTTTATTATCAAGGGCACAATCATTATCACATTCAGCCAAGCCCGCAACCTCAGAATTGTCTTTGACTCCTTACTCTCACTCAATCCACATATATAAGGAAGATGAGTGTCACTGTCTCTTTCTCTGTGTCTTACAAAACTATCTTTCACTGTCAAATAGCATGTTGCTCTTACAATTGTCTTTAGGAAAGGAGTCTATTAGAATAGAAAGAAATGGCATCCCATCTCTTGGTCTTTTTCTCTAGTTTTGTACCATAAGTTACTTTTTCCTTCTAAATTTTCCACCTTACTGTTTTATGGATAAGTTAAGATCATTATTAGGAATCCTGAAGCCTTGTTTGTATGCCTTATAAACATTAAGATATCTGAAGTCATCCTCAGAGTTTCTTTTACTCAATCGAGAAATTGTTTTTCTGTTTTTTCTTGTACTCTACATTTTGTTCCAGGGTCTTAGATTTCATTAATGTGTATGTTATACCCACCTTTTAAAAGCAACCATAAACTAATTATAATGCTTGTATTTGTATAATGTAAGCTTCCCTAGAACATAGACTCTTTGAGTTCAGGGATTGTGATTTGTTGTTCTTTCTCTACCATAGTTGTTGAATTGGATTATATTAGGTATTCCTTTAATATTAGTTCTGAATCTAAAGTTAGAGATCAAATTACTTTACATATTTATTGTTTGTCCTGTCTGTCTCCACATGTTAAAACTTCAGGGTTGTAATTTCCTTTTGGTGGTGAGAAAGGATTGCCAGTGTGGTTTTTTTCTCCCTTATTTTCAGTCTGATTTTTTCAGTCTGTTCTTTACTTTGTGTTGATGATGAAGATACAGGTGTTTACACTGTATATGGGCTAAGTAGAAACAGATTATATTAATTCAGAGTAACATGGGATACAACAGCCAATGGAGCCTCTAAATGGACAGAATTGGTAATATGTTTATCTGTTATCAACATTGATAGAGTGATTTGGGGATGAATTGATGAGAAACATACTCTAAATGGAAAATGTAATTTGAAAAAACCCAACTTCTAGAGCAGGTGAGTGATGATGCTAGCTAGCATTTCTCTCCTTTGGTGTTTCTTGGCGCCCTCCCCCATCTGAGATGCTTCATGACTATGGTAATGCCTAGTGGCAGAGCTATAGATACTTTGTGATATACACAGATAATAGTGATGAGTAAAGATCAAGGCTGAAGTACATACATATCCTCAGCCTAAGTAAGTATCTCAACAACCACACAAATATGTCAGATTTTGAAACTAAACTTTCAAATTGTGCCTTGTGATTACTTGTGATATTAATGGAAGTAACACAGATTAATATGGCACTTTGAGAATTTCTAAGTCTTTTGTTCTTCATTAGTAACCTCCTTGTGAACACTAC
Organism: Petaurus breviceps papuanus; assembly: GCF_028583685.1. Classification (NCBI taxonomy): domain Eukaryota; kingdom Metazoa; phylum Chordata; class Mammalia; order Diprotodontia; family Petauridae; genus Petaurus; species Petaurus breviceps. Next base: position 3,059,036 of record NW_027187398.1, on the reverse strand, counting down.
AGTCCCCCATACACACTCGACATCCCCTCACGGTGAAATGCATTTTCATATCCACAGTCCCTTCTCTGTTTTTGATAAATGGACTCTGGAGAGAAAGAGTCTTCCTAGAGGAAGAAGAGGAGGAAGGCACTTACATCATGCTTATTGTTCACTCCTGGAGACACCATGGATCAGCTGGGGCCAATCTCCTCCAAGGGAATGCAGACAGACTTCATGGTTCATATATATATATATACAGTGGCTCCTTGGCTTCCATGGATTTTCTGGAATCCTTATAATAGCAGTTTAACATTGTATTCAATATAAAATGACACAGGGAAAAAGCAGCAGTGCCTAATTGACAGTTCTTTACATTGGTACCTGCCCATCCCTTCAGTGAGTGTGAAGAAATAGCTTTATGCTATTTCTTATGCAAGGGGTATATTGATTAAGGTTCTTGTAGCAATATCTTTGATGACATGGCTCTCATGAAATTCTATAAAGACTGCTAGACTCAGTCAGAAAACCTGGAACCAAACTTCATTCAGCTCTCTCAGCTATGAGCTGTGTGACCTTTGGCAAGTGACTGAACTTCTGTGACCTTCATAGGATCATAAAAGTTAGAGCCACGTGGGGTGGTACCGTGAATAGAGTACCAGCCCTGAATTTAGGAGGACCTGAGTTCAAATGTGGCCTCAGACACTTAACACAAGTGGCCTTGGGCAAGTCACTTAATGCCAATTCCCCTACCTTTTCCCCCCAAAAAGGAAAAATAAAAAGAGCCACAAGGGAATTTAGGGATCATCTAGATTGGGAATCTTTAAACTTTTGTGAATCATGGACCTCTTTGTTAGTCAATACACATTTATTAGGAACTTACTATGGTTTAAGCACTGGGGAGATATATTAAAAAAAAAAAACTAAAAGACAGTCCTGGCCCTCAAGGAGCTCACAATCTAATAGACAACATTTGAATGGAATCTGAAAAGTGACATAAGGTATGGAGGCATGATGAAGTCCAGAGGAATGCATCAGGGTAGGAAATGGAAGAGATTTCTTACTTAGGCAGCCTCCTTCATTGGAGGATATGGGAAAAGTTCTCTACTCCAGACCCTTCCCCCTTTCCAGTCAGAGGGAGAGAGCTACTCCAGGGGTAGGGGATATTGATGAGGTAAGAGGTATCTAGTGTAGCCTGTATACCCCTCCTTAAAATAATGTTTCAGTTAGAGATTAGTGAAAATAAAAATATAAATTTTTCCCACTTCAGAAACCCCATAAAATCTATTCAGTGACCTCCAGGTTAAGATCTCTGATTTAGACCAGTCTTTCTAACTATCAACCTGAAGTTTGGACTGTCTTAAGTGACCTGACCTTGTCAATCCCAGTGGTTTTCCTTTTTTCACTGTAGATATCCAAATCTGCATATTTCTAGATAAAGTCTCTCTCCTGACTTTTAGTCACACATTTCCAAATGCCTTTGAGCTTTTACAGCTAGGCATCCCATAGACATCTCAAACTCAATATATCCAGAAAAAAACTCATTCTTTTCCCTTTAACCCTATTCTTTATCTGAGCTTCCTTATTTTTGCTGAGGGCTCCTCCTCATCCCCTAGACTCCCAACTTCGCCATTCTCCTCCATTTCCACCTCTGCCTCACTTCACATGTTCAGTTAGTTGATAAATCTTATCACTTCTTCCCCCAGTCTATCACCTTCCCTCTACTCCATGGCTACCATTCTACATCAGAGTCTCATTACTTCTTAATTGTTCTTCTCCTTAAGTCTCTTCCCACTCTAATCCCTCTTCTGCACAGTTGCTAAAGTGATTTCCTAAAGTGCATTTCCAACCATGTCACTCCTATCCAATAAACTCTAATGGCTCCCCATTGCTTCTAGAATCAAATATAATTAATCTCCTTTTTGGCTATTAAAGGGCTTTTCATCTAGCCCCATCCCCCTACCTTTCCAGCCTTATTAGACATTGCTTCTGCTCCACTACTCTATGGTCCAGGTAATCTGTCCTTCTTAGTTTTCCTCACATATGACACTTTCCTTCTCTTTGTGCCTTTGCAGTGGCTTTTCTCCATTACTAGAATGCAATTCCTCCTCACTGCTGCTTTCTGTTAAAATTCTGTTTAAGCACCATTTTCTACATGATGCTTTTCCTGATCCACACTGACTTCCTAGAAACTAGCACTTTCCCATACAAAATTACCTTGTGTATTTTTTGTATATATTTTGTGTGTGCTTATGTACATGTTGTATGTCCCTCAAAATGTGGTCTTCCTTGAGGGCAGAAACTTATATTTGTGTTTTTCTATCCCCAGAACCTAACAGTGCTCAGCACATGGTAGGCACTTAAATTCTTGTTGATTGATTGTAGATGTAGTAAGCAGTATGACATAGTAACTCATCATCCAAAAAAGTGTAATGTTCTTCATTAGGTGATATAGTATTGTATTCCTACAGTGACATATTCTTAGTCCTTCCACTGATCTCTTTTTAAATCCAGGTTATTACAATAATAAAATGGGATGGTGCCTGATTTGGGCACAAATTATGGAAACCATACTTTGCTCTTAAACTGTCCCACTGCATAGCCACAAGGCAATTAATTGTCTACATTGTGGTAACATTGAGCCATTAAAACCAAATTGAATCACTGCCTTATCTGGCATCCAGATGATTATAATGAATTAAAAAATTTGTTCTATAATTTTGCAAATGGCACATTTATGGGACCAAATTCTACTTTGTGGAGTTTAAATGAGCTCAGCAAAGATTCTCCTCCCCAGCACTAGACCATTCATCGAACTCTACTGCCCTGCTCTTCTCTGTAGGCAGGAGAGATATTGGAGCTACTGGTGCTATTGGAACCCTAGAGTGATTGTAGGGTCATATTCTGTACCATCCTCTCCTTGACTCTCTTTCCCTTTTCTTCACTTCTCCAGCATGTCGCCCTTTCTTTCCTCTTCTTCCTCATTTCTCTGATGTTTGATATTCCTTTATTCTTCTGTGCCTTTTTTTCTTTTCTCCTAGACTTCTATGCTTTTAACATGAATTTTATGTAGAAGTGAGGTTTCTAAGCTATGTGGATCAGTGGATCTGATTAATATTTTAAAAGTTTTATAATTATGTTTCTAATTCTCTGAATAAATTCCTATTCTCTACCATGAAGACCCTGCTTCCTACAAGGAAGAGTGAAAGTTTACAGATAATTGTCTCTGATCTGTGACCGCTTTGCCTATTCAATCCCAGGGAATAAATGAAGTACAGAGGCAGCTGGATTAATTTTTTTCCAGACATTAAGGTATTGTTTTATATGTAGAGGGCCACCTCTCTTCTCTTTTCTTGGTTGCCAAGTCTATAACTCAGGGCTTAAAAATACCATATTTCCAAACTATGCCATTGTCAAAGGACCAAAGGATGAAAAACTGTGGACCATCGATGATGGAGAAAGCAGGACCAAGAATGATCATGGAGATTCACTGGAGGATATCATAGACAACAGCATTCAGAGGTTAGCAAGTCAATGAAGGTCACTTTAGACCCCTGAGTTTAATGAAAAGAACAAGTGATTAATCCCCATTCTTCATATTTCCTTACCATTTAAGAGTAAATGCCTGTCTGAATGAGTGCTTTTTGGTCATAAATAATTTTACACAGTAGGACAGAAAAGAGTATGCACATACACAACTTTAGTTTCTGTATGTTTTCAATGAAGACTGTTTACAGCTTATTGAGCCCTTAGCAGATAGAAGATGCTATAAGTTAGGGGGTTTGCATTCTTGGATTGAAACTCCACTAGCTGATAATGTGCTGCCTTTGGTGTTAGGTCAGTTCGTGGGGGGTCCAGAGAACAGGACAGCTTCATAGTCTTTCTTTTTCATGAAGGAAAGATCCTAACCCGAACGGCTATCAGTCTTTACTACCAGCACTGCTAATCTAGTGATTGGTGGTGAGGCAAGGAATTCTCTTCTTTCTCTTCCCAGGTCTTTGGGATCTTTGCATGTTATAATTACTTGAAGGGGCAAAGGAGACTAAAGAATAAGGGAGGGAAGGTCTGTCACCCTGTAATAGTAATGGAAATTTGAATATCTTCCTTGCTCCTTAATAGGGCTAAGGGAATTTGAAGATATTCCCTGCCCCTTAATAGGCCAAATTTAATCACATGGAACACGTGGTGGGAGGAGCTTGCTAGAAGGGTGGAGAGGAGCCCAGAGGAAGCTGGGAGTCTGAATTCAAGCACTTAATAGTGGTGTGACCCTAGGTAAGTTACTTAACCTCTATCTCAATTTCTTCAACTCTAAAATGAGAACGTATAGCACTTTCTAGGGTTGTTGGGAGGATCAAATGAAGCAATATTTATAAAAGCACTTAGTACAGTACCTGGTACACAGTAGGCACTTAATAAATGTTTATTTCCTTCCTTTCCTTTACTAATAATTTTATGCATGACCTAAATTCCTGACATAATTCTTAAATCTTCCAAGCCAGTCTGTCTGCTCTAACAAGTCCAACAAGTGATCATTTACTCAAGGCTTTTTGTTCACTACTTCATATATTAGATTGTCTTTTGTCTAAGAGATGTACCAGCAGGACTCTAATAGGGGCTAGTATAGATTTCCATAAGAGAAAGCCTTTAAACCTCTTTAAAACCAGTTCTCAAATAAATAGTTGCTTTCAGCATTACTAGTTTATCCAATAGACTCATTGGCTGGCTACTCAGAGCCATACAGGGTCCACAGGGATCTTACACTTTATCCAAATTCTATGTGTTTCCCCATTCTCAAAAACCAGAGTCTGAGAACCAATATGACAGTACTGTTCTACCCCCTCACTGAAGGAGTAAGGAAAATCCACTAAGAACCTATGGATCAGAGTTGGGGGTACACGATCTTTTAAAATATTGACAGTAGCCAGGACTAGGAAGAAAATCATGGGGAAGTGCAGCTAGGAATACTCCATTTCCTTGTTCCTCACAAGAGATATCACCTTTTTCTAGAAAACAAAGAAGATCCCCTTGGTCATCTTGCTAGTTCAGTGGTGGTAGGAAGGAGAGGAAGGTAATGTAAGGAACCACGAAGGTCTTAATACCTGGGGTTTCCAGGTATGTCTTAATCTACCTTGACCATGCCTTTAATTGGTCTTTCCATGACCTAAAAGAATAGCTTTCCAAATTTCTTCAGTGAATGAATTCAGATGCCCTAATACAATAGCTGTTATTTCCATGTACCTTCCCCTTCGCTTAATCTTCCTTTCTGTTCAAAGAATTTAATTTTATGTGCAGAGGTAGGAGACTAAGGATGTGGAACATTGCGTATAACCTCAGACTTTTTTTTATCTATATTGAAAAAATATATTAGTTTTGTTGATCCTTTCCCCCTCGTTTTTATTCTTTATAAATAATGGACAGGGAGGAGAGAGTATACACAATTAAGGATCTTTGAGCAGTGTAATTAGATGAGGGGCAAAGGAAGGTAAAAAATAAGGGATGATTCTGGAAGGGAGAACTGATATAAAAATAAAAGATAACAATAAAAATTTATGAAATGCATATTTTTTAAAAAATTCTTTTTGTCTTTATTAATTTGTTTGTTTACTTTTAGTTTACAAGATTCGGTTCCACAATCCCTTAAGTTTCAAATTTTCTTCCCCTACCTCTCCTCCTTCCCCACCCCACCCCCCACAATGGCGGCATGTGATTAAGTATAGGATCTGAAAATACTTTCACATTAGACATTAGTCAGGTTGTAAAGAAGGATTGTAACCAATGGAATGAACAGTGGGAAAGAGTAAATAAAACGAAACAAGAAAAGGATCCAGAGCAGGTAGTTTGCTTTAATCTGCATTCAAACTCTGTTCTTTCTCTGAATGTAGACATCTCTCTCCATCATGAGCCTTTTGGAATTGTCTTATAACCCTGCATTGCTGAAAAGAGTCCAGTCTATCAAAGTTGGTCATCACACATACGTTGTGTCTGTAATTGTGTACAGATTTCTCCTGGTTCTGCTCTTCTCACTCAACATCAGTTTGTATAAGCCACTCCAGATAAATATGAAGTCCATCTGCTTCTCATTTCTTTGTAGCACAATAGTATTCCATTACATTCATATACTACAACTTGTTTAGCCATTCCCCAATTGATGGACATCCCCTTAATTTCCAATTCTTTGCCACCACAAAAAGAGCTGCTATAAATATTTTTGTACATTTGGGTCTTCCTCGCACTTCTTTGATCTCTTTGGGATACAACTCTAGAAGTGGTATTACTGGGCCAAAGGGTACACAATTATTTATAGCCCTTTAGGCATAGTTTCAGATAGCTCTCCAGAACTGGTTGAATCAGTTCACAACTCCACCAATGATGCCTTAGTGTTCCAATTTTTCCATATCCTCTGCAGCATTTATCATTTTCCTGTTTCGTCATCTTAGCCAATCTGCCTGGTGAGATGTGGTATCTCAGAATTGTTTTGATTTGCATGAAATGCATCCTCTTGACCTCTTTGACCCTCAATTGTGTCATTTGTAAACCAGTCATAACAATACCTGTAATACTTACTTTTAAAGGGTTATTGTAAGATAAAAGATATATGTAAGATGCTTTGTAAATGTTAAAGTGATATTTTCATATAAATTCTCATTATTTTGAATTAATACATAAAAGAAATACATCTAATATTTATCAATCCAAGTACAGTATTTCTGTAGGTCCCAACAGTTAGCACAGTTGGAGGATTACAAATTCTAATACTTCCTAAAATGAAGGTTGGCATCAGTACTCGATTTCTAGCAGATGGTAGGTCCTCTAAACAAAAGGCCTACACTGATTCCTGGATTTGGCTGCTTTGTGAATTGCAGTATTTCTCTGAAACCTGCCTATGTGTCAGATATCTCTTTGTTTGACCTTTTTATTTCTTTAAAAAAAATTTTTTTCTTTTTGGAGGGGGGAAGGCAGGGCAATTGGGGTTAAGTGACTTGCCCAAGGTCACTTGTCTAGTAAGTGTTAAGTGTCTGAGGCCAGATTTGAACTCAGGTTCCCCTGACTCCAGGGCTGGTGCTGTCTTCACTGTGCCACCTACCCACCCCCTGACCTCTTTATTTCTGATCCATTTTGGAAATCTCCTGATACTACAATGAAATAAAAAATGGCATATTCAAATACTTAATGTCACTGAGCATCGTCTCAATAGTATTCCATTACATTCATATACCACAACTTGTTTAGCCATTCCCCAAGTGAGGGACATCCCCTTAATTTCCAATTCTTTGCCACCACAAAAAGAGCTGCCATAAATATTTTTGTACATATGGGTCTTCCTCCCACTTCTATGATGTCTTTGGGATACAATCCTAGAAGTGGTATTACTGGGTCAAAACGGGACTAACAAATGTACTAACTTACTGGCTTGTTGTAAGAAGAAAAATCATCAGCTGAGGAAAAAATCTTTGCATCAGGTGTCTCTTATAGAAGTCATATATATCTAAGATATATAGGGAATTAACAGAAACATTTAAGACCAACAACTATTTTTCAATAGTCAAGGGTGATTACTATGAAAATGCTTTATAAACTATTAAGACACTATATAATATATATTATTATGATTATATTTAAGAGAGTTATAATTTCATCAATGTGAATTCCTCTTCCACTAATTCAGATTGCTGCTATGCTAAAACATAAACTCTTCTGTTTAGCTTTTAAAGCATAACACAACTTGGCCCCAACCTATCTTTCCAATCTCATTCCTCCTCTTGCACTTTGTGATCCAGACAAATTGGCCTCCTTTCTGTTCCTTACACAATACATACCATCTCCCATCTCCATTCCTTTGCACTGGCCATCCTTCATCCTGGAATGTACTCCCTCCTTCCTTCTGCCTCTTAGAGCCCCTGTCTTCATTTAAGGAAAGATAGAATTTTCTAGATAAAAACTTTCCTCATCTGCTCATCCCCTTATCTGTTAGTGTCTCCCCTTCTCCAACTAAAACTTAACTATTTTAAAGTATATATTTGTTTTTACTTTATATTTATGCCGTGTATATGCTTACTGTCTCTCCAATTAAAATATAAGCTCATTTTGAATAGATTGTTCTTTTCTTTTGTACTTGTTCTGGACAACATGCTGAACATTTAATAAGTACTTGTTGATTGATTGATCCCAACATCCCTTTACTTAGTAAATTGTCTTTGAGAGTTGCTATGGCCAAAATATTCATCATCTTGCAGTCACCTGGGGTATTAACTTCTATAGACTTAGCCATGCTGGTCCTTGGACCACAGATGTTCAGTCCATCACCAGACCTTTACAGATGTATACAACTTAGCAGAGTTTATACTCCACTGGTATTGATTATGAGAACCTAGAGCTACCTCTGTACCTTGATGAGGCATAGAAAGATTCTAGAGAAGGATCATTAATCTAGAGCTGAAAGTCAGAACCTCCAAATCATCTGACCCAACTCCTTCATTGTGTAAATGACTAAGGCACAGGTAGTTAGGGACTGACCCAGGGTCCATACCTAGGCCCTCTGATGTCAGAACCAGCACAATATAAAAATCTGAAATTATTATAATCATTATGCTAGGTTGTTATGATAACTTCTGCTTTCAATATATAATACAATAGATTTGTCCCAGCTAATAGTTTTACCTTCAGAGGCATGAAGTCCTCCACAGGTATTGGATTATCTCCTTACACATAAATAAATTCCACCTAGTAGAAATTGTAAGTGCTTTTTGGAGAGGTCTCTCACAACCCACATAAGTCTTAGTTAATGTACTGGATCAGTAATTTTCTCTATCAGGCCATTATTGACCAAAATGACTTCACATTCTTCAGCAAAATATGTGCTTGATTTTTTTAAGGGAAAAAACTTCTTTACCCAATATAATCTGACTGATGGCATACATAAAACCAGCAAGGTTTGTTCTCCCCATTTTATAAGTCACAAGTGACTTCAGGTCACCTTGAGAGCAATATCCATTCATAGTGTTCTTAGCTTCGCCAAAAGCTAAATGCCACCCTCTCTCCTCAGAGGGCAATTGATGTAACCCACAGATGATTGTGCCTGGGGTTCAATGTATTTGCCATGGGAAATACTATAGACTTCTTCCAATAGTTGGAGGTTGGATTGGGGGAGGGGTTCGGAGATGTACCCAGACTTGTCAGTTACTAACTGAAGGCTATTATCTTGCAGGCAATGAGGAGATGTCCCTTTTCTAATTATATATTGTCTGTGACTGTTCTGCTGGGAATGAGGAATAAGAGCAAAGTGAAACCAGATATGTGCAATGACCGACTGTTAGAAAACTTTAATAATTAATTAGAGACCATCTATTGTACCCCAGGGTCAGGGTTCAAGGAAGACCATTGATCAGTCAAATATAGAATTGTAGGCAGGTTGCTCCCCATTTCTATTCACTAACATCCTAAATGTTGTTGGGCAGTGATAGGCATGGATCCACAGACTCACCCACCCAGCAGTGTTAGTAAGGTAACAGCTCTGGAATTTCACTATTTCTGAAACTCAGCTATGGATTTGAGCAAAACTTTTCAGACATTTATAAATGACAAATTCCATCCAGACTTCAGTGGGAAAGTGCAACCCCATTGACCTAATATACAGCATTAGGTTTTGGAATTTTTTTTTAAATGTAAGGGAACTCTCCAAACTTAATCAAATTGTAAGATATATATATATATATATATATATATGCATATGTATATTATTAGTCTTTCCCCTCCCCCACTTCCTCTTCTTTCTCTTTTAAAGGTAAGCTTCTGCCTGCCTTCTCTAGTGAGAAACTAAATTCCAAAGCAGGATTTCTTACTCACATTCAAAGTGCCTTCTGATCAGAAACAGAGTTTGGTTAGACCCCTTTCTTATATGACTGGTATATAAATTCTGTTTTTAATAAATACCAAAAATATATTGAAGTTTGGCCTCAGCTGAGGGTTTATCACTGTTGGCCTTTGGGTGAACTTTGAGCCCAAGCTGTTTCATTCAAGGCAGCATGATGTCATCCAGCTCACAAATTTTCTCTTTTGCTGGAAAAAGGAATGTTGTTCCCCTAAATAACCTAGAGGACTGAGTAATGCTGCACTAGCATTGTTTGTTTCAGACTTTCCCCTAAGAACTTTAGCTCTTACTAGAGGGATCTCTGCTGTGTCCTTATCCCCTGGAACTTTTACTGTATTCTTAAGAATACAGTACTTAAGAAAAACCCATTTTGCAGTGAGGATTGTCCTCTCTCCCTAAATCATGGGTCATTCAAATATTCCTATTTGTTACTTACTACAAAAATGACCTATAAATCTTGGTCTATTCCAAAAATGAAAAACATTTGAGTTTTTTTAAAATAGGTATTAGTTTGTTTGAGGGTCTCATTTCCTATAGCTCATGCTTGTTGCCTTGTTGCCCTTCGTTTTTTAGAAGCAAATTACTTTGCTGTTGTTGACTTTTACATTTTTTTCCCTGGGAAAGCAGCAGTGACTAGATTGGGATGGGCTTTTTTATGTATTCATGGGAGAATAGCAGGGACTAGATTGGGATGAGGTGCAGAACAGCCCCTGAACATCTGCCGTAGTCAAGCAGTGAGTTAACAGAGTTCAAGTGTCAGGGGAGTCTGCAGTCCATCAGCTGTGCCCTCAATGGTGTCCACTGTTGAAGGCAATAGAATTTATGATAGAGAGTTCAAGAGACAGAAGGAAAAAGGGAAGGAAAAGGCAAGAGCAAACCATGTCCAAAGAGATTTTTCCCAATTGCTCTTGTTTAGAATAAAGAAGCATTTCTAGACATGGGTTAGCAAACACTAGATTCTTTTGTTTAAGAGTATGTTTCAAGCCTATACATATGTTGTTGGCCTCTTAGCTGTTATTTTCATTTGCATGTCCCATCAGCTCTTCATTTTATTTAAAAATCTCGTTTTTCTGGGAGTTACAGTATCCTGTGTCTTTTCATCACTGGCACATAGTAGGCGCTTAATAAGTGCTTGTCTAATAAATTATTTTTGGAGCAACACCTAAATCTCTCGTGTAGTAAGGATGTTGCACCTGTGATTAGTGGGGAATTTAATTGATTCTGAGTATCTAGGAACACCTCCTAGTCCTGAATGGAATTTCCAAATACCATGTAAATGATCTGGTACCAGCATCTATAGAAAGAGAGGTCATGGAATCCTAGATTAAGGATCATTAACTTAGAAAGCTGGAAGGGATTCTGGAGCTCATCCACTCAGGTCCTTTCACACCTTGGCTAAGGTCAGCAGCTTCTCTCACACCTTTTGGCCAATGAGCACGTCCCAGCCAAAGCGTATTTACCACCATTTTATAGTATGTTGGGTATACCCTTCAGTACATGTTCCAGTACTGTTTCTCTTAAAAGAATCTTAGAAGGAATAACACCATTGTAGCTAATTTCTGAGATGTGAGGCCTTGCCCTCATTCCTTCAGGAGAAAAAAAAATCTGTGACACTGAGAGTTTTAAATTTCTCCATGTCTAGTAGTAAATCAGTGGAGCCAGGATTCAAATCCATATATCCAGACATCTCAGCATTAATCCATATATTCTATATTGTGTTAAAGGAGATGAGTACTCCAGGGGTGCCTTTTGGTTACTCATGAAATAATTTGTCAAATTGTCAGGTTGTTAACATTGTATTATCACTTCTACCAGCATCCGAAATACAACACTGTATAGTCTTCCTTGCCATTAAAAAAAAAATCTGTATTCAGTGATTGATGGCTAACATGCAGAAGGATTTTAAAAATATAAAATCCAAGAAAGCATAGTGGGCAATTTTACCTATAATTTTAGCAATTCACATAGTGAGTTGACTTTGTTACAAAGCATTAGAAATTCATTTATATTGGATCCCAGTAAATTCCGGATTGGCATTATCAAAGTGACAATCTGATTGTAGTCAAACTTCCATTGCTCTAATGTAGGGCAGAAATGATTTGGGGTCAAGAGCAAGGCTGTGATAATTTACTAACATGCAGAGGTCAGCACTGAAGTTCATTTATTGTTTTGTTTCCCGTGTTTAAAAAAAAAACAACAAAATTACAAAATATTCACTTGGTCATTTTTAGGTCTTGCTTGCTGTAAGAATGGTCTACTTCCACAAGAATGCTGAGATTCAGAAAACAAAATCTGGCTCCAGATTGCTCCATAATGAACTTCCCACCCTGATTTTTTTCATTGATCTATACTTAATCCAATGCCTGTTTGTTGGAACAGCACTTTTGAAGCTCTAGGCCTCTGAATTAGAGTAGTAGCATATGGTTTTTTGTTAGATGTAAAAGGAATGTTTAGAAATCATTGGGTTGCATGTCAGGGCTTATTATCTGAGAGACCCTGGACATTTGTCTATATCCACATTACTTATTTTACTTCCAATATTCTTATTCCTAATACAAAAGAAGGTAGAAATGTGACCAGTTTTTCAAATTTTATTGAAAACAAAAATACCAGTCTCAGCAAATTGTATTTAAAGTGTCTTTATCTAAGGCTATCAAAACCCTTCTATACTTGTGTGTAAATACATTCAAAGTGCCCCCTTCATTGTAGGGATATTAGGAGTAACTAGACACTTGCTCCTTGATATTTTGACTCTGTTTACTTTTCAGTGAAGAGGCACAGAATTTAATGTTGTGTCATTGTTTTCATATTATTTTTGGTATTCATGGAAGCAAAATGACTATTCCCAGCTTTTTACTGGGTTGACCAGCATTTGAAGGCTGATGAAAATAAAGTATAGAGAGCAAGCCTATTTCAGTATATCAGAAATAATTCTATAGTTGTTGCCTTACCAGGGATCTATGTTCTTTTTCCTTGTCCATTTGCACATTCCTAAGCTAGTTATCCTTCAAAGTGGAAAGTGATACCATTATAGTGATGGACACCAATGCCCTCAGAAAGTGGTGCCTCTTTCAGGTCTCTGCCCTTAACACTGTATCAGTATGAGTTAAGGTTCAAATTACCCTCAGTAAGACTGATGATGGTATTTTGACTCCTTCTCAGGTGAAAGCATGCTGTTCCTGAGTAGTTTGAGTCATGTCTAGAGAATCAGGCCTTGGCTTACTTGGTAACTCTATTCTACCTAAGCCTGAATTCCCTACTCCATCACATTGAAAACATTAGGATCACTTGAAAGGACATCACAGGCCTTCAAGTCCAGCCCTCTCCCTATATAGATGAGGAAACTGAGGCCTAGAGATGTTAGTGATGTGCACAGATCACACAGCTAATTTGTATTGGAGACAAAATTGGAACCCAACTCTTCATGACTCCACAAGCTGGTACCTGATCCACTATATTGTACTATCTCTCCAAACAAAACCATCTAGCAAGTCTGAGGACTTGGAGTATCTCAAAATTAGAATTCACATCTTGTTAAAAGTTGTGGCTTTTGGAGCTCCTTGTAGTCCTGGGAATTTAGCCTTGAAGCATGGTATTTGCCATGTTAGCATCTTACTCTCTGTACATCTTATACTTTTTAAAAATAAATTTTTCATTTTTACATAACCTGTATTTTGTACTATAACCCTCTCCTATCCCATCACAGAGAGCCATCCCTTATAAAAAAAGTGAAGGAGAAAGAAAAAAAAGTTCAGCAAAATGAAACCAATTCATTGAAAGAAACTGTTACTGTAAGCAGTTATCTGCAACCGTGGTCCCATACCTATGTGAAGAAGTGGTGAGAAGTATCTTCTCTAATTCCTTCTTTGGGGCCAACCAGGTAGACCTTATGAAGCTTTTTATGAAGCACATGAGGATAGCTAGGTGGCATAGTAGCTAGAGCAGTGGTTAGGAGGAAGATATGAGTTTAAATCTGGTCTCAAACACTAGCTGTGTGACCCTAGGCAAGTCACTTAATCTCTGCCTCAGTTTCTTCAACCATAAAATGGGGATAATAATATCCCCCAATTGGGATTGTTGAGGATAAAAGAAGAAAATATTTGTAAAAAAGTGCTTAGCACTAAGTAGAGAAGCTTTTATTAAGTTCCTACTTATTCATTTCCGTCTTTTCTTTGTCCCTCCCTTCCTCTTTTTCTCCTTCCTTCTTTCTTTTCTTGCCTTCTTCCCTCCCATATATGCTAAGGGGTTCAGTAGAAATAATGCTGTATTTGAACTCAGGAAGATGTAAATTCAAATCCTGCCTTAGACACTAATTCTTTGGCTCTGTGAACCTGTGCAACCTTCAGTTTCCTCTTATGTAGGAGGTTATGAGGACCATAATAACCCCAATTGTTGAGGTTTAGGGGTGCTGGGACCCCAAAATAGCGACACATAGGTCCTGCCTGAATGAATTGACCCAAGCCTTCTTTCAGCCAAAGAAAAATTAGGTTTTATTAAAACTGTGTCCAAGGTAGGTGTTGAAGAGGTTACCCACTGAGAGGGTTAGGGTTGCTCTGGAGACCCCAAAATACCAACATGCAGGGTCCTGCTGAATGAATTAGACTCAAGTCTTCTCAGCTAAAGAAAAGTAAAATTTATTAAAAGTTTGCTTGCATTAGACACAGGGTAAGTTTGTGCTAGGTCATTCTATGATGTTCTCACTATTCTGTGGCATTCTGTGGTGCTCTACATGGTGTGAGATGGGGTCTTATATACAGAAAGTTATGGGAGGAATCTAGGGGGTGATCTAGAGGAGGAGTTTGGGGAGGGTTTTCAGGAAGAGTTAATGAGGTCAATGAGTGATTACCGGTGGGAGGTAGCTGGAGGCTACAGACAGTGGTAGGCTAGTTCAAGGGTGTATTGATATTTTGATAGGCTCAAGGGTAGGAAGTAGATGAACTATGTAGGGCTAGGCTAGTAACTAGGCTAATAGTTAGCTATTAGTAACTAGGCTAGAGGTCTGGGCCCTGCCATAATGTAATTGCTTATTGCAAATGCCTTATCAAATGAGACAATTTAATCAAGAGTCCAAGGGAGGTTCCCAGAGCCTGTTCCTCAAGGATTCAAGGAGAGTTCGAGGGGGCTCCCAGAGCCCATACCTCATATAGTGTAATTCTAAAAATTCACCGTGTAGGCCAGACTCTTAAGAAATCTAAGCATTGGCCAAACTCTTAAAGGTATCTGAGCACTTGTATTGCTAATGCAAGCTGACCACATTGAATCTGAGCACTTTCATGGAAACATGTATACAGAAATATATATTATATATAATATTATATATAATATAATATTACATGTTATATAAATATGTTTATATATATACATATATATATATAATAAATACAGAAACAATTATATACAGAAAGACTGTGGGAGGGATCTAGGAATGGCCAAGTAGTCCAGGATGACTGGAGCAGGGGTCTAGGGAAGATCTTGATGGGATTGGCCAGTAGACTTGGGAAGGGGGGGGAGGGGAGGGGGTGGAGGCTGGAAGTCAATGCCTGGACAAGAGAATGGGGTTTAGATAGGATCAAGTGTGGGAAGTAGGCAGAGGGAATCCAGAGGTACCTGGGCTAGGTTAATAGAGAATTGGGCATAGTAATAGTGAAAGGCCATTTGAGAGGATTACAACCTCAGGCCAGATCAGGTGGGGAAATAAAAGGAGAGTTCCAGGGGGTTTCCATAGCCTCTATCCTGTCATTATCTTGGCATTATTCTAAGGATCACAATGGATAAAATACATGTAAAAGTGCTTTGTAAACATTTAAAGCACTATATAAATTCTAATTATTATTCATAATCCATCATTATAGCATACTAATATTCCATTATGCTCATATATCACAACTGTTTAGCATTTCTCAATCAGTAGGCTTCTGTTTGGTCCCAGGGGGTCAAACTAGGAACAATGAGTAGAAGTTGCAAAGAAGCAAATTTAGACTTGATGTCAGGAACAATTTCTTTAATAGTTAGAATTGACTAAAACTAGAGTGACCTGCCTTGAGAGGCACTGATTTCTTCCCTTTTGGAGGACTCAGAGGATGAATATTTGATGAGAATATTATATTTGGGGATAGCTTTTATATATTGATTGGAACACATGGTGTCTGAGGTCACCCTCTTAATTCCCAAATTCTCTAATTCTGTTACATGACTTTGAGATATGGATATTTTCTTCATTTTCTTTGCTCAATTCAGAGATCCGCCAGCAATTCGTTATCTTTCTACAACCCCTCCAACATTGACTGTTTCCGTGTTTTGTCATTTTTGCCAATTCACTGGGTGTGAAATGAAATCTCAAGGTTATTTTAATTCACTTTTCTAGTATTTTTTTCAGATGTAGACACTTGAATGCTTATTGATTTGCTGACTTCTTTGGAGTCCTACTAATCTCAGGGGTGGGGAACCTGTAACCCTCAAGGCCACATGTGACCTTCTAAAGGTGCTTGTGTGCAGCCTTTTGACAGGGTCCTAGTTTTACAGAACAAATTAAGGGGATTTGTTCTGTGAAGTTTGGATTCAATCAAAGGGCCACTTGAGGACCTAGATGGCCTCTTGAGGCCACAAGTTCCCCACCCCTGACTTATCTAATTGGGAAGGTCTTTTGCTCTTATTTAAAGATATTATTCCAGTCTACTATTAACCATTATTCTATTTGCCTTAATTTTATTCATAGAAAAGCTACTTAATCTTATGTAGTCAAAACTGAATGTTTCATCTTTTGTAAATGCCTATATCCCTTGGTTAAGTAAGAATTCATCTTCTATCCTTGTATCTGCTCCTCTTCTAGTTTTTTTTAAATAGTATGTTCTATAATATTAAGGCCACATATTCTTTCTGAATTTGCTATGGAATGTGGTATAAAATGTTGTCCAGCAGATTGCTTTCCAGATGTTCTATAATTCTTGTCAAATATGCCATTCTTCCCTCACAGCCTTGCTGTGAAGATCAAATTGGATAATATATATAGGGTGCACCATGTAAATATTGGTTTTTGTCATATTTTCCTAGGTATTTTATGTTTTAGATTTATTGAACACAATTCTAGAGTTTATTTTGAATTCTTTTTTGTTTATGGCATTCAGTTGATCTTTTTTCCTCATTTTTAACCATTACCAAATTGTTTTTGACATTTACTGCTTTATAATACAGCTTGTAGCATTAAGCGATATTCCCTTTTCATTTCAGCCTTTTTATTATTTCCTTTGATAAGTTAAATGTTTTGTTTGCTAGATAATTTGTTCCACCAGATGAACTTATTATTATTTTGTATAGCTCTGTAAATTATACCTTTGGTAGTTTGATTGGTATAGCACAAACTTGTATATTAACTTCAATAACATTGTCATTTTTATTATATCAGTATAGCTGAACCAGGAGTGTGGAATGTACTTCTGATTAGTTAAGTTATTTAAAAAAAGTTATTTTCAAAGAGTTGTATAATTGTTTCTACACAAGTATAAAGTGAACATTGTAGATTGACTTCCAGATATTTTATATATTTTACATTTATTTTGAATGGACTTCCCTTTCTAATGATTGACTCCAGGATTTTTTTTTATTACTTAAATCTTACATTTTAATAATTAGTTCCACCAGTTTTGGGTAGCCTGAATTGCTTAGAGGTTAATTTTCTTTTCTTTTTTTCAGAAAAAAAATATATTCTGAGCCTTAATTTAAAAAAAAAAAAGCATGTAAAGCATATAATAAGGCCAAGATGGTGAAATGAGGAAGGAACCTTTTGAAGATCTCCCACATTCCCTTCTAAACAGATTGAAAACTGCCTCAGAATTGATCTAGGAGACAGGAAGCATCAACATGCAGGAAAGAGAGCCAGCTGTTAAGAGTAACCCTATCACTAATAATTATCTGCAGAAGAATTAAACACAGGAAGAGAAGCAAATGAACGCATCATTTGAAACCAAAATTAATGAATTGCATTGTCTAGAAAGAAAAGGATTAAAACATTATCTTGGTCACTTATTAAAGACTGATCCTCCAGAGATCACTTGAGTTCTTGCCTACCATTAACTTTGCTGTATTATGCCCAGAAACTTAAGAGTTAAAAATAACTATTGATCTTGTCAGCACTCACTGTCATGGCAACAAATGCTGGAACTCAAAATTTCTACTGCCCTAAAGATAATCAAACTTGGATACCTGCTGTGTAATAGTAGTAGAAATATCCTAACCCTAGAGCCAAGTCACCTTGCTCAAAGCCACATGTACAACACCGTAACCCATAATACACCCTGAGCAAAGAGGGAAACCCAGGGTGAAACAAGTTGCTTAGAACAGTGTTTATTGTTGAATAAAGTAGTGAAATAAAATAAGAAAAAAGGTATGTAATAAATTCAATATGTTATTTTTAAAGCTGTCTTGCTGAACTTCCGTTCCCTTCTATTTATTGAAAAAAAAGTTTCAATGGCCCCCTCTTTTTGGCATCACTATTTCTAATTCCTCCTCTCCCCTCAAATCTCCCTTACTATTAAAAAGCAAGAGGAAGAAAATCCATCATAACAAATAAGCATAGTAAAGCAAAATGAATCTACACGGGGTTCATATAAAAAAATACATGTGTCCTTCTGTACCTTGAGAATGTTTGCTCTCTATCAGGAATTGAGTAATGTGTTCCCTCCTAGGTACTCTTAAGATATGGTTGACCACTGCATTGACCATAGTCTTTAAGTCTTTTAAGTTGTTTTTCTTTACAATGCTGTTGCCCTTTAATAAGTTCATACTACCCAGGATTCTCTGAAATTGTCTTTTTTCATATTGAGGTAATAATGCATTATAGTCATATATCATGGTTTTAAAAGATGTGCTTTGATTGATGGAAACTCCTTTAGATTCTAGTTCTTTATTTGTTTTTTTTCTTTTTTCCTTCAATTTTCCCTTTAGGATAAGGAAGTTTTCTTGACTTGTAACTATTCCCTCCCAGTATTAGCCTTCTTAATATCTCCTTTCCACTACCCACATGTTTTTCTATTTTGTCTAATATATTTCTTCACCAAAATGTGTGTGTATGCTTACCCATCCTTCATCCATTTCAGATGAGTGAGGTTTCTCTGATTCTTGGCCCCCACTCTTTTCTCCAAATTTGTATATTCTTCTTTTCACCCTAATTATGAGAAATAGCAAATCCCACCCCTTTCTTTCTCCTTTCTGTATCATTGTTTTCCTCCTTTTGTCATTTCTTCTCTTTTCTCTCTTAAAACCCAAGAATAGACCTAGTCAGGCCCTGTGGCATCTATGTTTTTTGTTTTTTAATTTAACTCTCTCTTCACCCTTTGAAGACTTTAAATTCTGATGGGATACTTGTTCCTTTTCCCCCATCAGAAAGTTAGTTCAACATCAGCATATGGCTTCTTCCAGTTGTTCAAATAAATTTGCTCTTCTAATTTTCTCTGGACTTTTGTGTTTGTATTTCAAAGTTCCTACTCATCTTTTCATCAGTAATGCTTGACAATTCTCTCTTCTATTAAAAATTCACTTTTTTCCCTTATAGGATTATACTAAGATTTTTAGAGTAAATTATTCATGTTTTATATATTTTTTATAAGCCTATATATGTTTTACCTTTTTGAACACTGAATTCTCAGATCTCTTTACCTTTATAGAAGTTGATAGGTCTTCTGTGATCCTGATTGTGGTTCCTTGGTACTTGAAATACTTCTTTTTAGATAGTTAATATGGCAGCTCTGGATTTGACTATGGCATTCTATGACTTTTTCTCTGTGGTGTTCTTTTAGGAGTAAATCAGTGCTTTCTATCTTAACTTTGTCCTCTTGTTTTTATAGATATGGAACATTTTCATTTATGGTATCTTATGATATATCATCTAGACTCATGTAGTCTAGAAAAAATATTTTATTGATGCATTTTTTATGTCATTATAGTTTACCTCAGTGTGTTCTTTCTCTCTGCCTCCCAGAAAGTTATCCCATTTAACAAATAGCCTTTTTTAAAGACAAAAAGTAAGAGGATGAAAAAATTAATCAATACAGGGATATGATAAAGGGAAATATGTGCTGTATTCTAATCATGTGAAAGGCTTACAATGAAAGGAAAATAATCCCTTCTTTATGAAGAAATGAACCTACAGGAGAATGTGTAAGGAGGCAAAGAGAGGGATTAAAAAAGAGAGGGGAAAAGTAGGTAGAATTGTTTCAGTGGTCAATGACCTTTTTATCAAGAAAAGGAGGTATTTCTTCAGCAGAAGGTACATGAGATTACTAATTAAAAGACCTATGTTCTATAGAATCTGACTGCAACATTTATAAACCAAGTAATCTGAAACAAGTATTTGACCTTGCTGGGTTACAGTTTCCTTGTCTAAAATTTACAGCTAATATCAGTGTGGTATAGTGGATAGAATGCTAGTCAAATCCAATTTCAGATACTTACTAGATGTGTAACCTTGGGCAAGTTACTTAATTTCTTCCTCAGTTTCTTTCATTGTCCTTGCAGGGTTATAGGTGCAGATTTGTAGTATAAGGTACTAATAATCAAAGCTCCAAAACTAGGGAAAGGCTTAACAGAATTTATGGGGGGGGGAGGGAATGTTGTCTTAGAATATGTTAAGCAAAATAACTGAAGGGACGTAGTACTATGTTTACTGAGGAGGATGAGGTGAGAAATCTCAATTTTGGGGGAAAAATAATATTAGAGAAAAATGGAGGAAAATATAAACCTACCTCTCCTCACTTTAAATGTGAATAGTGCATAATCCAATAAAATGAAAAAGAATGACAGTTTGGATAAGAAAATGGACTTTTAAAAAAGAAAATATAGTTTTCAGGATTTCTAGTGATAATATATTATCTCTCCTTGATCTATTTTTCAGGTCAGTAATATCTGATATCATCAGATATCTTATGTTTTCTTCCTTTTTTAAGCTTTAAAATGCTTTTCCCTACTCTCTCATGGTATGCTTGATTTGTGTTTTGTATATTCTAATTTTCATGAAGTCTTGTTTTACTGCTTACAGTTTGTTGCTTTCTATTCTAAGCTATTCTTCCATTTTTTTTTCCTCCAGAGCTTTCATTTCTTTCTTTTTTTAAAAAATAACTTTGCGGAGGTGGCTAGGTGCACACACACACACACACACACACACACACAAAACCTAGCCATGTGACCTTGGGCAAGTTATTTAACCCCAATTGCCCTCCAAAAAGAAAAACAAAAACAAAAAAACTTTGCTTTATTATTCAGCATTTATATTTATGAAATGCCTCTTAACATGTCAGACAAATAGTAGTACATGTGGAAAATCCATATTTTGTTTTGAGTCACTGCTTATAATTTTGATGAGTTAATTTCTTCTTTAGGAGAATCTCTAGAACTTTAATTATTTTTTTAAAATTTATTTTTAGTTTTCAACATTCATTTCCACAAGATTTTGAGTTACAGATTTTCTCCCCATCTTTCCCCTACCCCCCATCCCAAGATAGAAAGCATACGGAATTTTCCCCCAATCTGCTCTCTCCTATATCCTCCCCAATCCCCCCTCTAACTTTCTAGTAGGGCAAGATGGATTTCTGTACCCCAGTGCCTGTATATATCTTATTTCCCAGGTATATATATATGTTAACATTTGATTTTAAAACTTTGATTTCCAGATTCTTTCCCTTCTTCCCTTGTCACCCCCTGCTACTGGGAGGAAAAGTGATTCAATGTAGGTTATACATGTGTAGTTACACAAAACATTTCCATAGTGGATATATTGTGAAAGACTGACTATATTTCCCTCCATCCTATCCTGTCCCCCATTTGTTCTATTTTCTACTTTGACTATGTCCCTTATCAAAAGTGTGTGCTTCTAACTACCCTCACCCCCAATCAGCCCTCCCTTCTATCATCCCCCCTCTTATCCCCTTCCCCCCATTTTCCTGTAGGGTAAGATAACCAATTGAGTGTGTGTTATTTCCTCCTTAAGCCAAATTCAATGAGAGTAAGGTTGATCTATTCCCTTTCACCTTCCTGCTCTTCGCCTCCATTGTAACAGTTTCCTCTTTTATATGAGATAATTTACCCTATTCTATCTCTCCCTATCTCCTTATCTCATTATATTCCTCTCTTACCTCTTCATTTTATATTTTAGATATTATTCCTTCCTATTCAACTGATCCTGTGCCCTCTGTCTATGAATACAACCACAGCTGCTGGTGATTCACTCTCCTGAATATATATACACACTTATATATGTATTTATAGCGCCCTCCTATATAAGCATATATATGTATGTGTACATGTATAGATATACATATATAGTCCCTTTAACTATCCTCATACTGAGAAAAGTCTCATGAATAATAATTATCATTTTTCCATGTAGGAATGTAAATAGTTCAACTTTAATAAGTTCCTTATGATTTCTTTTTCCTGTTTACCTTCTCATGTTTCTCTTGCTTCTTGTCTTTGAAAGTCAAATTTTCTGTTCAACTCTGGTTTTTTCATCAAAAATGCTTGAAAGTCCTCTATTTCATTGAATGACCATATTTTCCCCTGAAGCATTATACTCAGTTTTGCTGGGTAGGTGATTCCTGGTTTTAACGCTAGCTCCTTTGACCTTTGGAATATCATATTCCAAGCTCTTCAATCCCTTAATGTAGAAGCTGCTAGATCTTTTGTTATCCTGATTGTGTTTTTACCAGTTCATATTTTTCTTTCTTTCTTTTTTTTTTTTAAAGCAATCGGGGTTAAGTAACTTGCTCAAGGTTACAGGGCCCTGATTTGATCCAGGTCATCCTGACACTGGAGCCAGTGCTCTTACTTGCTGAGCCACCTGGCCGCCCCTACACAATTGGGGTTAAGTAACTTGCTCAAGGTTACATGGCCAGGTGTTTCTGGGTGGGTGCTAAGTGTCTGAGCCAGGGATTCGATCTCCAGGTTATCCTGACACTGGAGCTGGTGCTCTTACTTGCTGCGCCACCTGGCCGCCCCCTCATATTTTTCTTGGAAGCTTTTGATGCAGGAGTTTTGATTTCGTTGACTTCTTCTGGTTCCATGTTTTGACCCTTTTTGTCCCCCAAAAAGGATTGTATAGTCTGATTGCACTTCCTCTGTTTGCTCATCTTGCCAGCCAATTACTTGACTTTTGAACTCTTTGCCACAGTAGAACTCTACTTCCAGAGGGGAGAGAGCTGTGTCCCATACGGCTGGAGTTTTCACAAATGATGTCAGAGCTGTGAGGAAGGTGCCCTCTCTGCACACACCCCAAGCTCTGGCACACTGGCCACACACTCCAGGACCACCACCCAAGACTGAATCCAGACCCAAGCAGGTCAAAGAAAGAGTGACTACCCTCTGAATGATTACTTGGTCCCCCTATGATCATCAGGTCAGGAGCTCTGGAGGCAGCCATGTGGCAGCAGTGTAGATGCAGTGCCTCTGCCTCCTCTCACCCTCGGGGGCAGGGGCTGGACTGTGCTCTTCCATCACCTGGTTCTAACAGAGTTCCCCACTGACATTTTACTTTCTCTTTGGCATTTATGGGTTGAGAAGTCTGGAAACAACCACAGCTGCTGGTGATTCATTCCTGAAGTCTGCTCTGGCCAGTCTGTGCTGCTGGTTGGGGCTGCCCCTGGTCAGACTATGGGGCTCACGCAGGACTGCTCTCAGCTCCCAGCTTGGTGTGATACATCCTTCCTGTCAGCCTTCTAGGCTGCCTTCAGTGGGAGATTTGTTTCTCTCTGTCACTTTGTGGGTTCTGTAGCTCTAAAATTTGTTTAGAGTCATATTTTACAGGTATTGGAGGTGGTTGGAGCATGGAGCTCAGCCAAGTTCCTGCTTTTACTCTGCCATCCTGGCTCCACCCCCTATAATAATTTTTTAAAATACCAATTGCTGTTTTCTTTGGTTTACTTCCTAAATTGTGACTTTTTGCTTGGTCCAGGTTTTTTCTCCTGCTTGGCTTTTAGGGGGAGTGTTCAGCACTGCTTTGTTTTGTCCTGTTGTGGCCTCCACCAAGAGATCTTTGAAGGTCATCATGCTAGATCTTCAGGGCCTTCTCCTGCATCTTGTACAAAGTGTTAGGCACCTCAGAGACCCTGGAAACCTGTCCATGTCTGAGTATTTCCATGTCACCTGGATCCCTGGGGCTCCCATGTCATCACCCTGGGGTGACTAGGTGACACAGTGAATAGAGCACTGACCCTGGAGTCAGGAGGACCTGAGTTCAAATCCAGCCTCAGACACTTAACACAAAACTAGCTGTGTGACTTTGGGCAAGTCATTAACCCCAATTGCCCTACCTTTCCCCCCCAAAAAAACCCTAATGTCATCACCCTGGGACTTTCTGACCTACCTCTGGCTTTCTCAGAGGCCTTCTGACTTTGATATCTCTGGACACAAAGCCTTATAGGCTATGAATATTTCTGACCCATTTCTGGTTTCACTGGGAAGCTGTTTTTTTTTTCTTTTTTATCTTCTCTTTTGCTGGCTTTGGTATTAGTCTCTTTGCCTATTGCCCATAGGCTTCTGGTTGACTTTTTGTGCAGTCCTGGGATAGATGAAGTCACTTGCTATAGTTTCTCATTGAAATTTCTTGATCATTATTTGAAATGGTTTGAATTTCAGGTTTTTGCTGAAATAGGTACATGGGATCTGGATACCCTAACTCCATTCTGTCTTGGCTAGAAGTCCAAGTTCATTTTCGCTAGTAAACCAAGATAAACATTTTTTTTTTCAGAGGGCCAGTAAGCTATATATAAGGATCCCTGTGGCCTGCATTTTGACTTAGAAAATCACAGATCAACATTATCTATGTTCTGTTGTATTTTTATTTATTTTGTTCATTATTTCCCA
The DNA here is from genome assembly GCF_028583685.1 of Petaurus breviceps papuanus. Lineage (NCBI taxonomy): Eukaryota > Metazoa > Chordata > Mammalia > Diprotodontia > Petauridae > Petaurus > Petaurus breviceps. Next base: position 3,034,345 of record NW_027187398.1, on the reverse strand, counting down.
ATTTTATTTTAATCAGATTCAGGTGTGTTGTAAAAGGCATGTTTGATATGTCTGCTTTAGAAGACTTATTTTATGAAAATTTTTTGCGACTGTGTTATATCAGGTTTTTTCCCACTTCACAGCAGTCTAATTCTTCTCACTGCAGATAAATTGAATATATTGCATTTTTACTTCTATCCTATATCCCTTTTTCCCATCTTCTCCCTTTCCCCTTTCTTCTGACAGAACAAATACTAAATGTTTGTTATGTGACCTGCAGAAGAATATCTGTTATTGACATAAGCAGATTCTTACCTGACAGGGAAGGGGGGCTCTTCAGTTTGGGTATCCCTGAAGAACATTGGAGGAGGACAGAATGAAATGAGCATACCTCTCCAGGAAGGCAGGAAATAATTAGTCCCCAAATCCAGTTTTGCACTCCATTTGTTGTATCTACAGGATGATTGAGGAGGTTGATTTCAGGCTTCTTCACATCTGGCATTGATTTCAAAAGCCCAGCCTAAATGAGCAGGCCGGTGTCATATTAACTGGGCTCTTGGTAAGGAGAGGTGGTTGGAGCCACTCTGCTCTGGAAGCCTGGGAAGTACATCCCTCTGAGACTTGTGTTCAGCTATTTATCCAAGGATAGATTTTGTAATTGATCCTTCCTGAAGCTCTTCCGTTGAATAGGATGTGCCAAAAATCTTGAGCAAGGTGTTCAAAACCGCTGTTAGTGACAGTGGCATTGTCCATGATAGATCCCTGAAGATATAAAGAAAAGAGGTGTCATCTTGGTTTTTGATGTACTTTTTTTTTTTTCGTTTAGAAGCTTCAGGCTGGGCTCAATACTTACTCATATAGATGCTTTTTTCCACTTATGACACCCCCCCCCAAATCCTTCACCTAGAAAGTAGGGCTCTCTTATTGAGGAATAACTGAACAAATTGTGGTATAAGAATGTAATGGAATATCATTGAAGAAGTGACTAATCTGAAGAATTCAGTGAAACATAAGAAAACTTATATGAGCCAAAGTAAAGTGAGCAGAACCAGAAGAATTATGTATATTCAACAGATAAAACAGTGAAAATTAAAAGAACACTTATAGGAAGTCAAACACTGAGTAATTTTAATGATAAATTGGTCTTAGGAAACAAATTGTGGAGAGATGTGAGTAATTATGATTGTAGGAAAAAAAACCACATTTTACCTTTAAAAACATATATAAGAACTAAGGAAATGTATTCATGTCTATCTTTTCATCATCTTAATTTCCCAATTTGATTCTTCCCCTTCTCTACCAAGAATCATATCTTAATATATTAAAGTATAATGAAGAGGGGGGGAAATGTAATTAAGTAAAACTAACCAGGACTCTAAGTATCACATTTTATGCGGTATTACACATCCATAATATTCAGACTGAGCAAAGAAGGGAGAAATGGATGGCGGAGTAGAAGCATGACCTCCTAGCAGCTCCGGCTTCCACCTTCCCCAATCAATGTAAAAAGGGGACTCTGAACAAACTTTGGAGCTGTAGAACCCACAAAATGACACAGAGAAGCTAACCTCCCACTGAGGACAGCCCGGCAGGCCAGCAGGAAATGGCCAGCCTAGAGCTCTGGATGCTGAGCCCAGCCCCACTACCTGGCTTTAGCCCCAGGGTGGGCCTGAGCAGCTGCCGGCGGGAGGGACTCCAGATCGGCGGCAGCTGTGGCCTTTCCAGATTTATCAACACAGAGATGCAAAGGACAAAGTGAGAGGTCAGTGCAGTCTGGACTTTGGGACCAAGTAAGTGGGAATGCATGGCTTTTGCCCTCAGGGCGAGAAGTCGCTGAGGCGCCAGCACAGCCAGCCAGCGACCATGTGGCAGCTTCAGCTCCTGGCCTGCAGAGTGTAGGGGGACCAAGCACCAGTCTGAGGGGTAATCACTCTTGCTTTAACCTGCTTGGATCTGGATTGCAGTCTAGGGTGGAGGTCCTGGGGTGTGTGTCCAGCTTGCCAGAGCGTGTGGAGACCCTCAGAGAGGGCACCCATCTAATACCTCTGGCAGCTGAGGAAACCCCAGTGTTTGGGACGAAAGCTCCCCTGTCTGATGGCAGAGTCCTACTGTGGCAAAAAGCCCAGGAGTTAAGTGGCTGAGGGGTGACATGACCAGGCAAAGGAAACAAAGCAGACAAAAGATTCCAATGTTAGACTCCGATTTTGGGGACAAAAAGGAGCAAAGGGTGGAACAGGAGGAAGACAGTAAAGTCAGAACTCCTGCACCAAAAGCTTCAAAGGAAAATACGAGCTGGTTACAGGCCATAGAGGACCTTAAGAAGCAGATAAGAGAAGTAGAGGAAAAACTGGGAAGAGAAATGAGAATGATGCAAGAAAATTATGAAATGAGAGTCAACATCCTGACTGAGGAAAATGCTACCTTAAAAAATAGACTAACTTAAATGGCAAAAGAGGCTCAAAAAGGCAATGAGGAGAAGAATGCCTTAAAAAACCAAATTTGCCAGATGGAAAAAGAATCTCAAAAGCTCAATGAGGAAAATCATTGCTTCAGAATTAGATTGGAGCAAATGGAAGCTAATGACTTTATGAGAAATCAAGATGCTGTTAAACAGATCCAAACAAATGAAAGAATAGAAGGCAATGTCAAATATCTCATGGGAAAAACCACTGAACTGGAAAATAGATCCGGGAGAGATAATTTTAAAATTATTGGACTACCTGAAAGCCATGATCAAAGTAAGAACCTAGAAATCATTCTCCAGGAAGTTCTCAGAGAAAACTGGCCTGATGTTTTAGAACCAGAGGGCAAAATAGAGGTTGAAAGAATCCACCGATCACCTCCTGAAAAAGATCCCCAAAAGAAAACTCCTAGGAATATTATAGCCAGGTTCTGGAATTCCCAGATTAAGGAGAGAATATTACACGCAGCCAGGGAGAAACAGTTTGAATATTGTGGAAACAGAATCAGGATAACCCAGGATCTGGTAGCTTCTACACTGAGGGATCGAAGGGCCTGGAATATGATATTCTAGAGTCAAAGGAGCTGGGATTAAAACCAAGTATCATCTACCCAGCAAAACTGAGTATCATGTTTCAGGGGAAAATATGGTCATTCAGTGGAATAGAGGACTTTCAAGCATTCTTGCTGAAAAAACCAGAGTTGAATAGAAAATTTGACATTCAGATACAAGAAGCAAGAGAAGCACGAGAAGGTAAACAGGGAAAGGAAATAATAAGGAACTTATCAAAGTTGAACTATTAACATTCCTACATGGAAAAACAATAATTGTAACTTATGAAACTTATACACATGCGTATATATGTCTATATATGAAGGTATATGGGCATATGAATACATCTGTGAATGTGTGTATATATGTTTACAGCTATACATAGATAGAGGGCACAGGGCCAATTTAACAGGAAGGAACAATACTTAAAAGGTGAAATTAAGAGGTGAGAGAGGAATATAATGAGAGGAGATGGGGAGAGACAGAATGGGATAAACTATCACATATAGAAGAGGCAAGGGAAAATGGTTACAATGGAGGGGCAGAGCAGGAAGGCAAAAGGGAATGGGTCAACCTTTTCCCCATTGAATTTGGCTTGAGGAGGGAACGAAATACACACTAAATAGGGTATCTCACCCTACAGGAGAGTAGAGGGGGAAAGGGATGAGAGGGGGGATGATGGAAGGGAGGGCAGGCTGGGGGGGAGGGATGTTGGAAGCACCCACTTTTGAAAAGGGATGGGATCAAAGTAGAGAATAGAACAAGTGGGAGGTGGGATAGGAGGGAGGGAAATATAGTTAGTCTTTTACAATATATCTGCTATGTTATTGTTTTGCATTAGCCACACATGTACAACCTATACTGAACTTCTTATCTTCCCAGTAAGGGTGGGTGACAAGGGAGGAAGGGAATGAATCTGGAATTCAAAGTTTTAAAATCAAATACTCAAATATATATATATATATATATACACACTATTATTAATACTATTTTACATGTAATTGGGAAATAAGATATACAGGCTCTGGGGCATAGAGATCTACCACGCCCTACTGGAAAAGTCAAAGGGGGTATGGGAGAAAATATGGGAGAAAGCAGATTGGAGGAGGGGATATCCTGTGGGACTGCTCTATTTTGGGGCAGTAAGTAGGGGAAAAACGGGAAGAAAATTTGTAACTCAAAATCTGGTGGAAATGAATGATGTAAATCAGAAGTTAATAAAGCATTTGAAAAAAAAAAAGAAGGGATAAATGTATGTTCCCATCTTTTTTTTTCAACCAAATAATGTCATATTAATTATATAGTGTTTATTTTAATTTTGTTACTGTTGTTTCCATTTGCTTTCTGTTGTAGACATTGTGTGCATTATTTCCCTGGTTCTGCTTACTTCAGTTTGCATCATATTCAGTTTATATTTGTCTTCTAAGCCTTCCCTGTAAATTCTTTATTTTAATTTTTTATGGTCTAGTAATATTCCATCACATTTATATGCCATAATTTGTTTAGTCATTTCCCAATTTGTGGGGTTAAACCATTTTTTTTTTACAAATAAGTTTTTCAAGCTAGAGACAATATGATAATCTGAGTAATTGTGATGACTTTACATAAGCTCTATTAAAGTTTCAATGCTTTGTTTGTCTTCGGATCTTATACTTTAGCATCCTTTCTCTTGAAGAACATCACTTTAGTTAGAACTTTGGTGACCCAAACCTTAGTTCCCTACTTTTAGTCTAAATGACTTGTGCTTTTTTTCTTACACAGTAGTTCCTCCTGGAAGTCCTGGACCCATTACACGCCATGAATCCTATGACAGTTTGGCCTCAGACCACAGTGCACAAGAGGATGAAGAATGGCTTTCCCAGGTGGGAACCCAGGGGAGGACATATAAGCATTGGGGAGTTAATGGAAGAGAAAACGGAAACCTATTATCCTCTTTGGTTTGTTTTGAGGATTCAAGTTATATCAATGGCAGAAGGAACCATTAAATCTATATAAGATTTTCATGTATTAACAAAATGTCTCTCAAATTAAAGGCATCTCTCTGTCATTTAGAAGCTTGCATTCATTTCCACACAATGGAGTATGAAATACCCATATCTTCTAAACAATCCAGCATTTACACCCCCTGACCTTGGACTTCATATGGGCTCTTTAAAATGCTCTTTCATCAGGGTTAAAATAAATGAGAAAGAGTTGACCTTAAAAGAAAACAGTGAAGCTATTATTCAGTGTTTTGGGGAATTTATTTTGTTAGACAAAATTTCCTACAAATTGGACTGTATTTTCATTATGTAAGTAAATGCAACATCCTTTTCTTCACAATGCCTAGTCTTGCCTTTCCCATGCTCATATTAAGACAATTTTCAGTGGCCAGGAACTTAAATATATCACAGCCTCATTTGACTCTTCTTCCCCTGACAAGTGAAGTTGTCTTCATTGCCTGAAGCTTTGAAGCCAAATGATCTTGGCTGGGTTTTCAAAGTGATATGATTACAATTGACTTTATAACAAATGTCATTGTTTTGTCTGCCTGGAATCTGACATCATTGGGGAGATTAGTAGTCGAGCTCAGATTACCAATCCAGCAGACTTCTCATAAGGCAGGTGCACCCTTTTCCCAACCTTCAAGCCTCCCTCCTCCCCAGTCCCCCCATACACAGTGGCTAGGAACAGTGGGAAAAGTGAATGATGTATCATGGAGCTTGGCCTGGAGAAGATGGGAAACTTGGGAAGAGAGGAACTATGAAGAGTTGCCTAGGTAATGACATACCTGTGCGCCAGGGATTAAAGGCTAGGCTAAGGGGTTTATCCTCTGGAATCTAGTGGTAGTTCCACTTTCACCCAACACCACATTGGGTTAAGGCTACAATGTCTGGGTGGCTTTTAAATTGAAAATCTTATCCCCACTTACAGAATGCTGTGAAAAAATGCTGCCCTTCACTTCAACTTTTCAATTAGAACAGGGGGTAATGTGTGCTGTCAGTGTGAAGTCTGTACAATATGTTTGTCCTGCACACAACAGGAGAATGAATAGGAACATCTGGCCATTGCCTCTGTGAAATTGCACAGGCATCTGTTTACCTCTTGGCTCTGTGACACTGACGGTTTCCAGCTTCAGATGCACAGAATGCTGTATCTGTGCCCTAATTTACCTCATTGCCTGTAAGCAGCTAGAATCTGAAATGTCCAAAGCCAGCTTGAGTTTCACCTTAAGATCAATAGGTATATAGATGTTCCAAAACAGCTCCCCAACCCCCAACACACACACATACACACACACTTTTTTTCCCTCGAGGGCTCATAATCCTAGAGTTACCCTCTCCTTTGCAATTACTTTTTGCCAAGAATTGAATCACCTTAAGCACCAAATGTGACCTCAGTAAAAGAACTAAAGGCAAAAGTATGGCCCATCTATTTTTATCATCAAGTACAGAAAGTAAAAGTTGCATTTCAGGTGCTCAGATATGGATTCACCAGTTACAGAATGTGCCTCTGCATCTCTGGTTTCCATATAGTTCACTTGGGGTCTAGGCACCCTGTTTGTGAAATCCTGGAATGCCATATATCTATTTTCTGATTTTTGTCCTTTAAAATAGTGGTCAATTTTTCTTATTCTTTGAATTCTTTTTAAAGCCCTCAGTAAAATAACAAGTGTTTTGATTTTGCAGTGCTGGGAAGGGTGGCAGTTCTGGTCTTCCAATTTCAGTTTCATATTAAATTGTGTCTAAACTCATTCTACTGATGCAGATCAGCAGCTCTTCTGCAACTCAGAGTCTTTGAGAATTGGATGTATCAAGTGGTTAAGTGACCTGTCCAAGGTCAAACAGCTAGTACTCAGCAGCAGCAGGATCAGATTCGAAGGGTGGCTCTCTATCCATGCCTTGCTGCCTCTCAACAATTGTTAAGGACGTGCTTTTTTTCTTCATTTTAAGTATGTGATTAATGAAACACATTGGCATTTCCTGTCTCTATAGCAAGAATAATAACAGGCAAAGGATACATGTTATGGAGGAAGTATTTTTTTTTATCACTTCACTATATGTTTCTGAAACTTTGGGCTATTCAAAACAAAGAAAAATCCAGTTTTTAATGAAGACAGCTAACTCTTCATTTAAAAAGTAGTTCTTGGAGGTGGGGGAGGTGGGGCATGATGGCTAAAGAACAAGCTTAGTAACATTTGTTGATGGGAAGATACTGGTTTCAGGTGTTAAGAATTATTTCAGACCTTTTCTTTTCCTTGGATAGTTCAAGAACAGCTTCAAGTTTGTCATGAGCTTGGTCCTCAGGGAAGGAATTACTTTTAATCTGTGGATTGATAGGTGTAGGATTCATTGCATGCCTGCATAGTGGTAAGTACTGTATGGAATGTGGGAAAGATATAGTCCTTAGGGAGAGCAAAAGGTAGACTACAACTTCTCCTTTTTGGCATCTTTTTTGGGGGGTATTCTTATTTGTATATCTATTTATGTGAAAACCAGAGGAGGGTTGTGATATGGAAGCCTCTTCAAACTGTAATCAGGATCACTGTTTAGTGGCAGGTGCCTTCTTGCACTCCCATTTGATTAAGATGGGCTTCCTGGAGGAAATGGGCTTTGAGTAAAAGGTGGGAGGTGGTTTGATGAATGGCAAACAAAGGCATGTACCTGGATATATTTTAATCATGCTAGGCCTGTTCTGTTCCAGGTTGAAATTGTGACCCACACTGGACCCCATAGACGTCTGTGGATGGGTCCCCAGTTCCAATTCAAAACCATTCACCCTTCTGGCCAAACCACAGTTATATCATCAAGTTCCTCTGTGCTGCAGTCTCATGGCCCAAGTGACACTCCCCAGCCCCTTTTGGATTTTGATACTGATGACCTGGATCTAAATAGCCTCAGGTAAGAAGAACTTAGGGGAGTATCATGAAGACCAAGGTAAATATTGTGGACTCAGTTCCTAAATAGATTTATATTTTCTTTGAAATAAGAATTTAAAACTTTAAAAGTTACTTTGGTTTACCAGATTTTTTGCATCACAGTGTGGTTTAATGGAAGGAATACTAGATTTGGAGTCAGAAGACCTTGGTTCAAATACTAACTCTTCCACAGTGACCTGTAAGATTTTTAACAATATCATTTGACCCAACCCTCTCATTTTATAGAGAGGATCCTGAAGCCTGAGAAGAATATCTTTGTCTAAGTCTCCCCAGGTAGTAAGTGATGGATTTGGGATTTTGAGGTTCTCTGATTCCAAATTCAGCACTATTTCACCAGTACCTCTGTTTACATGTTGGGTAGTTATAAAGGACTCTACTGTATATATCATCTATTAGTATTATTTTCATGTAAACACTACCATATTGAAAGACCAAATCTGTCTTTTACACAGTCATTCCTGAATCAAGCCAACCTTCTTATTAGCCACAATTGTTTCTTCGCTGATCGTTTTCATCTTTCCATTAAAACTATTCTCTCTGAGCCATAATCTCTCCTAATCACCAAATATAGTGACCTGTCTTTAGTTTTCTACTTAATATTTCTTTAACTTTTGACACTATTGAGCGAGACGTCTCTTTTTCTTTCTCCTTCTTTGACTTCTGTGACATAACTCTCTTGGTTTTCCTTCTACCTCTCCAACTGTTGATTCTAAGTCACTCCTGGTTTTTATAAATCTTCCTGCCTCCAGAAACATCATACTAAAATTTGTGAGATGCAGCCAAGGCAGTACTTAAAAGAAAATTTTTATTTCCAAACACTTAAATCAATATAAAAGAGAAAGAGATCAATGAAATGGTCATACAGTTTAAAAAACTGGAAAGTGAACAAAATAAGAATCCCCTATTAAACACCAAAATAAAAATCCTGAAAATCAAAGGAGAGATTAATAAAATTCAAAGTTAAAAAACAAACAAACAAACCCAAAACATTGAACTAATAAAACTAGGAGCTGGTTTTATAAATCAATAAACCATTGGTTAATTTGATATAAAAAGAAACAAGAAAACCAAATTACCAGTCTCAAAAATGAAAAGGGTTAATGTACCATCAATGAAGATGAAATTAAAGCAATTATTAGGAGTTATTTTGCCTAGTTGTATGCCAGTAAAACTGACAATCTAAGTGAAGTGGATGAATATTTACAAAAATGTAAATTGCCCAGATTAATAGAAGAGGAAATGGAATACTTAACCCTATGTTAGAAAAAGAAATTGACTAAGTCATAAATGAATTACCTAAGAAAACATCCCCAGGACCAGATGGATTTACAAGTGAATTCTATCTATTATTTGAAGAATGATTAATTCTAATAGTATATAAACTATTTGATAAAACTAGGTAAAGGAGTCCTACCAAATTCTTTCAATGACACAAATATGGTTTTGATACCTAAACCAGGGAGAGCAAAAACAGAGAACGAAAACTATAGACCAATTTCCGTAATGATCATTGAAACGAAATTCTTAAATAAAATACTAGCAAGTAGATTACAGCAATATATCAAAAAGGTCATATACTATGGCTAGGTAGGATTTATACCAGGACTGAAAAGCTGATTTAATATTAGGAAAACTATAAGCATAATTAATCATATCAATAACAAGAACCAAAAAAACCCCATATGATTATCTCAGTAGACAGAGAAAAAGCTTTTCACAAAATATAACACCCATTCCTTTTTAAAACACTAGAAAGAACAGGAAGCAAGCTTTTCTTTAAATAATAAATAGTATCTCTCTAAAACCAAAAGGAAGCATTAACTGTAATGGTCATAAGCTAGAAGCCTTCTCAGTAAGATTGGGGTGAAACAAGGATGTCCATTATCACCACTATTATTAACATATTGTATTAGAAATGCTAGCTATAGGGGCGGCCAGGTAGCACAGCGAGTAAGAGCACTGGCCCCAGTGTTGGGATGACCTGGGGGATCGAATCTGGGCTCAGACACTTAGCATCCACCCAGAAACACCGCCACGTAACCTTGAGCAAGTTACTTAACCCCAATTGTGTAGGGGTGGCCAGGTGGCTCAGCAAGTAAGAGCACTGACCCCAGTGTTGGGATGACCTGGGGGATCAAATCCGGGCTCAGATACTTAGCACCACACCCAGAAATAACTGGCCGTGTAACCTTGAACAAGTTACTTAACCCCAATTGCTTAAAAAAAAAAAAAAAGAAATGCTAGCTATAGTAATTGAAGGAATTAGAATAGGTAAGGTGGAAGCATCTGTCACTTTTTGCAGACAATATGATAATATACTTAGAAAACCCTAGAGAATTCATGAAAAAAAATAGTTGGTACAATTAACAACTTTAGGAAAGTTACAGGATATAAAATAAAATAAAACATCAGCGATTCTATATATTACCCACAAAACCCCACAGGAAGAGATAGTAAGAGAAATTCTATTTAAACAAAATACAGACAATAGAACATACTTCAGAGTTCGCTTGTCAAGATACCACCTAGTACCTATCAGATTTGTTAACATGACAGAATAAGAGAAGGACAAATGTTGGAGGGAATGTGGAAAAATTGGGACACTAATGTGCTATATATCAACACAATTACAAAATATGTCTTATACAAATAAAGATAAATTTAAACTGTTGGAGAAATATTAATTCCTCATGAGTAGGTCAGGCCAATGTAATAAAAATGAAAATTCTACCTAAATTAATTTTCTTATTCAGTGTCATACCAGTCAAACTACCAAAGAATTATTTTATAGAGGTAGAAAAAATAAAATTCATCTGGAAGAAAAAAGGTCAAGAATATCAAGGAAATCAGTGAAAAATTTGTGAAGAAAGGCAGACTAGAAGTTCTAGATTTTAAAGTGTGTTCCAAAGTGGTATCATCAGAACAATCTGGTACTCACTATGAAATAGAGTGGTTGATCAGTGGAATAGATTAGGTATACAATACACAGTAGGAAATGAACATTGTAATCTAGTTTTTAGTAAAACCGAAGATCCAAGCTTTGGGGAAACAACTATTTGACAAAAATTGCTGGGAAAACTGGAAAGTGGTTTGGTAGAAACTAGGCATAGAGCAGTATTTCACACCCTATACCAAGATAAGGTAAAAATGTGTATGTGATTTAGACATAAAGGGTGATGTCATATTAACCATATTACCAAAAAAAAAAAAAGCAAGAAAAATAAAGTGAGAAGATTATACTTTAATTCATACTTGGGGTTCATCAGTACTCTCTCTGAAGGTTGCATCCTTTGGAATTATCTATTATACTCTATTTATTAGAGTAGCTAAGCCTTTTACAGTTGATCATCTTTACAATGTTTCTGTTATTGTATACAGTAATCTCGATCTGTTCACTTCACTCTGCATCAGTTCATTTGGTCTTTCCATATTTTTCTGAAACTATCCCCCTTGTCATTTCTTATGTTGTATCCTTATGTAATAATACCCTGTAACAATCCTATACTACAACTTTTTCAGCAATTACCTAGTTGATGGGAATCCCCTCAATTTCCAATTCTTTTCCACCACAAAAAGAACTGCTACAAACATTTACATGTGTGTATAGTCATATATGCATATGTATGTATACACACATACATGCATATACATATCTGTCTGTATCTTTTTCTTTTTCTTTGATCTCTTGAGACCAAGTAGTGATATTGCTGAATCAAAGATTAATCACAGTTTTAAAGCCCTTTGGGCATAGTTCCAAATTATTCTCAAGAATGATTGGATCAGTTCACAACTCTACAGCAGTACATTAGAGTCCCAATTTTTCCATATCTCCAACATTTGTCCTTTACTTTTTTTGTCATGTTAGTAAAGCTGATAGATGTGAGGTCATGCCTCAGAGTTGTTTTAATTTGCATTTCTCTAATCACTAGTAATTTAGAGTATTTTTTATATGACTATGGATAGCTTTGATTCCTTCTTCTGAAAACTGCCTGTTCATATACTTTGATCACTTATCAATTGGGGAATGGCTCTTATTTTTATAAATTTGGTTCAGTTTTATCCTGTCTTATCTCACTTTGCACTTCCACAAAAGCTATTTACATTGAATGGAATGAATTTATTTTATATTTCCACCCATTAGAGTTCTTCTCTTCTTTTAGCCCTTTAAGACTTCTTTTATCAACACTCTCTCCCCACCCCAAAGCAGTAATCCTTCATTTCTCAAACTTCTCATGCTACTTTTTGCCTATTCCTCTACACTGAAACAAATTCTGGTTTGTATCATATTTATTTGCATATATGTCTCATCAATCCTTGTAGAATAAAAGCTCTTTGAGATCTAGGGCTATGGCCTTTTATCTTTACCTGATTGCCAAAATGCCCAGCATAAAGTTGCACATTAGATTTTTTTTTTAATTGAATTAGTCACCTAGTTCCTCTTATTATTGCTACCACAGGGAATTTTCAAAAAATTTCAATTTCATTTTCAATTCCGAAATCTTCCTCCCTCTATCTTTCTCCCACAAGAAATACACTACTCATTACATGTGTGAAATCATGCAAAACATTTCTACATTAGCCATGTTCAGAAAAAAAGAAAAAAAAGGAAGGAAAAAATATGCTTCAATCTTTACTCTGAAGCTATCTGTTCTCTATTTAGAGGTGGACCACATTTTTCATCTTGAGTCCTTTGGAATTGTAGTGGGTCATTGACTTGATCAAGTTTGCTAAGTCTTTCATAGTTGATTATCTTTACAATATTGTTACTGTAGGAATTGTCCTTCTGTTTCTGCTCTCTTTGCTTTTCATTAGTTCATATAATTCTTTCCAAGTTTTCAAAAATAATCTTCTTCATTGTTTTTTACAGCACAGTAGTATTCCATTACATTCATAAACCATAATTTGTTCAGTCATTCCCCAATTGATGGACATTCCCTCAGTTTCCCATTCTTTGCTACCACAAAAAGAGTTGCTGTAAATATTTTTGAATGTCTTTTTCCTTTTTCTTTGCCCTCTTTCCCAGGTCACTTTTTAAAGTTCCCTTGCCCCAGGGACACTATACTAAGCATTGTTGAATAAGTATTGAGGCAGCTGTCTCTTGTATTCTGAAGCTTTCATTTTATTAGTAATCTTTTTCAAGTTTTGATTATTCAAATGTTTTCAGATCCTTACAAATGCAGGGCCCCAAAATGTTGTGTTACTTTGTACTTTCTCTCTGAGTCTGGGTATGGAGTAACATAGACTCTTTTAGCCAGTGGGTTTCTTAAAAATTTAATTTGTATTTAATTATTGTAGTATTCTTTTGTAGGCTTATTTTCACTGCAATTTGTGATTCCCTATCACAAATGGGATCTCTCTTGCTCCCAATGAATATTTGTGTTTCTGATCATATTTGTCTGAATGTAGATTGTAAGATCTTTCCAAAACTATTTTGTTTTATGATGTCCTTCTTGGATTTCTAATTACTCGAAGTCTGATTGTATCCTGTTTTCTGACCTTTTTAGTGCTGGCATCAACCTTCCAATTAAATATCATCTGAAATTTCTATCCGAATATTGTTTATTCTTTCAAGTTTCTGAAATGATACATTAAAGATAAAATATTTTGGAAGAAAGAGCAAAGGAGAAACTCCCTATTGAATTTTGTCTGTTTTTTTTTTTCCTATGGATTTTCTGACCTACTTGTGAGAATTGTAGTCTAATATATATGCAATCCATAGGTATTTATTAATTTCCCCCCATCGTCTTTTTGTGAAGTTGGGTGCATCCTTAGCTTTTCTGATGTCAGTGTTTCTTAGCAAATTAGCTTAGTATATTAGTCTCTTTTGACCAGTAAACTGAAAGATCATTCCAATACTAAACAAAATTCCTGAATGCCTCTTTTTATGACTATTTCTTTACCAGTGAAAATACTGGGGAAAATTCTCATCTTGATTTGAAACTAATAAATGGCTTCAGTTAACTTTTTCCTTGTATTCTTTTTGGCAAATAATTCCATCATACAATGGAAATATATTTTTACCTGCCACATTGCCATCAGCAATAATATCTCCTTAGAACACAAAGTACCAGTAAAGCTGGTTAGACCTTCTGTTTCTTCTTAAAGAGTGACTCATGCTAAATAGAGGAGCATGTGTCCTATACCATTTCCCTGCCTTAAGAAAAACCCAAACAAACATCTGTTACATGTTTTGTTTCTTCTTGCTCTATCTTTGGTCTTTGTTTTTCATACCTCTTCATATTGCCATCTTGAAGTATAAAAATGGCTCTCCTTCTTTCTCTGTTTCCTTTGTAGGATACGAGCAAGCCAAGAGTTCCAGAACAGAAATAGTGCCAACAGTTTTTAGTGGTTTAGAGTACTGTAAAATTTACTTGTGGTGAGGTAGCTGAGCCCTTTCTTTCCAAGTAGGGGAAGCCCGCTTCTTTTATTCTTTGATCTTTCCAGCATATTCCATTTCCATCCATGTTATTCCATCTAGCACTTATTCAAGCACTACACATTGCAGAGCTCAGTCTATCTGTGGGTTGGGTCAGTGCTTTAGCTCCAGGCTTTAGAAATTCTGTCTAGCCCTTCACAGCATCTCTTAAATAAATAAAATAAAATAAAATGGTATGTGGTTGGTTACTGTAAAGCCCTGATTAATTGATCTATATACATTTTGGGAAACTATACCATACATATTTCAAATATAGCAGTTATACTTGATTATGGTATTTTTGTTCATTTCTTATAAAAAGAAAATTGTGCTTCTGTCACTTCTGAAGAACAATAAACCTTCCCCATCTTCCATCCTCATATTCATACAATTCCTTCCCATGAAACATTCCGAGACAAGTTTCAGTCAATTCTTTGAAAATTTATTGAGCATCCATTATGGGCAAGGCACCAACTGCTGCAATATCATTTAAATATAGCCTCTTACCCCTTCCTCCCTTTAAGTTACTGTATCATTTCATAAAGAAAAGTGAACTAAATGAAGCACAAAAATAATTTTTTCCTTTGGTCTGGACATGTGCTTTCATCATGATAAGGAACACCCCACTGATCCTGATCATCGACATATCTAGCTTAATGTCTTATTGTTGCCTTTGTATATTAATTAACTTTGTCATTAATGAAATTGTCCCTTGGCCCTAATGAAGATCTTTGACTTGGACTTTTCTAATGCATTTATCATTTAATTATAGGTATGCATAGAGCATGGATCTGGTTACCAGTATGCCCAGGTCACATTTTATGTCCCCACAGATACGTATTATTGTATCAAACATCTGTGTTTGTATCTTATTTCTATTACTAGATTTTATGCCATGGTGTTTTTCCCCACACCCCAACCCCCAATAGAATGTAAGCTCCTTGAAGGGAGGAATTGTTTTGTTCTTCTTTTCATCTGGTGCTTAGTAGGCACTTAAATGTTTGTTGAATTTGGACCAACACATCTGATCTTCCCATTTGACTAGCAGAGTACTCTACACATAATAGCCATGTAATGTTTGTTGAATGAATGAATGAAGATATGTGTATAAGGCATTCCTTATAGAAAGAAGAGTATCAGCAAAATCCAAGAAAGCATGGCCATGAAACATTTTCATGAAACAGGAGTCTGATTTGTGTGTTTGTCTGTGTACACAGTAGATCAGAGGTATAGTGGGTAAAGAGCTGGCCTCATCAGAATGACATGAGTTCAAGCCCTATTTCTGACACATAAAAGTTGCATAACAATTACTGATTTACATTAGCAGAACAAGTTTCCACACAAGGGGTTTCCTATATAAATAAAATTATTGTACCGAATAAAGAAAAAATGCAGTACCTATAGGAAATTAGTCAGAGATGAGGCTGTTAGGATAATGATATGGAGACCAGAATACCTTCTGAAATAGACTTTTGACTCTGAGCATTGGTGCCTTATGGAAAGTTCTTTTTATTTTAGCCTGCATCTTCTTTTCTGGGAATATAACCTATAGTTAGTTTTAAAAATTATTTAAAAGACTCTTTGGTAGTATTTGGATGTTAGTTGTCCCTCCTCTCTGACACAGTGCTGAATATTTAATAGGATAAAGCCTTTTCCTTTTGCCCTAATCTTATTTGACTGTGGTTGGACAGCATTACCTCACCTTTGGAGACTCTGCATTAATTCAGTTCTGTTTAACACACATTTAAGTGCCTGCTGTGTTCAATGCTCTGTATTAGACCCTGGGGATACAAAGACAAAACCAGACAATAATCCCTGCCCTCTGAGGAGCTTATAGTCTACTGGGATTTGCATTGTATAAAAACCTCAATATGGCATGACCTTTGATTTCCCATCTATTCGAATCACTACCCTCCTTTTTTACTTTGAATTGTGAGCTCCTACAGAATAGCTATACCTGTGGTTTTTCTTCTAACCACCAATTTCAGCCTTTAGTATAAAGCTGTTCCATATAGGGACTCTGACTGCCAGGATCTTTACTGAAATAGGGAAAATGTATGTAACAGGGGCAGCCAGGTGGCACAGTGAGTAAGAGCGCTGGCCCTGGCGTCGGGAGACCTGGGATCGGTTCTAGCCTCACATACTTTGGCACCCACGCAAAATAACTGGCCATGTAACCTTGAGCAAGTTACTTAACCCCAATTGCTTAAAAAAAAGTATGTAACAATTTTAGGATTATTATTAGTAATTGGGTAGTTCATAAGAAAGATTGGGGTAGACCTGAGTATGATATGATTTTAAAAAGTAAAACCATTTAGGAACAGTTAAAAAGAGTAAATATTTTATACAAATGAGGACTGTTAATTCTGGAAACCTACTTTCATTGGGAATGGGCTTAAGAGGGAACAAATACATATCTATCTAGAAGAGTATAAAAGTCTAATAAATTCAGAAAGAAATAAAATGCTAAGGGGATAGGGAAGGGGGAGAGGATAAGGGAGGGATCTTTAGAGGGGAGGGTGAGGGAATACGTCAAAGGAGGGGATAGAAGGGGTTTATGGGAATGGGAGGATAAGGGAGGGATCCTGCAGGGGAGAGGGTGGTGGTTAAGTAATAGGAGAGCAAGGTAGTGGATAGAAGTAAAATAGAGGAGTCAGGAGGGATAGAAATTAGAGATATACACAAACAGAAAAACAAAAACCAGGAGTAGAATTTGTTAGGGAAAGTATGTTTATGTATGTATGTATATATATATATATATATATATATATATGTATGTATGTATGTGTATATGTGTATGTATATATCTCTATGTAAATATATGTATGCTTAATTGTAGCCTTCTGTAGGAAGGAAAAAGAACAAAGTAAAAAGTACACAGCAAAGAACAAAAGAAAACTTACAAGGAAGCAAAGAAAATATGAACAGCTCTCAACACAACCCATAATATTTATTACATAGTCTTTCTTGAAATGGACATTCATTGCTATGCATTTTGAATCCTCTCATGTTCTGCTGTGCATATGACATGTTTTTTCTTTTCTTATTGTGTATTTAAGTTTTAATATTTAAGTAAAATGTTTAAAATGTTTTTAAATTATGATAAGAAATTTTTAAAAAAACAACATATCTAGAAAACAGGTCAAGGAAAACAAAATTAGTAATCATTGGACTATCTGAAATCCATGACCAAAAAAAGAGCCTGGACATTATATTTCCAGAAATCTTTTTTTTTTTATGCAATTGGGGTTAAGTAACTTGCTCAAGGTTACATGGCCAGTTATTTCTGGGTGTGGTGCCGAGTATCTGAGCCCAGATTTGATCCCCAGGTCATCCTGACACTGGAGCTGATGCTCTTACTCGCTGAGCCACCTGGCCGCCCCTAAGCAATTGGGGTTAAGTAACTTGCTCAAGGTTACACGGCCAGGTGTTTCTGGGTGGGTGATAAGTGTCGGAGCCCGGGATTCGATTCCCAGGTCATCCCGATGCCGGAACCGGTGCTCTTACTTGCTGTGCTACCTGGACACCCCTATTTCAAGAAATCTTAAAGAAAAACTGCACCAGAAGATAATCACCTCCTGAAAGAAACACCAAAATAAGAACTCCTAGGAACATTATAGCCAAAATTAAAGTTTCCAGGTCAAAGAAAAAATATTGTATGCAGTCAAAAAGAAAGAGCTTAGTTACTAAGGAGCAGTAGTCACGTTCACACTCGATTTAACAGCCACTACTAGAAAAGAACAAATAACTTGGAAGAATTCAAGAAGGAAAAAAAGGCTTAGAAATAAGAATAATTTGCCCAGCAAAACTTGTATATTACTACAGGGAAAAAATGAATCTTTAGTACAAGAGAGGACTTCCAAACATTGTGAGAGGTCAGGAACTGAGTAGAAACTTTGAAGTTCAGACACAAGAGTCAAGAGAAATATAAAGCAAAAAAGAATGGAAAAAATAAGGGACTAAGGAAAAGATAAACTGCTTGTATTCAAATATGAGGAAGTGATACCTGTGTTCCTTCTGAACCCTGTCATCATCAGCAGTGATAGAAAGAATCGATTTCAACAGAAGGTAAACAATAAAAAGCAAGGATTTACTACTTGCATGCTAATATGGGAAGATAATAAGTGTCCCCTCTGAGCCATGTCATCTTTAGGCATCATAGAGAGAGTTTAATTAGACAGAATGCCTGTAAATGCTTGCTATATCTTAGTGATTTTAAAAGGAGAATAGAAAGAGAGGAAAAGGAGTACACTAGGATTTTATTTTTCTTGTATTCTCAATTGTGGGGTAGGAGGGGGGAAAGCATGTTTTTTGCTGATTGAAAAAATAAAATTTAAAATAACAAAAGAAGGTTGGCCAGCACAAGATGATTTGGGAGGGGAAAAGGGAACAGGCTATCATGATTTTGAAAACTATGTAGTAAGGCATAAAAGGGTTTATGATTTCCTATTAGTGAAAGATGTACCCCCATCAATGGAATCATGGATCTTTAGCATTAATATCCACTTATTTTGACACTTACACACATATTTGTTTATATTGATACTTTGCTTTGCCTATATCTTGTCATCACAACTTGACTATAAGCTCCTAAAGGGGAAGAACCAGCTTTTACTTTTTTCCACACAGTGCCTTAGTGAGGGTGCATAATAAGTATATATTGAATATTTACTACATGAGAGAATTGGAATTTTATATCAGGTTTTGCTTCAAGTGACCTGTTTAGTGATACATTTTTGAAAATATAGGTAATTTTATAAATTTTCTTATAATATGAAATTGTATTATTTTATTTGTCCATTTCCTCTAAATTTTCTCTTATATATTCCACTCTACCAAGCCTATAGCTTTAAAAAAAATCTGTTGACACATAGGAAGACAAGCAAAAGAGAGATCTATACTGTACTTCAGCCCCATACAAAAATCAGAAAGAATACTGTTACTTTGCTTGCCTGATTTCAGAATAAATAGTTCTTTAATGGATTGGGTTGCCCCAGCATTCTTGATTTAGGATCTGTTGCAGAATGCAGCAGTTCTGACACAAGTAACATATGTGAAGTAAATTAAATTAAATTGCATTGCAGGATCCAGCCAGTTCGCTCTGACCCAGTCAGCATGCCAGGGTCATCTCGTCCAGTCTCTGATCGAAGGGGAGTTTCTACAGTGATCGATGCTGCCTCAGGTAGAAAACCATTCTCTATATTTGAGTTTATGCCTTGTTAGTTCTGTCCAGTTTTAGTTGCTTTCTGGCATGGTGTGATAATGTTTTCTTTTCCTTTGTTTGTATTTTTAAACAATGTTCCATCCTTTTTGTGTTGCTAAACATTGCCATACATTTATACATTCTTAAAGTTGGTGAGTGGTACGGTAGAGTTGGCACTTGATTAAATGTAATGAACACAATATTGAAGGCTATAATGTTGATGACTTATTTTGCCTTTGATCACTTGAATGAGGATCAGCAGGCTTGACATATAACATAAATACGATATATGGGTTCAATTTACTCAACCTGTTGAATATCAAAGTGCCTGATCTATGGAACCAGAGAGAGTCCAAATGCTCTAGCTTAAATGCCTTTATTATTGAAAGCATAAAGTTTAGAAATTCATTACCTTAACTATATTCTCTCTATCAGAGTTATTAACTCCCTACAGTACACATCATTAGTGCCTGGGAGCTAGGCTTTAGGCTTTTGTAGGTGACATTAGTTAGCTTTCTTTTAGGTGGGACTTTTCAGGCAAGACTGCTGAAAAAATTAGAATTATATGTTGATTTCAGTAATAGATTTTTCCTTTTTTCCAAATTGAGAGACACACTATTTGTACAAAAAAACAGGGACTTTGATACTTTATATTCTAATGCAGATGTGGAGCATCTGAAGATTTCCCACAGCAGGATTTTGTCAAATAAAATCTCTCACAAGTAGAATTATTAAACATACAGCATTAGTCAAACATTTGAGTCAAAGGGGTTTTAATCCAGAGTGATTTTAGAATCCCTAGCGACGACTGATTGGATTGAAGCTTAAATTGTAAACGAAAATGATAACAGAACCAGATTTCTGAAGCTCAGTTTTAAAAGAGTGATGGGTGTTGGGCTCCTGTTTCAAACTATTTCTATGCTTAGGTTTCTGAAATTTGAAGGCTGCCAGTTTTCCTGGGTTTGTTTAGGTTTCTTAAGCAGTCAGGTCTCATAATTGCCTTATTTAAGTACCTATAACCAGAGCTTTCTCCTCATTTCCTTTATAAATCTTTATTTTGAAGGGCTTCAAACTTGTCTCCTCAGTTTGAACTTGGCAACTAGGACTGCCTCCTGGGAACAACAAGATTTATATACATCTATCTCTGCCTTTCCACTGTGGAGTAGGTGTGAGGTGATTTTTTTTTTAAGATAATCTCTTAGGTCATTTCTTGGTGTGAGTTTACTAATGAAAGGCTTCTGCTAGTCTAACGTTTTCATTTACTACTATGCATCTTGGAAATTAGGTATTTTAATCTAAAATATTTTGTTCTGTGTCCACAGGTTTAATTTGTTGGTATTTTTTACATTTTAAAGCAACCAGGTTATTAGTATTTTTAGAGGAAAGTAGCTACTGTGAAATGAGCAAGAGCATGTCCCTGATGTATTTACCATATGTGTTCATAATGAAGGTAGCCACATGTTTAGGAGAGATTTCTTCCTCATTTACCATTGTAGCACCAATTCTGTTTCAGCTCCTAACCAATTAATTGCAGGTAGTGTGCAAAGACTGTAATTCACTATTGTAAGTGCCCTTTTGCTTAAGTTAAAGAGAAAGTTTAGTTTTAGATTGACTTTTTCTTGCCTCCTATGGTTGTTGATATGTTTGTAAAGAGCTTAATACAGTCTCTGGCACATAGAAAGTGCTTAATAAACACATGTTTTCTTCCTTTCTTCCTTCCTACTGTTCCACCAAATTGTGGTCACAGGCATATTTAGGATATTTCTTTAGATCTCCAGTCCTCAACCTGAATGGACCAGCCCTGATGTTTACTAGAGAAAGACCACTTCAGTAGTTGGGACTCCTACCCTTTCCCAAATCCCTTCAATTAGAGCAGGCACAGCAGTAGGACTGACTGATTTACTTATTTCAAGACAGTAAGACACATGTGTATTCAAGCAACTTGGAAAGGGATAAGCCAGAAATGAGGGCCTGGACTTTGAACAAAAAGCCACTCCCTATGTCACCTCAGAGGAGGTCTTCTGGATGCTGTGTGGCTGTGGAGCAAATCACATTACACCTGGTTTTGAAATGGATGATTGTGTTTTATTGTCACATTTTCAGGCAAAGCTTCATCTATTTGATCTAAGGAGAGTACCATGACTGTAACTGGCTTGATTTTCTCCTGATGTTTGTAAGATAGGATTCTTTCGTTTCTTTATGAAAACAAGTTTATTGGAAAATACCTTTTTAGGTTTTTCCTTTAAAAGGAGGCAATAAATTTTTATCACCACTCCTGAACCAGGAAGTCCTTCACTGGGTCTGACCCATGTGTGCATTGAAGGCTGCTGTGCTTTATGAAGATTCTTATCTCACTGTTTGATGGCTGATTGCTTAGAGGTTGGGCTGCTGTGGCGCCTCCTCTTATCAGGCAATATCACTTTGTCTTACCTTCAGACAATTTATGAGACCACGTTTATCATCTTTTTGATTGTTCTTGTGGCACATTTTATAGCTCTCCACCATTGTGGTGACAGCTCTTTCTGTGTGTGTCCAACCTGGTGGTGGTATAAACCTGTTTAATATGATTACTTTTCAGTCATAGAGATTAAAACTTAGTGTCAAATAGCTCGTTGTTCCAGGAATACACAAAATAATTCTTACTTTAGTCATTGTACTATTAAGTCCTTAGCCCTGAGTTTTC
This sequence comes from Petaurus breviceps papuanus, assembly GCF_028583685.1. NCBI lineage: Eukaryota > Metazoa > Chordata > Mammalia > Diprotodontia > Petauridae > Petaurus > Petaurus breviceps. The sequence continues at coordinate 3,012,134 of NW_027187398.1, read as the reverse complement.
TTTTGGAGACATTTAGGATAACTCAAATGTTATGTTCTTGGTGCTGAAAGAAAAAAAGAGACATACAGTGCAGTAGTTTTCACTAAAAAAAAAATCCTGAAAATTAATTAACATTTAACTAAATTAAAATTTAACTAAAAATTTAAAACACAATTTACTGTCTCTCTTGAGTTATGGTTTATTCTTTTCCAGACATTTTCTTTTGGAAACTTAAAAAAAATTAACCCTAGTAATCCTGGCAAAGGATAAATTTTGTACCTTAAAAGTCATAGACTCATACCTCTGTAGGTTATTGTCACCTTTCTTTGTGTTTTGTGGGATGTGTATAATTTAGATCCAACAAGAAATCAATACTTGATCATTGTTGAAATTTAAAGACTGTTATATTCAGAGAATCACAGAATCTCAGAGTTAGAAGGTGCCATATAGGCCAACTAAGACCAATCTGTGTGTTAACAACAGTCTCTTCTATAACATCCATATAAAATGGACTTCTAACCTCTTGAAGGTTTCCAGTGATGGAGAACATAGGAATTTTTTCCTTATATACAAATTATCTCTACTTCCCTACTGCTATTAAAACCCATGGGTTTTATAGGTATAATTACTTCTTTTTCCTATAGGTGAAACCAACCATGAATGCTGAAAAATAGAACCATGTGTCATTTTTTTAGTACTAGAGCAAACAAAATAAGTCTGATGTCTCTTCCACTTGAAATTGCTTCAGATATTTGAAGACTGCTATCATGGTTCCCTCAAGTTTTCTCTACGCTAAAGATAATCTAGTTTCTGCAACTGATACTATGACACAATCTTGAATCTCCTTGATTCTCTGGTTGCTTTCCTGGATAGTCTCCATTTTGTCAATGGACATCATAAATTCTGGACTTAGAACTGAACACAATGCTCCAAATGAGGTCTAACTATTCTTTAGCAACTATTTGATCTTCCTAAATGAGTTGAAAACTACTATCTGAAAAGGTTTGGGGTTTTGATAATTGTAAAATTCCTTTTTCCTCCCTCTGCTCCAAAGTAGGATCGTTTTGAGTATTATTATCTCGTAAAAATCCACTTAATATGACCAGATATAGGTTACCAAAAAGAGTTTGGGCTTGAGAGAATTTGTAAATATCCCCCACATCTCACTATTTACTCTTTCTTTGTTCATGGGAAATATTAATAGAAGAAGCAATTTATACCCCTACCTTGACTAAATACCGTGTCTCTCTTCCGTATATCCCAAATACAAAGCCACTTGAATATTCTCATGCTTTATACTTAATAGCCTGCCATTCAAAATACATTCCTTTTAAAGAGCCACTGAGCAGTTAACAGATAATATAATTCTCAGAGGATTCTTTCAATTCTATTTCCCACCTTACTGACTGAGCATACCACCTCTGAGAGCTGGTAGATCAACACTGCTAGGGTACTTGAAGCCCCTTCTTTTGTATAAACAATGATGAGTCTGAAAAAAATTTAGTTGACATGTCTTGAGGACATGTCTGCTGGTTTGTACCTTCTATAAGATGTCTTCCAGGAGAGCATCAAATCCCAAAGTTGAACTGGACTTTAGAATACATTTAGTACAACTTCCTACCCTCCATGGTAATCTCTTTTCTGATATCCTTAGCAAATGATCATCCACCCTTGGACACTTCCAGACCTTCCAAGTGATGCTACAACCATTTTCCTTATAGCATTATTCCATTATATTCCTGGTTCCATTATACCTTATAACTGACTGGTATACCAACGCAACACTTTGGTGTTTTTCTTTGGGAAAAATATCCACAAAAAAAGATATCATACATAAAATAAACTGTTGATGATGGTATAAGATGGAAGTGGAAATGAAGACAGCTGTCAGACAAATAAAATATGTCTCTAGCTGTCAGATTCTGGCATGATTATAGTGTAAACCTCAGGAATGGAAATGATTTTCTGTTACTTGTTAGAAGGAGAAATTTTGGGACCTCTTTTATGTGTTAAACTTGACCCAAAAGAAAAGTAGTGATTTCTGAATGAACAAAAATTAATTTTTCTTCTTTTTCAATTATGGACTTAATAAATATTGACAAACATGAATGTTTTCACATATAAGGAAGAAAGATTATACATGAAAACCCAAATCTCTATTCCATATAGTTTATTTTTTAAGTGTATATTAAAATGAATACAGTGGTGCTAATATTGTCCCTACTTGTTTGAGTCCCACTCCAACTTCCTTTTGCTAGAGTCTGTATTTTTTTTTGATGTTTCAAGGATATTGTTTTCTTTCTTTTCTTCTTTTGTATTATAAACACTACCTGTCCTCTTGCCCTTTTCACAATTATTCATCCTCTCCCCACTACAAAAAAAAAAAATCCCTCCTTTATAAGAAATCAGTATAGTCAAGGAAGTTAAATTCAGACCTTTTCCATGTCTAAGAATGTGCCTTATTTTGAAGTCGTTTTCCTTTGCCTTATTTTAATCATTGTATTTGTTCATAGAATTCTTTCTGGTTTTCTCAGACTCCATTTGTTATTCCTCACAGTAAAATAATATTCCATTCCATTCATATAGCATAATTTTTTCAGCTATTCTACAATTCAAGGAAACCTTAATTTGTTTCAAGTCCTTTTCTATTCTAAAAGTGCTGATATGAATATTTCTGTACCTATGATTCTTATCTTTTCTGTCTTTTGTCTCTTTGGATATATATGTTTTATAGTGTCACTATATATATATATATATATGTATGTATGTATGTATGTATGTATGTATGTATAAATGACTTTATGGGTGTAGTTCCAAATTACTTTCCATAATAGTTGGTTGGTCTAGTTCATACCTCCACCAACAATATATTGCCTACCAAGTTTGAATAAGTTAAGATTTTCAGCTCAAGTATTAAGCTGTAGTTTTCCTGTTGTTGTTTGTCCTTTATTCTCAAAGAGAACTATGACATCTGGGAGGTGATACCCTGACATGCAAGTGAATTGGATTTAAGTGAAGGAAGTCACCAGCCTCACTTTCTCCTCCAGAGCCATCTGGGTTCAGTGGTAAGATATAGATCAGGATAACCAGAGATGGCCCTGGATGCAGTGGGAGATCTTGGCATTTTTAAGCTAAGGTCTTTAACAAGTCTCAGTTTGACTGAGGGTAAACCTCATTCAGTGATTAAGGCTGGGTAAGAAATAAGGCAAAGAATAGCCTCTTTTACCTAGTCAAAAAAAAATCAATCTGGTAGGGAAGACCCTCAGAGTTTCTAGTCAAAATAGAAAAAAAAAATGCTATTTATATTCACGCTGAGCCAATCAGAGCCCAAAGAGTGATCAAGTGGGGTTTGGCCTGGTGGGACCTGTTGTTGGTCAGTCAATGAAAGCCAGAGTGATTTTGGTTTAAGGCATGATCCTTAAGGAAAAAAAATCCAGCCTGTAAATCCCAAGATATTTTGCTAGGTTTGAGTAATCAAAATTTATATTCCTTTGGCAGAACACCCACAGGTCTTTTTTTTTTATTAGTATGTAGATAGCACAGTAGAAAAAGAATCAGCTGAGCTTTTCCAATATTCTCTTCCAAACAACTTTAAAATTATGCCGTAAATTGAATTCTGGAGTGGCAGAGCCAACAAAATATTAGAATGAGACAGTCTTCCAGCCCAAGACACCATAGGAAGTCAGAAAGAGATCTGTGATAGAAAGAGGGGGCTGACCCAGAACCCATGTGAATGAAGCACCAGTAGTGGGACCCTAGTCCCTAGGTGGTGGAGACAGAAGCAGCAGCTGCTTCAGGAACTCTCAAGCCAAAGATGGTAAGGCAACTTGGCAACTACTGGTCAGAAAGAGATTATAGGGTGCTCCTAGTTAGCACTGGATACAGAACCAGATACTGCTTGGCAACTCCATTGCCTATACCCACTTCTGGATCATAGTTCAAGTCAGAGAGGAGCACTTGTGGTCAAGAGAAAGAAGGAACCCTGAAGGGCAATGATTTGGCAACTCCATTGCCCTATACCCAATTCTGATTCATAACTCGTGGGCAGAGAGGAGCACTTTTGGTCAAGAGGGAGTTGAAGCCCTGAGGGACAGTATCTCTTTGTCTCCTAAAGTATCGGGGACCCTGAGGAACAGTATTGTTTACTGTCTCAAGGGACAGCATTGATTTCAATCCTAAGGTATCAGGGGTCCTTGGTGGGTAAGGACAAAAGTGAAGACAGATCAGGAGAGTAGTAACCACACCTCTCCCTCACACCACCTTGAAAGCATCAAAACCTCCAATTGCCCCAAGGACTAGCTCTGAAAAGAGTGGTGCAGAAAAAGCCTGAAATTTTATATAGTACCTCACCTTCCTGACCTCCATGCCAGGAACAGAGCTCAACATTAACATATAAAATACCAAATCAAGAGACAGAATGGGAAAATGAACAAATAAGAAAAAAAGAACCTGACCATAAAAAACTACCATGGTGTGATAGGGAAGTTCAAGATACAAACTCAGAAGACAATAAAGTCAAAATAGCTACAAGCAAAGCCTTAAAGAAAAATGTGAATTGGATACATGCTTAATAAGCTTTCTTGAAAGAGCCCAAAAAGGATTTTCAAAATTGAATGAGTGGTAGAAGAAACATTAGTTAAAGAAAGGAAAGCAAAGGAAGAAAAGCATAAAAAGACAACTAACAACTTGGTAAAAGAGGCACAAAAATACTGAAGAAAATGACACCTTTAAAAACAGGTTTGACAAAATAGAAAAAGAGGTACAAAAATTCACTGATAAAAATAGCTCCTTAAAATACAGAATTGACCAAATGGAAAAAGAGGTACAAAAACTCACTGAAAAAAATAATTCCTTAAAAATTAGAATTGGGCAAGCAGAAGCTAATGACTCTATGAGACAGTAAGAAATAATAAAACAAAGTCAAATGAATGAAAAATAGAAGAAAATGTGAATTACCTCCTTAGAAAAACAGCTGACCTGGAAAAATAGATTGAGGAGAAATAATCTAAGAAATATTAGATTACTTGTAAGCCATGATCAAAGAAAGAGCCTACATGCAATATGTCAAGAAATTGTCAAAGAAAACTGTCCTGATATCCTTGAACCACTAAGGTAAACTAGAAATTAAAAGAATCTACCAATTACCACCTGAAAGAGGTCCTAAAATGGAAACTCCCAGGAATATTATGGCCAAATTACAGAGCTTACTGGGAGAAGGAAAAAGGGAGAGAAAGAATGGGAAAAATTATCTCATATAAAAGAGGTGGTCAAGGCTCCTTTTACAGTAGAGGGGGGAACAACACTAGAACCCCACTCACATCTAAATTGTTTCAAAGAGGGAAAATATATGTATATACTTAATTGGTGATAGAAATCTGTCTTACTCAACAGGAAGTAGAAGGGAAAAGGGACAACAGAAAGGTTATGTGTGTGAAAAGGGAGGGCAAATTAAAAAAAAAACAGTGATCAGAAGCAAAACAGACTAGGGAGGAGGGGCAGGATAGAGAAAAATATAAACAGGAAAAAAAAAGATTGCAGAGAAACCCACTAATCATAATTGTGAATTTGAGTGGGGAGAATTCACCATAAAATGGAAGCAAATAGCAGAGTGAATAAGAACCAGAATCCAACAATATATTGTTTACAAGAAATACACTTGAAACAGAGAGACAGAGTTAAAGTAAGGGGCTGGGGCGGCATCTATTATGCATCAGCTGAAGTAAAAAAGGCAAGGGTAGCAATCATGATCTTAAGACAAAGCAAAAGCAAAAATAGACCTAATTAAAAGGGGTAAACAGGGAAACTACAACTTGCTAAAAGGAACCATAGACAATAAAGTAATAGCAATACTAAACATGTATGCACCAAATGGCATAGCATCCAAATTCTTAAAGGAAAAGTTAAATGAATTACAGGAGGAAATAGCAAATTATACTAATGGGGTGCCTCAACTTTAAGAAAGAAGTCAAGGAGATGAATAAAATCTTAGTAAAGTTAGATATGATAGACCACTGGCGAAAAGTTTTTTTCCCCAGGCTATACATGAAACCTTCACAAAAATAGACCAGATATTATGACATTAAAACCTCAGAAGTAAATGCAGAAAAGCAGAAATATTAAATGCACCCTTTTTTTTAGACCATAATGCAATAAAATTGCATTTAATAAAGGATTGTGGAAGCATAGATTAAAAGTTAATGGGAAACTAAACCATCTAATCCTAGAGAATGAATGGATCAATGAACAAAACATATAAACAATAATTTCATTAAAGAAAATAAGACAACATTCCAAAATCTGTGGGATGCAGCCAAAGCAGTACTTAGGGGAAATTTTATATCTACAATGCACAGATCAGTGAGAGAGAGACAGAGACAGAGAGAGAATCAATGAATTGGGCATACAACTAAAAAAAAACTAGAAAAAGAACACATTAGAAAGTCCTAATTAAACACTAAATTGGAAGATTCTGAAAATCAAAGTAGAGAGTAATAAAATTGAAAGTAAAAAAAATTTTGAACTAATGAATAAAACAAGAAACTGATTTTATGGAAAAAAACTAATGAAATAGATGACTATTGATTAATTTGATTTTATAAAAGAAGCAAGAAAACCAAATTACTAGTCCCCAAAATGAAAAGGATGAATTCACCTCCAATGAAGATGAAATTTAAGTAATTATTAGGAGTTATTTTGCCCAGCTATATGCCAGTAAAACTGACAATCTAAGTGAAATGAGTGAATATTTATAAAAATACTAACTTCCCAGATCAATGGAAGAGGAAATAGAATACTTAAGTAACCCTATCTTAGAAAAAGAAACTAAACAAGCCCTCAATAAGTTGCTTTAAAAAAAAATCCTCAGAACCAGATGGATTTACAAGTAAATTCTTCCAAACACTTAAGGAACAATTAATTCCAATACCATATAAACTATTTGAAAAAAAATAGGTAAAGAAGAAATCTTACTGAATTCTTTCTATGACACAAATATGGTTTTGATACCTAAACCAGAGAAAATGAAAACAGAGAAAGAAAAATACAGACCAATTTCCTTAATGAATATCACTGCAAAAAAAAATCTAACTAAAATACTAGCAAAGAGATTATAGCAATATATCACAAAGGTCCTATACTCCGATCAGGTAGGATATACCAAACATGCTGAATTGGTTCAGTATTAGGAAAATGTATATAATTGACCATATCAATAACAACAATAACAATAACAACAACATAAGATTCTATCAGTAGATGCAAAAAAAAGCATTTGACAAAATTCAACACTCTTTCCTATTAAAAACACTAGAAAGCATTGGAATGAAATGAATCTTTCTTAAACTGATAAGTAATATCCATCTAAAGCCATGAGCAAGTATTATCTGTAACAAGAATAAAGTTGAAACCTTCCTGATAAGATCAGAGTGAAGCAAAAACATCCACTGTCACCATTATTATTCAGTATTGTACTAGAAATGATAGGTAAGACAAGAAAAATCAATTAAAGAAATAAAAATACATTTGACCTTGGGAAAGTCACTTAACCCCAATTGCCTTCCAAAAAAAATTAAAATAGGCAACATGGAAACAAAATTATCACTCTGCAGATGATATGATGATATACTTAGAGAACCCTTGAGAATCAAGTAAAAAAGCTAATGAAACAATAAACATCAGCATAGTTGCAAGTTTTAAAATAAATCCACATAAATTATCAGCATTTCTACATATTACCAACAAAGGTTAGTGGCAAAAGATAGAGAAATTCCACTTAAAATAATGAAAGACAATATAAAATACTTGGGGATCTACTGGCCATGACAAACCCAAGAACTATTTTTTTTTTAAAGCAATCAGGGTTAAGTAACTTGCTCAAGGTTACACGGCCAGTTATTTTTGTGTGGGTACCGAGTATCTGAGGCCGGAACTGATCCCAGGTCTCCAGACGCTGGGGCTGGCACTCTTACTCACTGCACCACCTGGCCGCCCCTAAGCAATTGGGGTTAAGTAACTTGCTCAAGGTTACACAGCCAGTTAATTTTGTGTGGGTAAGTATCTGAGCCCGGAACTGATCCCAGGTCTCCTGACTCTGGGGTCAGTGCTCTTACTCACTGCGCCACCTAGCCATCCCCCAAGAACTCTTTGAACACAATTACAAAACACTTTTCACAGAAATAAAGGCAGATCTAAACAATTGGAGAAATATTAATTGTTCATGGGTAGGCTGAACCCATATGATGAAAATTACTATTCTACCTAAATTAATTAATTTATGTAGTGCCATACCAATCACACTACCAAAGAATTATTATTATTTTTTAAAGCAATCGGGGTTCAGCAACTTGCTCAAGGTTACACGGCCAGTTATTTCTGAGTGTGGTGCTAAGTATCTGAGCCCGGATTTGATCCCCAGGTCATCGCAACACTGGAGCCAGTGCTCTTACTCACTGAGCCACCTGGCTGCCCCAAAAGAATTATTTTATAGACCTAGAAATGATAGTTACAGAGTTTATCTGGAAGAAAAAAAGGTCAAGAATATCAAGGGAAACAGTAGAAAAAAATGTGAAGGAAAGCAGCTTATCAGTTTCAGATTGCATACTATATTAGATAGCAGTAATCATTACAATGGTCAGATACTGGCTAAAAATAGAGTGGTGAATCAGTGGAATAGTTAGGTATACCTTACACAATAGGAAATGACCATAGTCCAGTGTTTTATAAATACAAAGATCTAAACTTTTGGATAGAGGATTTAGTCATAAAAGGTGATGATACCATGAGTAAATTAAGGGAGTGTAGGAAAAATGTACCTCTCAAATCTATGAATAAGGGATAAGGGAACAGTTCATGACCAAACAAGAGATAGCATCACAGAATGGAAAATGGATAATTTTCTTTTGCCTTTTTTTTTTTGAGGGACAGTTGGGGTTAAGTGACTTGCCCAAGGTCACATGGCTAGTAAGTGTTAAGTGTCAGAGGCCAGATTTGAACTCAGGTCCTCCTGACTCCAGGGCTGGTACTCTACTCACTGTGCCACCTAGCCACCCCCTAAAATGGTTAATTTTAATGACATGAAATTAAAAAGCTTTTGCACAAATAACACTAATGAAGCCAAAATTAGAAGGAAAATAGAAACTGGGAGAAAATCTTTTTACAGTAAGTTTCTTTGAGAAAGGCCTCATTTCTCAAGTATATAAAGCCAGATTTGTAAAAATAAGAGCCATTTGTAAAAATAAGAGCCATTCTTCAGTTGATAAATTGTCAATGGACATGAACAGGAAACTTCAGAAGAAAAATCAAAGCTATCAATTGTCACATGAAAAATTACTTTAAAAATCACTACTGATTAGAGAAATGCAAATTAAAACAACTCTTGAGATAATACCTCACATCTGTCAGATTGGCCAACATGATAAAAAAAAGAAAATATTAATGCTGGAGGGGTTGTGGAAAAATTGGGACACTAATGCACTATTAGGGTTGTGAACTAGTCCAAACCTTCTGGAGAACAATTTAGAATTAAGCCCAAAAGGCTACAAAATTCTGCATACCTTTTGACCCAGCCAAACTACTATGAAGTCTGTATCCCAAAGAGATCAAAGAAAAGGAAAAAGGACCTATTTAAATAAAAGTATTTATAGTATCTCTCTTTTTTTTTAAAAAGCAATTGGGGTTAAGTAACTTGCTCAAGGTTACACGGCCAGTTATTTCTGGGTGTGGTGCTGAGTATCTGAGCCCAGATTTGATCCAGGTCATCCCGACACTGGAGCTGGTGCTCTTACTCGCTGAGTCACCTGGCCTCCCCTGAGCAATTGGGGTTAAGTAACTTGTTCAAGGTTACACAGCCAGGTGTTTCTGGGTGGGTGCTAAGTGTCTGAGCCCGGGATTCGATCTCCAGGTCTTCTCAACACTTGAGCCGGTGCTCTTACTTGCTGTGCTACCTGGCCACCCCTATAGTATCTCTTTTTGTGTTGGCAAAGAACTGGAAATTGAGGAGATGCCCATCAGTTGGGAGGTGGCTGAGCAAGTTGTGGTATATGATTGTGAAGGAATACCATTGTACTATAAGATATAACAAGTAGGATGGCTTCAGAAAAACCTGGGAAGACTTATATGAATTGATGCAAAGTGAAGTGAGCAGAATATTGTCCACTGTCACAGCAATATTGTAAGGATGATCAACTGTGAAAGACTTAGCTACTCTGATCAAGAAAATGACCCAAGACAATTCCAAAGGACTCATGATGAAAAATACTATCTCTCTCCAGAGAGACAACTGATGAACTCTGAATGCAGATTAAAACATATTTTTTAAACTGCATTTTTATTGTTTTATTTGTGTTTTCCTTTGCAACATGGCTAGTATGGAAATATTTTTTGCATGACTTCACATGTGTAATCAATATCAAATTGCTTGCTTTGTCAAGGAGAGGTGAGAATTTGGAACTCAAAATTTAAAAAAGTTATTGCTAAATTTTTTACATGTGATCAAGAAATATTTAATAAAATAAACAAAATAATTTTTTTTAATGTTGTTTGGAGAGAATGCGGGGTTAAGTATGTAATGGAGGCCATTCCAGAGATCAGGAGTATGAGAAACAGGCCTGCTTTTGCTCATAATGAAAGTGATCTGTTTCCTGAAATTTATGCAGAGTAAGCAACATGGCTTTACTTCTTTGTCACCTGAACAGCATCTGTTGACAGACTTCCTTGACCCTATTCAAAGTCACTGTGCTTGCCTAGAAGCTCAACCTTCTCCATTTTCCTTGGGCCTCTCTTTTTTCTCTCCCCTCCCCTCCTTTTCCTTCTAGAGGGATGTTAATTTTTAGACTGCTGGAAGAAGATCAGAGGCAAGACAGCAGAAAGCCAAATTTTATCCTAGCACATTTATAAGGGAAAACTACCATTACTTTTTTTGACAGAATAAGGGGTGGGGGAGGCAGAGGATGTTTCTTAATTGAGAAACCTTTGTACTAATTGCACATTATTTCTTTGGTCCCTGTCTCAACTGAAAACATATCTATGATTTCTGCATTGCAAGAGTTGAAGTTTTCACTTTGTGTCCTCTTCTGCTTCCAGCTTTTTCTGAGCATCTCTGGGAAAATAGTGAGGGCTCTCCAAGTGGCACTCTTAAGCATAAGAGCTACCCGGCAATGACAGGTGAAAGTCCAGAACTACCATCTTTGTCTTTCTGGACTCTAGTTTATAGACCTCCAATCAAGGCAGGTCTGTTTATATAGCTTGAGTCAGGGGGAGACCAGAGGATGCAGTTATTAGAGTTTGTTTGAGTCTGAGCCGGGAAATCCATTTGTCTTAGTGACTTGTGTGTCAAATTGTTAGCGCCACAATGTTTTAAATTGTGTCCCAGAGCCCCAGTGGCCTGTAGCTATAGGTGCAATCTGTAAGCTGAGAAATAAATAGCTTCTCTCCGTTGAATGTGCAGTCTTTGTGTATTTCCCCTGAGCCTGACAAAAGTGAGCCCCACCACTTCACCCAGGGAGAGAGTCAGTCTTGTTATTCCCCTGGATATTGTTGAGAGCTGTCTGACCAGACTCAAAGCACATGATCAGCACAGAACTCGTTCTCTCTGTTCAGGGACATTGGCAATGGTCTCGTAGTAGGAACAGTCATCACATATAGTAGCCTGGACACTTGATTTTCAGTCCCAATTTTGCCACTGACTTAATGCAGGATCTAAGTGACTTCCTTCATATCTTTGGACCTCTACCTCCTGATTAGTAAAGTGGAAGGTTAGTCTAGATCAGTATTAAAATCTTTCATACCACAATGTCTAATACATAATAACCACTTAATAAATAGTTCTTGATTTGTTGATTGATTCCTTTGTTCTTTACTTTAAATGTTCCCTTTCCTTGCCTTTGCAAGACGCTGTTGTATTGCCCTGTCCTGCATGATCCTGGGTTCTTTAAGGCTAAGCTAGAAGAGCCCAAACTCTCTCAGGATTTACCAATCCAGAAAGGCTTTGAGCAATCTGTCATTTCTATCATTTGTTCATTCAACAAGTATATTCTAGCACCTACTACATGCAAAGTACTGTATTTATTATATGCTGGGGTTACAAAGACAAAAATGAGATGGTACCTGACCTCAGGAGCTAAAATTCCATTGTGTTATACTTACCAGCCTAGCTAAATTCATCCAGAATTCTGGCCAGAAAGCAAGCCATCAAGGCATAGGGCTCTCTACTAAGGCATGGAAAGTTTGAGATCTGAATCAATGTCTGGATTGTCCATGCTAAGATAAGCACAGAGCCTTGAAATGTTTAAGTCAAATTTCTTCATTTTGTCATGTTCAGATTTAGAGTAGGTCAAAGTTTTTATTGTCTAAAGGTCTGATAAAATCTCTACATCAGATAGCTAAACCCCTTTTGGGGAACTGCTGTGATATTAGGAAATCTTTTCCAAGTAACTCATAGCTGTGAAGGGAATCTTTGGGCCTCTCTGGAAAGAAAAGGCACATTTCATGCACATGTCACAAATGGTTAAGTAACATTACCCAGAGTCAAACACAGTACCTTGTACAGTAGTATGTTCTTAATAAATATTCATTTAGTAATTCAACAAGCATTTAATAAACACCTCCTATGCATCAGGTTATTTGTTAGACTGGAAATACTGAAAGGGGGAAAAACAGCAACCCCTGCCCTACATTCTGTTGGAGAGAAATAGCATGTGCTTAGACAAGAAATTATCTATAAAATACATATGAAATGATTTCTTAGGGAAGGACACTATCAGTGGGGGGGAGGGGGTTATCAGGATAAACTTTCTGAGAAAGTTGTGCTTGAACTGAGTTTTGAAGGAAGCAAAGAATTCTCTAAAATTGAAGTAAGGAAGTGGCACGTTCTATGCATTGGGAGCAGCCTGTGCAAAGGCATGGGTACTGAAGATGAAATTTTTGTATAGAAAACAATAATCAGGTTAGTTTGGTCCAAGTGGCAAGTGTATAAGGGAATGTCATATGAAATAAGCCTGGAAAGGTAGGCTGGAGCCAGATTATAAAGAGAGGGCTTTAAATGCCAAGTGGAAGAGTTTATGCCTAGAGGCAAAAGAGTCACTGGAGCTTCTTGCGTAAGCAGGCGACATGGTCAGATCTGTGCTTTAGGAATATTATTTTGGCATTTGTGGAGTATGAATTGGAGAGGGAAAGGATTGTAAGGTTAAGTCTTGGGTTCACATCAGCTGAGAGCAAAAACTGGGACACTTGGCTCCTGACCCTTCTTATTTCTTAAAATACATTATTAGTGACACCTCAGAAAGCCCAAACCTCTTTCTACCCCATGCGATCAAATATTCATTCTGAAACTGTCTGCTAAGAAGATCTGCGTGGGAGAGTAGCTGAGATAGATCAGCTATTCAGGTAGTGAAGATGTGTGAATGCAGCTGACATATGAAGTCTCCTGCTTGGTGAATTCCCAGCCTGTCCTTATTGCTGTAGGCAACAACTGACAGGTCTGAGCGGTCATTGGTTTCCTGTTTCTGGCGTTGATAGGACACAAGAACTCCTGGCGTCACAGATACTTAAAAGCTGTCTCTGCTTGAGTGGAGCCGTGCAGTGCTGCAGGGTCCTTGTTGCACAGAGATGTAATCAATATGGTCTGGAGCCCTTGACCTAAGTCTGTAATTACCTGGACAGTATAAAAGTAGTTTGTTGTTACAGAGAATGCTCACATTCAGGATTTCTGGTGCTCAGTTGTGAATGTGGCTAGGGGAAGCTTTGGCCCTCCATCTGTTTTTCAAAGTAATCCAGAAAGTATCATAATAGTCACATAAAGGCAGTGCTTATGGAACTACAACAATGTGTCATTAGAGGTTGGGGTGCTAGGGTTTTAATCTCAACTGTGAGGTGAGAATGATACCAGAGCCTGAAAAAAGAAATTTTTATGCCTGGTAGTAATTTTTTTTATTCCAAAACAGGACCTCATCCCCATGTAAAATTTGTTTGGCTTTTCCTTTTATTGGGCTCAGTACCTGGACTTGAAGGGAGTCTATAAAACTCTAATATGTTTGACTTTGTAACTTTCCTGGAGCTGACACTCTTAGATTTTCCCATTCTCCTAGGGTGAACCTGAGATTGTGTGATGAACTGAAAAGGGAATTTGGTAAACAGATCTTTTCTATTCCACTAGGGGGGGAAAAATCAATGGGAGAAATTTCTCTGTTTTCTTGCATATTCATTTAAACAACAACAGCGTGCTCTGAGTCACAAGTTGTGGCAATGTGGTTTAGGTACATCGATAGCATAATGTCCAGGTTGCCTTACCTCCTGGCTTTGGAGTTTGAGAAAATCATAAGTGACCTGATGCTCTCAGTGGACCTCTGCTACTCCATCATTGCTTGGAAGTGGAAAATCTTTGTGCTGTTGTGGGTAATGGCATTGCCATTGTGCTACCTGGTGAAGGAATACAAAATGGTGTGGAGAGGAAGTAGTGTGAATAACTAACCTACTAATTATGTAAATAATATCTGAAGTAATAATATATAGAATAAACAAAATCCGATTCCAAAAGCATTGTAAAATGATTCCTATATTCAGAAATGACAGTTCTCTTTCTATCCATGTCTTTAAATAAAGCTGTGAAAAACTCAGGTTGTGGCTTAAAATCCTTCCTCAGCTTTAGGTGGTGCTTTTTTGACTTGTGAGTGCTGCTTCTGCTTATACTCATGTTAATCTACAGTGATAATTTAAATATTTGTTACCCTGGAAAAGTTAACTTCCCCCAGTTTCCAGTGCCCTTTTTAATTTTTTTTCATGTGGCATGACTCTTTAAGCACAACTCTTATCTTCACTGGCTTGTGATTCCTTTATGTGTGGAATAGACAGCATGAATGAAGAGGTTGCTGCTTTTAGCCAAAATTCCATTTTGCTCTTCTGGAGCTAGCCTGGAACATGGCTTGTTACCTATTGAATAATTTTATGAAATAGAAAGAACATAGCATTTTGATTCCCAGAAACCCAATCTTCTATGATCCATTGTCAAGGGTTGGATAGTCTGGCTTTTGCCATTTTAGGTAGTTTGCCCATTGTCTTAGGCCCCAAGGAAAATGCCAGCTTGGGACATGCTGTGGTTGTTTATTTGTTTTAATAATGTAGTTATCTTTTGCATGAGACTAAGCTGTTAGAATAAGTTTGAGACTGGAATGAATTTTGTTACTTTAAGCCAAAAATTCTCATTGGAGGACTGCCAAGAAGTTGGTAATGTCAGTCCAGTTTAGTGGCCTCTCTTTCTTACACACTGGGTAGCCTTGTGGGACGTGGTAGGGCTGGTTTCTATTGTATTGAATGTCAGGCTAAACCTTAAAGGTAGCACATTTTCCTTTGCTGGACTAAGCAAATCAGAAAGACCACAGCTATTTTGTAAAGGCTCAGTGTTAAAATTGTAGAGTTCAAATTGTAGAGAATTCTGAGGGCTGTATTTAGGATTGGAATTGGGCTTCTCTGGTTAGTAATCTTTTCACAAGACTAGATTATAAGGTTTTGAAATAAGAATGGTTTGCTAGTTGGGAGAGGAAAAGACCCTGCTTCTTTTATCTTCTGTTTCCCTTAGGGTAAGGAGGACAATAAGCTTTCCCACTGAGCACTCTGGAAGGCTTCAAGCCATCCCACACAACCATGGGTCATGTCTGAATGAGACTCCCTACTATGGCCACTCCAGCTGTAGGAATGGTTTACCTAGTCTAAAAGGACCTACCCAAAGGACTCCTGGTTTCAGTCCTCTGAACAGCCAGATTCCCAAGCAGAACAAAGCCAAATCCATTCTCCCAACTTGGCAACTGACTGCTTTCTATAAACCTAAGGGGAGCATGACTATAGTCTATAGTGAAAAAAGGTAAGTAAAATAGACTCTTGGAGGCCCAGTTGAGTGTTTTCCCCAGTTACAGGAATTGTGACCTCACCTGGCCATGTGGAACGCAGCCTGGGGAAACTAAAGAAAGAAGGGATTGAGGGAACACAGATTGAAATAGACACAATCCTGCCATGAAACTCACACCAGGCAAATATCATGAAGAGATCCTCTTGTTGAACTTCTTAACTCCCCCAAGGGTATCTCCTCTTCAGCTTTAGATAAAAAAGAGGCAGGATTGAGCATCTGTCCTGGTCTCAGCAGCTGTGACCGACATGACAAGCAGAAGGAAACATCCCAGGTCAAGATGAAATGGACCATATGTCTCCCAGTACCCAGAGAAACCAGAGCCATGTCTTGGCGGCTGTTTGTGGTTCAGCATCAGAGAACACATAGGGTTTGTTTCCATTCTAGTTGATCATTTCCTTTTCACACTTTGAGGCAGTATTGACTTTTTAATGTGCTTTCAGTGTACACATTTGCTTTTTAATTCAGGGAATAAGTTGAAGAAAAACAACACAGAGCTTTCTAAGAAAGAACCCAACATGATAGCTACATTGGGCTGTGACCAGCACCCCCATTTGGGAAAGCCCAATCCGCTATGGATCTTACAAGGCGTTGTAAGATCTCCTTGGGAGCTGATCCAGTTACACTGGGAGTCCACCAGATGGGAATCTTAATATACCATGGTCCATCCGTTCAGATTAGGTTGGCTCCAGGAGCCGAGCCTGATTGAATTGGATCCCATGGGAAATGGAGATGAACTAAAGGTATGTACAGTATTCTTATCAGATCTAAATGACTGTCTGAAGTATGAGGAGGGAATGTGAGAGAAAACCCTTCCTCTGCTTCCATTGGCCTTCTCTGTTCCTTAACCAAAATGGAGAAATAGAATAAGGCATAATTTGATAGGGTTTTCTTAAAAGTAAGTAGGGCTGACCCATCTAAAACTGATATGCTTGTTTCCTGGCCACATTGGAACAAAACTTGTGAATGTATCTCCTCCTACCCTCTTCTTCAAAGTAGGTTGGTTCCAAATTAGCATCTACCAAATTGAGCTTTTTAATAACTCAGAGCTCAGTCAAAATAGGGGAAGTTGATTTTTACTGCAACAGATTGCCATAAAAAGTTGGTCAGAATTTAGACCTGGTTGACTCTGTGTCCACCAGATGAGTAGTTAAAAACCGCAAAGTCTGGAGTTTATGCAACCTAAGGTTAGAGGGGCTTTGGAACTCCTCTGCTCAGGATACAGTGTGTATCCTGTTAATCCCTAAAATGTTCTTCTTTGACTTTGTCTAATTTTCTATACTGATCATTCTTGCAGGTGAATAGGGCAGTTAAGCTCTCCAAGCCTGTTTCTTAATCTTAAGAAATTAAAAAAAATTTTTTTTAATTTAAGGGGTCTAAAAACAGTTTTCTTAATCTTAATATAAGGTAAGCATAATAAATATTGCAGTAGCCACTTCCCATTATTGTTGTGAGGATAGTACTTTTTAAACCTAAAAGTGCTATACAAATGTATTGGTATTTTTATTCTAAATCTCTCAGTTCCTTTCCTTAGCTTACTTTAGCTTTTCAGCCTTCATTCAGAAGAGGCAGAATCTTGTGCCTGGGATGCCCTCCCTACTTTAACTGGACAAACTCTTTTTATTATTATTATTTTTTTTAAAGCAATTGGGGTTAAGTAACTTGCTCAAGGTTACACAGCCATTTATTTCTGGGTGTGTTGCTAAGTATCTGAGCCTGGATTCGATCCCAGGTCTCCTGACTCTGGGGCCGGCACTCTTACTCACTGTGCCACCTGGCTGCTCCTTTTTATTATTTTAATAATAATTTTTATGTAATAACAATGATTTTAATTTTAATTTTTTGAGACTTGTCCATATTATCCCATTCAGACTAGAGTGGTGCAGTAAACTATTGCAGTTGTCCAGTCTCACTCTGATTCACTTTGGAGAAAGACTTGCTCTGTTTTCAACCTGGGTCAGTTCACCCTTTCTTAGGCAACCTAGTTCCTCCTCCACATACTCCACCCCCAGTTCATCAGGGACTCACCATATTAATGCATAACTTTGACACATGATCAGCTTAGTCCACTAGAACTTAGAACTTCCAAGCATATAAACTCTGCCAGCCCTAGACTTCACAGTAGCAGGGATTACAGATGCCCAGCTCTTTTTTAATTTTTTCAAGAAACTTCCTCTGACTGGTTGGAAGAAAGAGTGAACCATCTGGGCTTCTCCCTATCTAAACATGCAGTTCCTGGTATTTCCCTTTCTCCTTCACCATACATATTAACCATTTTTATTAACTAAGATTGCTGACCCCTAAATGGCCTTCATATGGTTGACCAGAAACAGCCTAGCTGTCTGAACTTGATAACCGTTCTCATTATTTACTGTCTCTATCACCTAATACCACAAAAGTCAGAAAATGCTTGTCTCCTGACCTTCTACTTAAAGGGACGTTGACAGACTTACTTATGGTCAAAGGCTGTTGGATTCACGGCTCACCTGGGCATCATTGCAGCTCTGCTGCTATTGCAGACTCTGAAAGTCCTTACCTCTTAAGCATCACACATTTATTTTCAGCTGGGAAAGCCACTATCAATTCAGATAATGGTTTCTCCAGCTGAAAAAGGCTTTGCTGTAACGGATGGTGATTGCCCAAGGTCACACATATTTTCCATCTACTTGTGGGAAAAATGTAAACAGTAGGAGATTGGTACATCAGTGGTTGAAACCCACACTTTAAGTACAGTTTTTGTGATTTGTGTGCAGAGTGATTGTATTTCCTTTAGACATTTTAGTAATTGCTTTTTCAAAGCGTGAATTAAAGCTTAGAACTAAGCTGGAAACATGCTGATTCTAATTGGACCTGACACCTTGATCTTCTATCATGGAGTAGCATATGAGTTGGGATTCCCAATGGGCTCTTGTACAATACAATATTTATTACTGTAAAGATCTAAGAGCTCGCAGCCACTGTGCAACTTACAAGAGATCTCCAAATCCCATCCTTTTGACTTCTGTTTTCACATGTTAAGGAGATTCTGCTTTGTTTTGTACAATATATTCAGAAGTTTATTTTTCAGATTTCAGAGTAATTATTTCCATGATATTTATTTGATTTTTTTCGATCAATGTTCTGGACCAAAAGAAGCTATTTCTGATGGTTAGAATGGAGAAATAAGAGAAATCCTGGGCTCAAATAATGGTTTCTATTCTACAGTCCAGCAGTGTCGGTATAATTTTTGACAAATAGATAGCCTATTATGTGTTAACTTAGGTTTTCCATTGATACTATGAAGTCATGAATAAACATGTTCTTTAAAACATTTTTAAAATAGCAAATTAGAATTGAGATTGATTGTACCATAGAATCTCACCTTTAGAGCTGAAAATGACCTTAGAATTCATTTAGTCCAGTCCCTTCAGATGAGGAAACTGAGACCCAGAGAGAACTTTTGCTTCAACTGAAAGGACCATTTTGGAGCCTGTGTTAACATTAAAATCTCACTTTGTTCAAAAGGAGTGTCCTTATTATAAGCTTAAAAAAAAACCCCAAAACTTTTTCATTGACAAATGTAATCAGAAAAAGAGATAGACCATATATACATATATATGCATGTATGTATATAGTGTATATATGTGTGTGTGTGTGTATATATATATATATATGACAACAAATGGGCAATATTATATTAGGATCACATTGAGATAGTGGGGTTGGGGGAAGTAACACAAGAGGAATGTCCCCAGCATGTAATATAGATCTTCAATGGATAATTTTTTGGGGGGGGATGAATAAGACTTGTACAGTATAAGGAAATCATGTTTTTTTTTTATTTTCATGGAGGCAAATATCTTTTTAGTTAAAATTTTGGAACCATAGATGAGAAAATCGAACCCCAATATTTAGAACATAACTTTATCTAGCTCTGCCAGTCATTGCCCATCCATGCCTCAGTTTTCTTCCTAGGAAAATGGGAATGCTAACATTTTTAGAATAGCTTTTTTGGATGAGGAAGTTTAGCTTGAGAAAGACTACAGAGACTGAACCATGAATCTTGTGTCTTCAACATTGTTCAATGTTTTGTGGTGTTTTTATAAAGGACTTCCTCTTAGCAGAGGAAGCATGCCCCATAGATCTGATTGACTGACCACTGAAAAAAGCAATGGGAATAGCAAAAAGGATTGCCTTCATCTTAGGGCTTCTGATAATGACCAGATGACAGGCCATGAGACTCTAGAATGTTCTCTCAATTGAAGCTGTTTTTCCAGAGATTTTAAGAAAGAAGGACTTTGATTCTCAGTTCAGAATGAATGAACTCCTGATAGAATAGATGATTTTTCAAATTCATTTGAAGTGTGAGGAGCTTACAGTCCTAAGTACAGGGCACATATCACCCTTAAAAGAATAGTAGACATTTTGGGAGCCCTGAAATAGAGAACGACAGGTTTGGGTTTTAGAGGCAGCAGCGCCTGACTGCAAGTCAGGAAGACTTGGTTCTAGTCTTGGCTTTTTTACTTAAATGACTGTGCATGGTCAAGGCCCTTTTCCTTTGACCTCCTCTTTCTGTTAGGTAAGGAAATTGGACCGACTGATTTTTAAAACCACTTCTATCTCTCTAGGATTTGGTGCCATTAAGGTAGAATTGTAGTAAGTGGAAGTAACCATCCTTATAAGGAAATGTATGGAACTGTAGTTGATAAAAATTGCTCTTAATTTAGTGGTCTTTAAAAAGGACTCCCAAGTGCCTCAAATGGCCTGAGCATCCTTTTAAAGGGATTTTAATCTGAGGACTAAGAAAAGGAAATGTTTCCCAATTAAATCTTACTTCATTTTTGACATAGAAAAGTGACCTTCTTTGTGATGATCATATGTTTGCTTTGTTTCTTTTTCTTTGCTTACTTTCTTCTTCAAAAGAGGGCAGATTTTCCTCTTTCCTTTGCCATATTTGTTTTTCATTTTCTGGTAACCACTATTTTCCTCAGACTATAAGGGGAGAGTGGAGCCATTTGTTTTGGCAAAGGAACAGATAGCAACAATGATGATTGGACAGTTTCAGAGCTTGCTGCTTTCACTTGTTTTCTGTCAGTCTCTCTGCTCTATCTGACTCTTTCATTCTCTCCAGTCGACTTGTTTTGATAAGCCTGTATGGATACAGTAAAGGAATGGCCCTCCCTGTGCTGTTGGGAGTTATAGATGTGTCAGCATTTCCATAACAGCCCCTTTGCAACGGGGAAGTGGGGGGCGGCAAACTTGGCTGTAAAAATGTGTTCTTGGCAGAAATTGGGCAGAAAGGACTCAGCCTGGGTGAGACAATTTCTTAGGTCTTAGGAATGCCAGAGCTTTCCTACAGGAGGCCCCCATCTCCCCAAGTACTACAGTTAGTGGTTTCAGCTCTTGTTGACCCTTTTTCAACCTAAGTTTTATAGCCTATTAGTGCGATGTGGGGATTTTTTGGTTTTTGTTGTTGTTGTTGTTGTTTTCCTGATTCTTTAGGTGGGGTTTAAAAGCATTCTGAAAATTTAAGCTGGTTCATTTAGAAAGTTTTCATTTATTTCACGTGGGCAGTTGAGTCTTTGCAAAAATTCCAAGAGCTTGGGTGGGCTTGGTGTTCACCCACTGCCCACTTCACCGAGATGTAATAGATTTGGAGTACCATTCCAGGCTGTCTGGAGGCAAACCATTTAAGGAAGAATGCCCATTTATTATTTTAAAGAAACCCAGAAAAGCATTAACATCAGTGAGAACCAAACAGAGGGTGAAAGTCTCTGAGGACTTTCTGTGCAGAGCCTCGTTTTTAGGGATAGTTAGAAGTCTCTTGAGTATCAGTACTCCTTTGTGGGAGAAAACCTAGGGTGCTGATATCCATGATTTTATTGGAAGCACAACCCAAGGAATAAAAAGTAGATTTTTTTTAACTCAGAAAGGTTAGGGACTGCAGCTCTAGTAACCTTCCCCACCCCTGCATCAAGGGCTTAATATCCTTGCCAAGTCCAGTGGGTCTGTCATTGCTGACCACACTAGAAGGAAGTGGTGTGTCACAGGCAGCCACCCCAGCAAACTATGTGAACTCTTTGGGGGCAGAATGAGCAGTGCCCTACCATAGAAACCAAGTTATGGCATCAACCTAGGAGAAGACAGAAGTCAGGGAAAGTTGTGAAGTTTTCATTATAAAAGACCACATAATACATACTTGAGGCAGCTTTCCAGGGCCCCCTCCCTTGTCTTAGCTGGCTGTGGCTTTTAAGAGAGCTGTATCTGCACCTCCACCACTTTCATCCCTTTATTTTTATGAGAACAAAAGTAAATTGGGTGCTATTTAAATACTCCCCACTTATGTTTATTGAAAACAGCACTGCCGAAGGCAGATCACTTCAGAAGGCTGCCTTGTGCCAGCCCCCAATTTCAACCCAGGTGGTTTTCCCCCTGGCTCTGGACCTTTCATCACCCTGTCTTTGCTACCTCAGACTTTTGCTTCCTTCTAGCCAAATGATCAAATGAGAACATATAGGAGTAGGCCCACTTCACTTGTGAGGTTTCAGTAAAAGTTATTAGTGTAATGGAGCTAAGGAACTGCATCTGAAAGAAGCCACAGCCATGCTGACAGGATTGGAAAATCTGGCAGATGACAGCTCAATCCATGCCACCCACTTCCCTCTGTCCTTTCCTGGTTCCCAGAGAGCAGAGAACCAGAGAGTGACTAAAGAAAGGCTTCAGCATTGCTGTGCATTTTGGCAAGGGAGGGAGGGATACATTGGGCAAGGTTCTGTGGGAGTCCCAGCAACTTGACTGAAGCCCTTTGTTGTCCCATGCTGCCATTGTGAAAGGCTATTCTAAGATAAATTTTTTTAAAAAGCACCAGCATTCATGGATATACTTCAAGGTAGTTTTTAAAGACCCTGTCCTCCCCAGTAATGCTTTACTTCACATAATGCTTCAATAATATCATTGAGTAATTGTTCAACCTCATAAATGAATAACTTGTGTTGGTTTTGTGGGGGGGGGGTGTATACAAAAAGAACAAACAGAAGCTATTGAGACTCTAATGTAGTGTCACATAGCATGTTAGAGAGGCTACAAATAGCTGTTTGGGAGACCTCTAATCCTTCCTGATCATCAGCACTTTATAAACCTTCTCTACCCCTGTGAGGCTTGTAAGCAAAACTATCCCCATATCCCATAGAAAGGGAGGAAACTGACAAGTTAAGTGACTTGCCCAAGGCCAGGAAGCAAAATGGGAGCTGAGCTGGGATTAGAAGTCAGAAGTTTCTGACTCCCAGCCAGGTGCTTAGCAACTCCCTGGATCAGCCCTATCCAGATGGCTGCTGAAAAGTCAATGAGAGACCCCTTTGGAGCCCAGGACTGTATTTGAGCCTAGTTCTTTCATTTCCTAAAAATAACTTAACTTTAGTTTTAGAATTCATTATTCTTGTGAACTTGGACACGGAAGTGCATTTTTACCATCAAAACCCTATGAAAAATTTACCGTTATATAAGTGAACAGCTTCTCTCTGATTTGTGTCTACAGCACAGGAAAAGCATCTCAGATGTATTATGTATTTTATAACAGAATATGTGTGTGTATATTTAAATTTTTTATATATCTTGCTTGCTTTCTCTTTACTTTCAGACAGTATTTGAGGGCACCAATTTCAGGAAAACATCAATTGAAAACGGAGCTTAAAATTTCATGCACAATAAGCTAAACTAAATTGCAGCTAATTTTTCATTGGTTGTGAGTTTCACCCCCAGTCCTAACTATCTTAATGAACTTGGGTTACAAGAAACAGGAAAGGTAAACCATTGAAGGCACTGTTGATCACAGAAACTTCTTACACTGCAAATGTGATTTTTTAGGATTACTTAAGCTTCAAATATATTTAATATAGCCAGAATGGGTACAAGTATATGTTCCTACCTAGTTTTTAGAGTTGTCTTTGTTCATTAACTGTTGCATAGCTAGGTTCCTAGGTTAGTCTCATCTCTACTAAAACTGGGTGAATCAACCTCATAAGAGAGGGAATTGTGCTTTCTATCAAGTGTTAATTTTTTAGGTTTATTAAAGAATTTCAGTTAGCCAGCTATTCTTCAATAATATACTTTGATGGATCTGTTATCTCAGTAACATAGACAAACCCATCACTAGTGGATAATGGAACTCATCAATTCCTTTTCATATTATTCTTCTCTATTCTTCCATAGTCTTCCATAGAAGATTTACTTGTCAGGTTGAAGGTTATGTCAGTCAATGGCAGTTGGCTGCTCAGCATAGCCCCAGCATCAGGAGAATGGGAAGTAGTAAAAGCAGACCCAGTGTAGCTCTTTGCTTACTATAATCTAAAACTGATTGAACCCTCCACATTGCTACACATTCAACACCCAATGGTTGTTGTAAAACTCCTCCCCAGGCAGGGCTTGGAGGACTACTTAAGGTGGCTGGCTTCTTTCTGACAAAAAAGAGGTGAAAGTGCCTACCCAGCTCCCACAGAAAAAAAGGGAGACATTCTCTCCGATGCCTCCAGTGGATTAAAGATTTGACATTCCTGTGTCCCCACTGGAACTTTCAAAGAGGGAGAAGTCTTGTCTGATGGGCCAGGGAGTACTAAGTAGGTATTGATAACAGGGCATTTCTCCCTGCCCTGTGAGGAAGATTGGTGACTGCAGGATGTGTCATGATCTTTCCTGTAGCCTTGATGTTTCTGGTGTTGCCCCTGCTCATGGTGACTGTTTCACATTGAACTACCCATTTTGAACTGCAAAGATTTGGCATTATCAGCTTCACAGACATGATCATTAAGATCAGGGATTTGGTCCTTCCGTGGAGAAGTGGGGGAAGCTTAAGATTTCTGTTCTTCATTCTCTCATTCAATTACTCTTTTAAGAGGCTGTTACTTTGTTTTGTTTTAATTTTTTAAAGTTTTTTAATGATTTTATTTGAAAATAAGTTTCTATAGATATTTCTTTTGTGTATTACATCACCATAGTCTCCCCCAGTATCTCTCCTCCTCCCAGAGAGCCATCCCCAATAATGAATAGTATTTTTAAAGATTACGCATGCTGATCAGTATTTTGAAAAAAAGTTGAAAACATGTACATTGTGCAACACTTGTAGACCTCCCACCTCTACAAAGGGTTGAGGATGAGGGGTGTGTGTTTGTGTGTGTGTGTGTGTGTATGTGTGTATGTTTGCTTTGTTTCTGTTTTAGTTTTTGTTTTCCTCTTTTATTGTTGTTTAGTCATTTTTTAGTCATGTCCAACTCTTCATGACCCCATTTGGGGTTTTCTTGGAAAAGATACTAGAGTGGTTTGTTATTTCCTTCTCCACCTCATTTTACAGATGAGGAAACTCAGGCAAACAGGGTTAAGTGACTTGCCCAGGGTCACACAGCTAATAGGTGTCTGAGGCCAGATTTGAACTCAAGAAGATGAGTGTTCCTGACTATAGGCACTGTGTCACCTACCTGCCCCTATCTTCCTTTGGTTCTGCCTATATCAAGCTTCTTGAATCTCTGACTTCAAAGTTGACTAGTAAGTGCTCTAAAGTCGTTTAAGAGTGTTTGAAGGTCTTTTAGAAGACCTTAAGGACCTCACCACCAAAGAAAGGGTGGATTAGGGTAGGAGCAATATCCTAACCCCTCTTTTCTCTGCTCTCATACAAGCTAGGTTAGTTTTTCCTTAGAAAGTATTGAAGCTGGGGCAGCCAGGTGGCTCAGCGAGTAAGAGCACCGGCTCCAGTGTCGGGATGATCTGGATCAAATCCGGGCTCAGATACTCAGCACCACACCCAGAAATAACTGGCCATGTAACCTTGAGCAAGTTACTTAACCCCTATTGCTTAAAAAAAAAAAAAAGAAAGTATTGAAGCTATCCTTAAGATTTGATTGGCCCATGGAATTAAAATCTCAGACTAGTGATATCACTTCTATTATCACCTCATTCCAAATAGCCATGAAGAGCTTCAGATATCCCCTGATGCTTGGCTGGCAGACCAGAATGAGCAACTCAAGAGGCAGAGGAGCTTTAAGTTAACTCAGTGTGCTCAATGTTTTTGCCCAAGCACCTCAATTTATTCCAGTATTGATTATAAACTTCTAAGAGACTGGCCTGTGTTATGCTTAGCCAAGAGCAGAGCCCTTGCTCTTGTTCTGTTAATATTTCATGGATACCCCGGTGACACTTAGCTCTTCATCCCTTATCCCTCACTCTTGACACATAGCTGGCCTACCTCCTCTTCCAGTCACACACGTACTTGATTATGTAGCATTATTTGGAAAAAAATTGCTATTAAAAAGATAGGTGGGTTTTTGTTTTTGTTGTTGCTATTGTTGTTATTATTTTTTTTTTGTTGTTTGTTTGTTTTTAAATCAGGGACCAGCTTAGGATCTCTACATAGATAGCATTTTTACTGTGGTCTGGTAAAAGAAAATGAGTTAAAAAAATGAATAAAAAATAATCTTTAAACATTTTCTATGTGCTGTGTTTTGGAGATGCAAGCAGAAAAGTAGATCCAGTCCCTGCTCTTAGGTAGCTCACATCCTAATGGAAGAGACAACATAGATGGAAAGTTTCAGCTCCAAGTCAAATGGAAAAGTCCCATGGTCCTTAAGGTACAGTGAGAATGCAGATAGCAGTGCACCTTCTTTAATCATAATAATTTCTGATGTTAAACCATTTGATAATGCCAAGGACTTTGATGGTGAGAATTTTCTTTCCTTGGTCTTCAGTAACTATGATTCCTGAGGAGGCAGGGACTGCAACACCCACCAAAGCAGTTGCCATTTCACATCTATACACAGGTTACTTCCTGGAATGATGGATACTGGGCCTGGGCTGGAGGCAGGATCAGTAATCTGGGGAGGAGAGGGTGACAGTGCTGCCACTCCTGGAGTTTGGGCTTACCTATATGTTTGAGGTTGTGGATTTAATTTGACTTTTCTGGCCCATCCAGTGTCTCCCTCAGGCTCTGCACTGAATCATCTAGTGTCTTACCTTCCCTATAGGGGGCATACATATACAATCTCTCCTGTATTCATTTCTTCTCCCCATTGTCCACTCATACTGTCACTACCCTAATTCAGTCAGGATAATGGTAGTGTGACTGTAGATGATGGTTACCTCCTCTTCCTAGCCATGCCCACTGTGCCTTTAAAAACTCTCTAGTGATGAGTCATTCACCAGAACTTTAACAATCTTGGTGCCTGGGACAAGTATCAAGAATTGGACCTAGGGTAGGCAACACAAATCATACCCATATCGAGCATCCAGATCCACTCTTAGATCAGCTTTCTGTTTCATGGTGTGAAAATGATAAGAGTAACAACAGCAACAATAAATATACCACTTACATAGTGCTTTAAGGTTTGCAAAGTGCTTTACAGAGATTTTCTCATTTTATCTTTATAACAGAATAGAGGGAGAGGAGTTATCCCAACAGAGGCAGGACCTGTCCAGGTTCATAGGTCTTCCTGACTCCAGATCCAGAACTCTATCCACTGCATCACCTAACTTCCTGCTTATATAGTAATTAAGACAAATTCAGGTGATCAGAGAGACTAGCTACTTGGGCTGTGAAAGGAGTCTAATTTTTGTGCCCTAGTTAAAGTCCTACAAGGATAATACATTGAAGCACATGACCCGCAGGGCAGGGATTCTCAACCTGGGGTCTGTGAATTTTTTTGTGAAAAAAATATTTCAATAACGGTATTTTAATATAGTTTCCTTGGTAATGCTATGTATTTTACTTTATTTCCTAAAAACCTTATTCTGAGAAGAGTTCCATAGGCTTGACCAGGCTGCCAAAGGGGTCCATAATTTAAAAAAAAAAAGGTTAAGAACTCCTACCCCTAGGGTATTATCTGATCCTATTTTCCTGATAAGTGTGCATTTCCTATTTTGGTCATGACTATTAATTGTGAATGTTGCTGCCGGTGGAGAACTTTAAAGTTCAGTATTCTGCCTTCATACAGGCCTCTTTGAATATCCATGGAGGGTTACTAGGAGATTGGGGTGATGGCAAAAAACTTTATTAATATGTTGCTTTTTCTGGGGGATAGTTCCAAAATGCTTTATAAATGTTATCTCACATGTACTCCAAATGCCAAGAGGAAAGTAGGAGCCAGAATGTAGCTTTTAAAGAGAGAGAAACTGTGTTTTGAAAAAAATTGATGAGTCTATAATAGGTCCAACCCTAAAGCCCAGGTTCTTTATCTTTTCACCAGTTTAAGCAGAAAAGAATTCTAATAAAACCTACTAAAGAGAACTGAACCTACTTTAAAGGAGAGGAACATTCCTCAATATGCTGATTCTTCTTTGGCATGCATGTATGCCCGCACATGCATGCACACACACACGTTAAGAATGTATATTATTTGTTTTTCTCATTGGATCCAGTGTGTCTTGTCTTGCAGGAATGTTGCAAACTATTTGCATTTTTAAATTTTTAAAAATTAGCCTCCAAATAGATGGAGTTTATACTCAGTCTGTCATTTACTCAGCACGTACTCTCTCTTTCTATTTTTTAAATGGTTGCATGGTTGGTTAGGAGTCTCCCGATACAACACTTCATGCTAAGCAAGGTTGACGGTTTAGTGATGTGGAAGCCATTATCTCACCTTTGTGCCTTCGTAGCTGAGGCCTCTTGCCTTTTCCTATTTCATAATAAATAACATTAGCTTTAAAGAACTTTTTAACACCTATTGGAAACATTAAATAACCAGAATTTGTTCAGACCTTTTATGCAAGACATTTTAAAAATGAAAGCAGTCACATTTGGATTCCCTCAATTTTTTTGAAGCTTATTATTTGCTCCAGCCTGGCTGGATAAAAACACTCATTCATTCCCAATAATGTTTTTGAGATGGGAAAATGTGTTGCTGGAAACTGTTCCATACTCCAGAGTGAAGGCTCCAGTGCCTTATTTACCCCAGGGAGGCTTCTGAAGAACCTTCCTCTTCTCATACTTTGTCTTCCTGTGATGCTAAAGGCAGACAGCAAGCCTCTGAGTTAAATATTTCTGTCCAGACACCAGCTTTTAAATAGAGGTGAGACTTAACTTTAAAATATTCTTTCTGCCTTTGGCTGGAATAACTGATGAAGATGGAAGAGCTTCTTCAGATGTGGTACCACCAGGGAGATGTCTGGGTACAGGCATTTTCACACATCTGCTGAGGCCCAAGGCCCAGGGCAGGCATTAGTGCTCAGGAATGTGATGTGGATTTGGGATGAACTCTACTGGATTTTGGTGGGTTAGGACAAATATTATCATGCTCCCATATGTTTTTTCAGGATCTTGAAAGGAAAGTGTGCACATTTCCTTCAAATAACATGCTAAAATGTCTCTCTCTTTCCCTCCCTCCATCCCTCCCTCAATCTCTCTTTGTTTCTCTCTCTAGCACAGACACACACACACACACACACACACACATCACACCCTCTCAGCAGGACACTTTAATTCAGGATACACTGCTTTTCCAAATGGCAGGTAGCTGCTAGACATGCAGCTATAGCTTGAGTTTTCTTTTTCAGATTCACATATAGTAAAATCTGACTGGACAGGTGGGGCCTGTGAGAGTCCACAAGACTTGAGCATGCCCCATCCTTAAGCTTAGTCTTTTTCTCAGGCTTTGCCATTTTATGATATTGTGGTGAAAGTTATAGTGGTTACTAGAGGATAAAACTGTTTTTGAGCATTAGAGATAATAGCAAGTTTTTGAATGTGAAGACAGGTAAATAGGAAAGCCACTGGACATAAATGATGAAGTATAAACAAGGAATAGATTAAGGGGGAAAGATAGTGAATTCAGCTTTGAACATTTTGAATTTAAGATGTCAGTGAGAAATCCATTTGGAGAGAAGGGCGGTGTGTCCCACTGCTATTACCCACATTTCTTTCCATACCAAAAACCATTACTAAGCAATGACAGATACATACATAATGTGGAAACTGTCTACCATTATTACTTGTTTAAAATCAGTGCTATTTTATTTTTTGTTTTTATGAAACCCCCCCCAAAAAACTCCATTTCCATATGTACCTAACATAAAAAAATATTCTATATAAAACTGTGGATTCTCCATTTCAAACCACTTACTTTTAATATGTGTATCTATATTATATATATATATATGTGTGTCTGTATCTATATCTATCCATCTGTCTTACACATTCTTTCAGAAGTATCCTACTTCTGATATATACTTTATATACTTTCAGAAGTATCCTGCTTGTTTATGCTTCCTTCTGAACTTCCTCCTGTTTTATTTATGTTCCTTTCAAAAAATGTTTCAATAACTCTCTTTTTGAGGGGGAGGGGATTATTGTTGCTAACCACCTTCTTCTTTAAAACATACCTTCCCTATGTATAAAAATCCATGTAGTGGCCATTTCAAAAAATGTATGTCTCTTTTATCAGAAAGTGTGGGTCCTTTAGCACTGGGAGCTATCCAGTTGTAGATTTATCTGAAGGACAGGACCAGGATCCTGGTAGCCTAGCTTGGCATTCCTTTATTAACTCTCTTATTTTTCTGGACCCTTTTATATTCTTCAAGGATTCTTTAAGGTTCTTTGTTCCTCTTCTCTTTTGTTTCCTCTTCTCCTAAACTCTTCTTTGGAAATCTCATTCACATGGTTTCATAGGATTAGTTATTACATTATCAAAGTTTAAAGCTTTTCAAAGCTGCTCTTCTTTACATTGCTCCTGTCCTTGTTTGAACTCTCCTTCTGGTTTTGCTGTCTTCACTCTGTATCAGTTCATGCTACCCAGGATTCTCTGAAATTTTGCCATTTCTTAGAATGGAAATTCTGCTATGTTTATATGACACAATGTTTTCATCCATTCCCCAATACCTGAGGCAACTTAAAGTCTACCTTAGTCTCATTCTTTTTTCCTCTTCCCTCCTTTTCAGAATCAAAAAGTTTATTTTGCTGGTAACTTTTTTCTCCCCTATATTATCCTCCCTTAAACTCTTCCCCACCCCATCCTTGCTTGTTAGGTTTGATTTCTACACCACACTCTGTGTGTCCAACTTGACTTCGTCCATTTCAAGTAAGAGTGAGGTTCATCTGATGTCCATTCCTGCCACCATTCTTCCATATTACTTTAATTGTGATTAATAGACAGTTCCACGCCTTCTTCCTCCTTTCTATATTAGTTTATTCCTTTTACTCTCCCTTCTTTCCCTCTTTAGTCCCTTAGAAGACAATCTCTATACCCTTGGTAGTTCAGGGTTTTGAGTTTTTTAAATTTTAACTCCCTTAGTAACCTTTGAAGACAAGTTTTGAAGGGTCACTTGTTCATTCTTACCATATTAGAACCTTAGCACTAGCTCCTTCCAATTGCTCAAATTAATTTTTCTAGGTTTCTCTGGACTCTTGTGTTTATATTTCAGATTTCCTATTTAGCTCCAGTCTCTTCATCAGAAATAAAAGAAAGTTCATTCTTCTTGCATTAAAGGTTCATTTTTTTTAGGTTTGCATGGTATGTTATTCTTGGTTATAACCCTATGTTTTCCTCTTTGAAATACTATATTCCAAGAGCTTTCATTGACATACTCTGTGTGTGTGTGTAAGTAACAACAACCACAATAATATCTAACATTTAGATAGCACTTATTATGTGTCAGGCACTGTGATGAAAACTTTACAACTATTATTTCATTTGATCCCCACAAAACCCTGGGAGGTAGGTGCTATTATTATTCCAATCTTACAGATGAGGACACTGGGGGAGACTACGTTTAAGTGACTTGCCTAGGGTTACACAGTTAGTAAGTGTCTGAGACAGGATTTGAACTCAGGCCTTTCTTATTTCAGGCCTGGTACTCTGTTCACTGCATCCTTCAGCTATTTATATGCTATGTTACTTTAGCTAGGTGGTAGAGTGGATAGAGCACTGACCCTGGAGTCAGGAAGACACCTCTTCTTGAGTTCAAATCTAACCTCAGACACCGTGTTTCCCCGATAATAAGACCTATCCCAAAAATAAGCCCTCCCCTTACTGTGTAAGATTCCACTAAAATAAGCCCTCCCCCGAAAATAAGCCCTATTGAGATTGCTACTGTAGTGAAGGTGATCCCCTGCGTTACACGCTACATTACGGTACCCTCTGTATGTACCGTCCCCCCCCCCACCCCGTGAAATGCACGCCGCGCTCCAAGCTGCATCCAATCAGAGCTGCAGCAGTGAGCGCGTCATCCTGTTCTTTATTGAATTCATTATTGAATAAAGGTACATTTTTTTGTTCACATTTACATGTTTATTAAAATTGCTGTCAATGTTCATTAAAATAAGCCCTCCCCTGAAAATAAGCCCTCTGGTGTTTTTCTGTCCAAAAAAATTAATAAGACAGTGTCTTATTATCGGGGAAACACGGTACTAGCTGTGTGACTCTGGGTAAGTCACTTAGCCCAGTTTACCTCAGTTTCTCATCTGTAAAATAAGCTGGAGAAGAAAAGGGTAAACCACTCCAGGATCTTTACAAAGAAAATTCCAATTGGGATCCATAAGAGTTGGACAAAACTGAAAAGACTGACCAACACTTCACTTCACTTCACAGGGTCATCTCATCAGCTCTCATGGATTTAATTATCATCTCAATGCTGATAATTCTCAAATTTACTTATCTAGCCCTAATCTTTCTGCTGACCTCTAGTCTTAAATTTCTAAACTCAGTATATCCCAAACTGAACTCATTATCTATTCCCCTAAATCCTCCCTCCCCCAACCTTTCCTGTTACTATTGAGGGTAACATCATCCTCCCAATCCCCCAGGCCCCTTGACTTAGGAGTCATCTTGGGATTCCCTCACTATCTATCTCCCTCCTCCCCTCATATCCAAGCTGATGCCAAGGCCTGTTGTTTTCATCTTCGTAACATCTCTCTTTGTCCCCCTTCTTTCCTCTGACACTGACCCCCCTCTGGTACAGGCTCTCATCACCTCACACCCAGACTATGGTCTGCTGGTGGGTCAGCCTACCTCAAGTCTCTCCCCACTCCAATCCATCCTCCACTCAGCCACCAAAATGACTTTCCTAAATTGCCCCCATACTCAATAAACTCCAGCGGCTCTCTCTTCTGTGTAATATTTAAAGCCCTTCATGGTCTACCTTCCCATCTTCCTTCCTGTCTTCTTAAACTCTAATTCCCAGCCAGATACTCTTGAATCCAGTGACACTAAACTCCTTGCTATTCTGTGAACAAGACTCTCCCACTCCTAAGGTCAGATCCTCTCTGGTATCTTAGGACAGAATTTCAGGAACCCAATTCTGGGCTGTCATAAACTAAGCATTATAGCAGCAAGCATGTTGCTACTTCCCTGGGGCTTTCTCAAGAGAGTCTTCTACTTTTACATTCTTTGCATCATTTCAATTCCTTGCTATCCTGCCTCTCCCATTTCTTGTATCCAGTCTTCTTGTTGAGAAACTACAGTAATTATCTGCATCATCCCTTATTCCCCATTCACTAAACTCCAGTGGCTCTGTATTTCCTCTAGGACCAAATATAAGTTCTCTTTTTGGCTTTTAACACCCTTCATAATCTTGCCCCTTCATACCTTTCTAGTTTTCTTACACTATACTACCTATCCATTTACTCTAAGATCCTCCACTTACTCCAAGATCCTGTGACACTGGCCCCCTTGCTATTCCTCAGAGAAAACATCTTATTTCTGGACTCCAAGTTTTCTGTCCCCCATTCTTTTTTCTGTCCATCCCCTATGTCTGGTATTCTCTCCATTCTCATCTCTGTCTACTAGGTTTTTTCATATCTCAGCTAAAATCCCTCCTTCTCCAAGAAGCTGTAGCAGCAAGCACCCTAGCATACCCAGGATGGCTGCTAGCACAGGTTCTTTCATTTGATTTTCTAAAGGAAAGCAACTCAAAAAGGGTTAACAATCTTATTTTAATCAAACAAACATATTCCATTTACCTAGTTCAGGGGGAAAAGTCAGCACCCTGAACTTCAGAGAACATAAACAGAAGTTACAAGCAGACAAAAATACAGAGAAAATAACACAATTCAGCAGACAGGGCTTCCACCTGTCTGACCATTACATCCATACTTAGTCACTAGAAAGAGAAGCACCAACATCTGGGTTTTCAAAGCCAGGGGGCTCACTGGCTACCCAGAGTCTCATCTGGTCAAATCACATAGCTGTTCCCAAAGTGAGCCCCAAAGCAGAAACCTCACATCAGGGTATATATAGCCTTCTCCAGGGTCAGAGAAAGTCACAACCCCCCTGACCCACTTGACTACAAAGTAACAAAAGTTGTGCCTTCCTGAAAAACAAGCCTCCCACCACAGGCTCTAGGGGAGCACATGCAGCCTTTAGGGGGCAGAGCACATTTTCAGATCAGGAAAGGTCCTCAAATTCACCTAGGCCTATTAAGGGGCAGGGAAGATCTTCAAATTCCTATTACCATTACAGAAGCCTTCCCCAGTGTCCCATAATGCTTTTGCTTTCGCTGTTAGAATACCTCCAAATTACCCTGTACTTTGTGCAGACAATTGTTTTTGCATGAAGTCTCCATCATTGGAATGTGAGCTGCTTGAGAGCTGAAACTGTTTTTGCCTATTTTTTTAGGTATTGCTAGTGTTTATCACAGTGCCTTGTACTTACTAAGTGCATAATATAACTCTTGACTTGATTCGACTTGCTTGCTGCCTCTGCACAAGACCCTTGCAGCTGATACTTGTTCCTGGACAGCTCTTATTAAGATTAGTACTGACCTTACCTGTTATCTGTAGACTTCTGACTGAGCCCTCATGTAGCTAACTCTAGGGTGGAATAAGTCACCTTATTTTCTCATTGTATTTCTTGCTTATTATTTGGACTGGTATTTTAAGATTTTTCTGCATTTTTTGTGTGGGAGCCAAGTGGTTCCTCTCCCATTCATGTAATCATCTTGGCTGGAAGTTGAATAAATGACATTTTAGGATTGACATGGAAAGAAAGATCTGGGAAATGTACCCTCAGTTGGTCAAGGGAGAAGCCCTGATTTCTTCTTACTGCTAACTCTTTTACGATTTGCTTGTCTATTATAGTGGTAAATTTTTCATTCCACTCTGGTCTTTTCCCAGGACCAGTGCCTAGCACAAGATCTTTGGTTCTGATTCTTTTTTACAACATGACTAATGTGGAAATATATTCAATTTCAGATTGCATGCTGTCTTGGGGAGGAGAGTAAGGGGGAAAAATTAGACCCCAAAATTTTATAAAAGTGAATATTGAAAACTAAAAATTAATTATTTTTTAAAGAAGGTCTTACACATAGATGGCATTAAATGTTTGTTGGACAGATAAATGTTTCTGAGTGACTTTAGGTGTTACCATGCCCTGAGAATCCAAGCCAAGTTGAATATTTATACTGGTCAAAACATAATTGGGAAAGTAAATTTGTTGCTACTTCTATTCCAATTCTGTGTTGCATTCCTAAACCAAATGAAAATGTATTTCATAATATTTCTTCCATCTCATTCTTCCATTTGTGTATATTATTGAAAATTAATTGCTTTTAAAAACCTTTATCATCCATGAATCACTGTTGTTTCATACTCTTGAAACATTTTCCCTATGTAGAACATATTTAAGACCCAAACTAATAAAAGGCTGACACAACTATTCCTTCTTTTTTTATTCAGTTTTTTAAAAAGTTTCAGTTCTAGATACTTTCCCATCTCCTTTTGCCCTGCCCATTGAAAAAGCAAGAAAAATCAAACTCATTACAGATATGTATCTCAACCAAAACAAATTTCCATATTAGCCATGTTTAAAAAAGTGCTTCATTCAATATGTACTCTGTCCTCTGGAATTATGATTGGTCATTGTCTTGATTCCAAATTCCTTTTTATTTTGACAGTTCCTGATTCTTTCAGAATTGTTTGTCTTTACAATACTTTTGTTATTGTGTAAATTATTCTAGTTCTGCTCACTTCACTTTGCATTGGTTCATTTAACTCTTCTCAGGTTTCTCTAAAACCATCCCCTTTGTATTTTCTTATAGTACAACAGTATTCCATCCCATTCATATATCATAACTTGTTCAGCCATTCCCCAGTTGATGGGAACTCTTTAAATTTCCAGCTCTGTAGAAATGGAGCCACTATGAAAAGAGCTGCTGCAAAAAATTTTGTAGGCGTTGAGTCCTTTGCCTTTTCTTTGATCTCTGGGGTACAGACCTAGTAACAGTGTCACTGGGTCAAAGGGTAGGGGCAGTTTAATAACTTTTTGGGCATAGTTCCAAGTTGCTTTCCAGAATGACTGGACCAATACACAACTCTGCCCACAGCGCATTAATGTACCTGTTTTCCCACAATCCTTTCAGTATTCTAACACAGTTATCCTTCTTTTAAGTGAACTGTTTTTGTGTCTTGTTTTTTTTTTTTAGTTATATGCCCTATTTTTTCCTCTAATATAAAGCTTAAAAGTAGGTGGATAATCCTATGCTAATAGACCATTGCCTGTTTGTTTCCCTGAGTAGTTAGACACAAGCCCTCCAATATCTAGTGTCCCTATTATCCATCTAGGGAATTTATCTCTTTACATGGAGTAACCAGTGTTCGGAAAGTCTTTCTGTCATAAAAGGAACTGAGTGATGGATCTTTCATAGATTTCTATTCTATTCTAAAAGGAAGTAAATGGAAACTGCTGACCCAAGAGTTTGTTGCCATATGTGTCCATTGTATCTCCCCATAGAATATAAATGGGGGCCTTGGAGAAAGCTCTGGATCTTGCCATGTATATGAAAAGATTACCTCTCACCTTTATCCTCTTGCAGGGATTTCAGGGAAAGGGAGCAATCAATGGCATTTCTTAGGAGGCATTTAGAGAAAGCAGGAAGTTTCAGGTCTTTATCCCATGTGTCAAGTTGGTATAGAAAAGGCAGTCTGGGTTCTGATATTACTGGAGAATAGAAGCTGAGCCAGTGCCCGTGAGAACTGACTGAATGTGGGGTGAACTGGAAGGATTTTGCTGTACTATAGAGGTAACATCTTGCCTTGTTACTTGGATTTCCTTCTCTAGTTTGTTGGGATGGTAGTAAAGTGTTCATGTGTGGTTTTTTGGGTCAGGGCTTACAGTTTCATTGCTAGTAGTTCCCTCCGCCTCCCCCTCCCCCCACACACATTGTATGCTGGTGAGGAACAAGCACTAATTGGAACTCTGAATCAGATTCTTTCTAACATGTTGTAGTGCAGGTAAAGAAGAATTTGTCTCTAGCTCCCAAAACTCAAAGAGAGTAACCTGAGTCAGCAGGAAGAAGGGCGTGAGGTGGAAAGAGTACTGGGCAACCTGATAAGCTCCTTAAAGACAGAGACTGTTTCTTTTTTGTCTGGTCTTTTCCGTCTGCATTTTCCCAGAACACCTACACCAGGGTTCAGTGCACAATGGGCACTCAAGACATTTGACTGACTGGTTTCCCTATTTTCATTCAATATTCCACTTTCTCCTATTTCCCTGGTTTTACTTCCATAGAATCATAACATGATGAAACAATCCCTGGGAATTAAGATGACTTTGTCCAAGGTCACATTTATACTAAGTGTCATAGTATCACCTTGGTATCATCGCTTTAGAGCTGAAACAGATCTTAGTGATTAACTGGCCCAATTTCCTCATTTTACAGATGATGCAGCATGAGTAGTAAGTGGTTTAGCTACAATTCAAAGGCAGGTCCTGTGATTACAAATCCATCACTCTTTCAATAATTCAGCCAATCAGGAAGTATTTAGTCAGTGCCTCTTAGTTGCCAAGAGCTAAGGATTCAAAAGATAGCCCCTGCCCTCAGGGAACTTGAGACCAGGCAATAGAAACATCATGCTGGTGGGATGATATATAATCACTGCAGACATTCTACAAATGCAGAAATATTTACACCTGTAAAACTAGCTTCCCTAAAGACAGGCTTGGCTGTTGTACATTTGATGTCACAGAACAGAGAATAC
Source organism: Petaurus breviceps papuanus (assembly GCF_028583685.1). NCBI lineage: Eukaryota > Metazoa > Chordata > Mammalia > Diprotodontia > Petauridae > Petaurus > Petaurus breviceps. The sequence continues at coordinate 2,974,341 of NW_027187398.1, read as the reverse complement.
ATCTCATACTTGGGAGCTTTCAACGTACATATCCAAGGAAGTTTTATACAAGTCAAAAGTAACTTTTGCTATTCTGGATTTTATTTTATTTCTAATTTTTGGTGGGGGAATTGCTAAGTAACATTTAAGAGCTAGTGTTCACTTCTGTGCTTTTTCCAAGATCTTGAAATGTTTATCATATCCTAGGTTCTGAAAGAATTCTACTCCTTTTATTTATTTTTTTGCACTTAATAGTATTTTTCCCAGTTATATATAAAGAGTTTTCAACATTCATTTATGTAAGATTTTGAGCTCCAAATTTTTTTCTCTCTTCCCTCCTCCCCAAGCAATCTGATACAAGTTAAGGTTATATATGTACAATCATATTAAACATATTTCTACATTAGTCACATTGTGGAAGAAGAATCAGAACAAAAGGGAAAAACCATGAGAAAGAAAAAACAAACAAAAAGTGAAAATCGTGTGCTTTGGTCTACATTCAGGTTTCATTGTTCTTTCTCTGGATGTGGATAGCATTTTCCATCATGAATCTTTTGTTTTAAATCATTGTATTTATGAGAAGAGTTAAGTTTGTCATAGCTGATCATCACACAATGTTGTTGTTCCTGTGTACAGTGTTCTCCTGGTTCTGCTCACTTCACTTACCATCAATTCATGTAAGTCTTTCCAGGTTTTTCTGAAATCTGCCTGCTCATCATTTCTTATAGATTAATAGTATTCCATCACATTCATATACCACAACTTGTTCATCCATTCTCCAATTGATAGGCATCCCCTCAATTTCCAATTCTTTGCCACCACAAAAAGAACTGCTATAAATAATTTTGTACATGGGGGTTCTTTCCCTTATATAATCTCTTTGGGGTACAGACATAGTAGTGGTATTGCTAGGTCAAAGGGTACGCACAGTTTTATAGTCCTTTTGGGCCCAGTTCCAAATTGCTGTCCAGAATAGTTGGATCAGTTCACAACTTCATCAGCAATACATTAGTGTCCCAATTTTCCCACATCTTCCCAAACATTTATCATTTTTCTTTTCTGTCATATTAGCCAATTTGATAGGTATGAGGTGTTACATGAGAGTTGTTTTAATATGTATTTCTCTGATCAAGAGTGATTTAGAGCATTTTTATATGACTATAGATAGCTTTAATTTCTTCATCTGAAAATTGCCTGTTCATATCCTTTGACCATTTATCAATTGGGGAATTATTTGTATTCTTATAAATTTGACTCAGTTCTCTTATATATTTGAGAAAGAGGCTTGTATCAGAAACACTGACTGCAAAAATTGTTTCCCAGTTTTCTGCTTTCTTTCTAATCCTGGTTGCATTAATTTTGTTTGTGCCAAACCTTTGTAATTTAATGTAATTAAAGTGATCCATTTTGCATTTCATAGTGTTTTCTATCTTTTGTTTGGTTATAAATTCTTCCCTTCTCCATAGAAATGATTCTTCCATATCTACCATTGTGCTATCTTTTTCTATCACTATAGAAACCAGCCCAGTAATAATTAATGTGTGTGTGTATATACACATACACACACACACACACACATATATATACACACACAAAATTGTTAAATATTTGGTAATTTGGGAAAGGAGGACACTGGCTGCTGAGGGGTGAGGAGGGCCGGGATCCAGAAAAGTTTAATGCCAAGGTACCTGAACTATGTTTTAAAGGAAAAGAGGGACTCTTAAAGGGAGAGAGGTAAGGATAGAGTACATTTCAAGAATAGGTGTTCAGGGCAGCAGGCTGGAAGATGAAATGTCATATATGAGGAGAAGAGATTTCGATCACATAGTGGGGGACGAAGAATAATATCCAATGAAGCTGGAATTTAGTCTAGGTCTTCAAAATCTGTACAGAGAAATTTATATTATAACCTAGTAGCAATAGGAAATCATTGGAATTGATTGAATAGGGGCATCTTTTGGTCATATTTATAAATTACTTTGGCAGCAGTGTGTAGGATGGACTGGTAGTGACAGGCTTGAGACAAACCAATTAGAAAGCTATTGCAATAAGCTAGGCTAGAGGTAGAGGTGTGCTGGTATATGTTTAACGACTGGTTCTCCATAAAAAATGTGCATACACACTTTTAAGTTTACTGCTTTATTAACATTTTCTCATCACTGTCTACAAAACAAATCATGCCCTGATTTCTGGCATTTTCAAGTTTTCCTGGCATAAATAAATGCTCACACTGAAAATTTAACAGTCAGCTCTCATTATCTAGTTCAAATGGGTTCCTGAACACCTCTGAGTATAACCTGAAATAAGGTGGCAGCTGTATGAGTGGAAATAAAATGTTAAGAGATATTAAGGTAGAAATGTTAAGATTTAGCAACTGATTGGATATGTGGGGTGAGGAAGAGTGAGAAGTTAAGGACAGTGCTCAGGTTATGAATGTGGGATTCTAGAAAGATGCTGATGCTTTAAGGAAATTTGGAAGGGAGTGAGGTTCAACTTCATTTTGTACACCCTGAGTTTGAGGTGTCTCTGGCATATTGATTTTGAGATATTAAATAGGCAATTGGTCATATGGGATTGAAACTTGGGAGAAATAAAGGAACTGAATACAAAAACACATGTTTATCTGTGAGTTATCTGGATGGAGATTATAGTTAAGCTATGGTGGCTGATGAGGCACTGGGAGAGCATAGAGGGAGAAGAGAAGAGGGCAGAAGGCCTAAAGCACAATAAGCTAACAAAGAGATGGAGAAAGAGTGATCAAACAGGTAGAAAGAGAGCCAAGAGAAAGTAGTGTCAGTCTTTTCACTGAAAACAATGGATGCCAGTAGAGCTGGAATTTGGACCCAGTTCCTTTAACTCAAGAAACTTCTTCTAGGAGCCTTTACCATTTCCCCTCAATCCTTGTGTATGAAAATCACCTCTAATGAAAATCACAGCTTAAAAGGTAGACTAACTCAAATGGCAAAAGAGGCTCAAAAAGGCAATGAGGAGAAGAATGCCTTAAAAAGCCTAATTTTCCAGATGGAAAAAGAATCTCAAAAGGTCAGTGAGGAGAATCATTGCTTCAGAATTAGATTGGAGCAAATAGAAGCTAATAACTTTATGAGAAATCAAGATGCTATTAAACAGATTCAAACAAATGAAAGAATAGAAGGCAATGTGAAATATCTCATGGGAAAAACCACTGACCTGGAAAATAGATCCAAGAAAGATAATTTTAAAATGATTGGACTACCTGAAAGCCATGATCAAAGTAAGAACCTAGAAATCAGCCTCCAGGAAGTTCTCAAAGAAAACTGCCCTGATGTTTTAGAACCAGAGGGCAAAATAGAGGTTGAAAGAATCCACTGATCACCTGATGAAAAAGATACCAAAAAGAAAACTCCTAGGAGTATTATAGCCAGATTCCGGAATTCCCAGATTAAGGAGAGAATATCACAAGCAGCCAGGAAGAAACAATTTGAATATTGTGGAAACACAATCAGGATAACCCAGGATCTGGCAGCTTCTACACTGTGGGATTGAAGGGCTTGGAATATGATATTCTGGAGGTCAAAGGATCTGGGATTAAAACCAAGAGTCACCTACCCAGCAAAACTGAGTATCATGTTTCAGGGGAATATATGGTCATTCAGTGGAATAGAGGACTTTCAAGCATTCTTGCTGAAAAAACCAGAGTGAATAGAAAATTTGACATTCAGATACAAGAAGCAAGAGAAGCATGAGAAGGTAAACAGGCAAAAGAAATCATAAGGAACTTATCAAAGTTGAACTATTAACATTCCTACATGGAAAAACCATAATTGTAACTAATGAAACTTTTCTCAGTAGTTGAAGGGAATAGAAATATATATATATATATGACTATATATGAGGGTATATGGGCATATGAATACATATGTGAATGCGTGTATATATGTTTACAGGTATACATAGATAGAGGGCACAGGACCAATTTAACAGGAAGGGATGATACTTAAAAGGTGAAATTAAGAGGTGAGAGAGGAATATAATGAGAGGAGATGGGGAGAGACAGAATGGGATAAACTATCTCATATAGAAGAGGTGAGGGAAAATGGTTACAATGGAGGGGAAGAATAGGAAGGCTAAAGGAATGGGTCAACCTTATTCCCATTGAATTTGGCTTGAGGAGGAAATGAAATACACACTAAATAGGGTATCTCACCCTCCAGGAGAATAGGGGGGGAAGGGGATGAGAGTGGGGATGATGGAAGGAAGGACAGGCTCGGGGGGAGGGAAGTTGGAAGCACCCACTTTTGAAAAGGGACGGGATCAAAGTAGAGAACAGAACAAGTGGGAGGTGGGATAGGAGGGAGGGAAATATAGTCAGTCTTTTATAATATATCTACTATGTTATTGTTTTGCATTAGCCACACATGTCCAACCTGTACTGAACTGCATATCTTCCCAGTAAGGGTGGGAGACAAGGGAGGAAGGGAATGAATCTGGAATTCAAAGTTTTAAAATCAAATACTGTATCAGCAATGCCATATTCACAATGCCCATAGAGATTACAAATATGCTGATATAATTATCCATCACAAAATACATCAGGTTTGCCATTTGGGGAAATAAACTAGAAAATTTATTAAGATACCAAAAGACTGAGTCCCAAAACCAGAAAGTGAAAGCCATCAGAGTAGTTATGATATTGGCACAGGTAGATAAAGTAGAAAGCACCCACATTTTCAAGCCTTTAAAATAGAACAGGCTACCTCAGGCAAAGGTCCTCCTCTCCCCACTCACAGCAACCACCCAGCGCGCTCCCAGCAGCTCCGGTCCCTGGCAGTGCTCAGCAGGAGTCCTTAGCAGAAAGTCCTGCTCCCAAGCGGAAGCCAAGCTAGCGTTCCTGCGGTGGCTGGCAGTGGTGGCAACGGCGGCGGCGGCAGCAGAGGCAGTGGCAGCACGAAGCCCTTTTTGAGTTAGGACTGCTAAGGACTTTCTGCTAAGGACTCCTGCTGAGGACTGCCAGGGGCCGGAGCTGCTGGGAGCGTGCTTCCAGGACGCTGGGTGGTTGCTGTGCGTGGGGAGAGGAGGACCTTTGCCTGAGGTAGCCTGTTCTGTTTTAAAGGCTTGAAAATGTGGGTGCTTTCTACTTTATCTACCTGTGCCAATATCATAACTACTCTGATGGCTTTCACTTTCTGGTTTTGGGACTCAGTCTTTTGGTATCTTAATAAATTTTCTAGTTTATTTCCTCATATGGCAAACATGACGTATTTTGTAATGGATAATTATATCAGCATATTTGTAATCTCCATAGGCATTGTGAATATGGCATTGCTGATACAAATACTCAAATATATATATATATATATATACTATTGGGAAATATATGTAATTGGGAAATAAGATATACAGGCACTGGGGCATAGAGATCCACTGGAAAAGTCAAAAGGTATGGGAGAAAATGTGGGAGAGAGCAGATTAGAGGAGGGGATATCCTGTGGGACTGATATTTTGGGGCGGTGGGTAGGGGAAAAACGGGGAGAAAATTTGTAACTCAAAATCCGGTGGAAATGAATGATGTAAATCAGAAGTTAATAAAGCATTTGAAAAAAAAGAAAAAAAAGAAAATCACCTCTAATTTATCCTGTACATATTTGGTATGTACATAGTTGCTTGCATATTGTTTCTCCTATTAAATAGTTTGCTGCTGGAAGGCAAGAACTTAATAAATACTTGTTGACTTGAATTGTCTCTAACACTCTTTGACCTATAATCAATACACAAAAATTTATTAAGTCCCAGTTGTGTGCCAGGCATTGTTCACACATGCTTCACTACCTCTTGTAGCTATACCATATCCTCTCTGCCAAATGCTTCATAATTTATAATCTGGCCTTTTGATTTACCTCCTCTTTCACTGTGTGTAGTCTGTTAGTTAGATCTTCATTATGGTTAGGATACAAATTGGTAATCTGGAAGGGCACATGGATCAGTCTTTACTGGAATAAAGAGTGATTCTCTCCAACATATTGCCCTCAATACTGGCACATTCAACTCCTACCTGTGCCCTGCTTTGTAGAGTCAAACTATAATCTCTCTTAAACTTACCATCCTCCCTAGCCATAATAGAGGGACTTCTGCAAGGGTGTCATGGCCCTAGATTAACACTTATATTTCCATATTCTGCCAATAGTCAATTTTGTTTTTTCTAAATAAGCATCAAATCACTCCTGATATTCTTTTATTTTCTGACACATATTTTCTATGAGATCAAATGTTATTAAAAACCTGCAGACTTGTATGAATTTTTTTTTGCCCAAATACTATTTACTCCATTATTTCCATATTTTGTTAATTACCTTTGATTACTTCCTATTGGGTTGGTTAACTTGGAAATTGTATCCACATATCCACCATGAAACTGGGCTTGAGTTTTTTCTTAGTAACAACATCTGCGAAACATGGGGAGGCAGTGTGCTCTAGGAGATGGAAAGCTTTAGGCTGAAAGACAGGAAGTTGTCCTTGGTCAATTTCCTGGTTACTCCCTTAGGAACTATAGACATTTACTGTATCTGTGCCTTAGTTTCTCTATCAACAAAATAAGGATTTCAGTATACCATAATGTAGGATCTTTTAAAAGCCAGGGACATAAATTGGAACAAATAGTTTTTCATTTGTGTGGAGGTGGCAGCATACCTAGAAGTGGAAATCTGTTAGATGAGGGTTCTCTTTCCAAGAGGAAGTATATTTTACTTCCCAGGTGAGATGAAACAATCTATTTTAGAGCTCTACCCTAGGACTGCTAACAGCCATTAAATGGCTAAAGAGGAAGGATGCGACAAAGTGTTTATTGTTGATGCTATTATTGTTTTTTTTTTTAAGAAAAGACTTAAAAAATAAAGCCAAAGGATACTTGGTAAGCTGAATGACTTATATAGCACAAGAATGTCTCTCTGTTTAAAAATAATGGGAGATTTGCAGTCCTTTGAAAAATTGGTTGTAGTCCACTTTCTATATACTACTCCACATTTCTGAGCTGCCTGCCAAATGATCCCAGGTGTGGGATTGCAGCAGGTAATTTCCTGAGCTGTATTTGTACAGATGATTTTTTGTGTTAGAAGATGATATCTGCTCACCTGGCCTCTTAGTGACAGAGAAATCCTTTGTTTATTCATTTAGTAGGCAGATTAACCCTAATGAATATTGGCTTCCTGGAAATAGATACAGGTGACAATAGCAAAGTGAGGACTGGGGAGAAGCAAGACAAATTCCCTTTTCTTTCTTCACCTCTAAATAAAGGTAGCTTTCATAGAAGATTGTCTTAAATCAGAAAAAAACCCAAAATATTTCAGCTACAAATCTGGATTTTAAATGAGCATCCTTTTACATTTCAGATAGAATAGTATTATGTGTTTGATAACTCTTCCCAAAAAAAGCCCTCTAACTTTGTCCTTTTTATTTTCATTGCTCAAGTGTTTTTTTGCTTTCTCAAAAGAGTTAAATGACAAGTTCTGACTGAAGACTTTATATTGGTTTAGGTTAGATGGGCAGCACTAGCCAGCTAAACAAGAAAATATGTTCCCCAAAAGTCCCTCCCACTATGCTCAGCAATAATTTTGTGAGTTAGCAATTAACCACATAAACCCTCAACTTAAATGTCTGTGCTGTGGGTTGATCATGCATCATCTGTCCTCTGTAGCAGATTAAAAGAAAATGTGCATTTGACCACATTCCTTTTTCCCCTACCTCCACCCCCAATGCCTATCTTCCATTCATGCTGTCTCAGTGAAATGTTTATTTGCTTTCTTAGGCATTAAGGATGAGAAACTCATCTGGTCATTACTTTTACTTGGGAAATTATTAGGTGAATCATCATGTTATGAGTTTAAAAATTTGCCTTGAATAAGAGAGATACCTGGAGGGACTTTCTGTGATAGCTTTGATTAATAGTGAGAGAAATTATAAATTGGGGATAGTCTTGTTTTAGAGGTGTGCAAAATTTATTTTGAACAGCGTTAATTGGAGAAAGAACTGTTTGAAGTTATTGCTCTTAGTGCCCCCCTATAAACCAGACTTTAGATGTCAGTACCAGGAATGTTTTTGCTGCAATGAAGGAAGGAGCACTTTCTCACATTTTTCTGTGAATGGTCTGGAGATGCATTATTCCCAAGGCATGAATGTGTAGACACAGATGTGAAAATCTCTTAACTTCCAGTCCAACTTTTCCAGATCTTATCGCCATAATTTATTCTGTATTCTCCAAAGACCAAAAAAAATGTCTTCTTTTGCATAACTTTATGCATTGGAGGAAAAGTTGAAGCTCTCTCCCAGCACATACTAAGTGCTGAAGATAGGATTTTGTTGGCTTTTGCATGCTGCCTTTTGTAGTTGCCTGTAAAAGCTAGAATTTCAAGGGGGAAGTGAAAAAACAGAGTTTACCTTTCCATGAAGAGGTAAAATTTATGATGTCTCCTTGTTATATGGTTGAGAGTGTTCCAGGGAGTGATGGGGGATTTTGAACATTGTGAGATATATATGAATTGGAAACAGTAATAAATTCTGAATGAATTTGTTTGGTTTTTATTTAGATTATTTTATCCTTCTTAAAACTAATATTTATATAACCTCTGACCAAGCAGAGAGGTCCAAAATCTCTCCAAGGGTGAGATGGTTTCTCTAGCTGGTTTGGGTAGCTTAACTCCTTCTTATTGCAAAGCCTAACCCATGCTGGTTTGCCCTGCCCAACTTAGCCCAGCTCACCAGTGGATGGAGTGGTTACTCATCATGTTGGGATGCTAACCATTTGGCAGAGCAATTCTGAATATCCTTAATATCATCATCTCAATGGGCACACACTTCGGCTTACCAAAATAGAGAAAGAATTTCTTTAGTAGCAACTATTCAGTAATATTTAATGACTTTCAAAGATGTTGGAAAAACTGAAAATGACATAGATGTGGAATATTGTCTTTGAAGGCAGTCCTGCCAGCCTGTATTCAGTGGTTCCCCCTCCCTTTCCATTTAGAAAAAACTGTAAGGACAACAGTCATTATATGATTTTGTATTTTAAGTATTTTCATAATCCAACATAAATTGGCCCACCCAAGGATTATGTCTGTCTTATAAAGATGTGTTTATATAGTCACTGGGTGAAAGATTGCAGAAGTTGAACCACTAGTTTTGAAAGTTGAGCCAGACCAGGAAAAATCAGGATACAATTTGGCACTTATGGAGACGAAATGATTTCCTTTTTAGCTGCTGATTTCTACTGGGAAATGTATCCTTGGACTGAAAATTGCATCCGGAAAAATGTTTATGTAGTGTTTTTTCAAATGACTGATTATTCTTCTAACCTTTAACACATACTGTGTCTAATTTTGTTCCTTTTAACTCCTTCATGACTAGAGAATTTTTCTCCTTTCAGAAAAAAAAAGAGTAATAAAATAGTTCTTTGCTGACTTGTCTACAGGAACATTATATTTTCACATTGCTTTCACAAGGCACAGGTTCCTTCCTGATTTATCCCCATATGCCCCCTTTCTTATAGACATTTTTTATGCATCTGTTTCATGGTATTGGAGATACATCTTTGGGGGATCATTTAATTGTAATCAATTAGATGTGTTCCTTTCTCCCAAGAACAGGAGGTTCCTAGAATTTTTAGAAATTATATATGGACCACAGAGTCTTTTAAAGGATCAGTATTTTTGCCACAATTTCTCTTTTGTGCATGCAGTGACGATTCTGGGCACAGTCTGCTGAAAAGCAAACATTAGGTCCCACCAGAGGAAGGTACAGAAAGAAAGCAAGCCCCATCTGATCTCTGCTGGGAAAATGGGTGACTAGAAAGTATTCATTTGAGTGGCTTTGAAAGCATGACTCCTCAGTCCAATGTCAGAAATCTCTCCTTAAGGATGAATTTGAAGCTGTCCTTTTGCCAGATGACCCAAGCAACCCTTATTTTACATACTTGTTTGGAGAGATGGTTGGGGATTGACCCTGAACCCATGTAACTATACAGAAGATGCCCAAGAAAGAAACACCATGACTCACTCCCATGGAGCCCAGTAAATACAATTAGGAAATTTGAATGCGATTACTGCAAGTTTGGAGTTTACTTTAGAGAACACATTAATTTTTGTGATTTCTTCTTACTATAAATCTGACAACTAAATTTGGTTTTCTTTTGGAAGCCTTCCACCGGCAACAGTTCCTGAGTCAAGGATGAGAGTGTAAAAAAAGGAGGCAGCAGAGTGGAGGCAGCCTGAACAAAGTTATATTTTGACTGAAATTGGATTTTATCTTCAGCCTTGATGTAGAGAAGATTTATATCTGAGTGTGCAAAGCTGTAGTCCAAGTTCATATTTTATTTGATTGACATTCAAACTTATTTAAAGGGAACGATAGAGCAATGGCAAATGCATATGAAGACAGAGAGTATGCTGTAGCTGTTGCTAAACACTGGGATAATAATAGGTTTGGGAAGTTCTCCGAATGTTGAGACAAAGATTTTTTTTTTACCCAATTGATGGATTGGAATTTGGCAAGTAACACACAAAACTTCAGCTATCTTATATTCTAAATAGTTTGACAGCTATGAAGAATCCCCAGTTCATCCAATAGCAATATCTGGGAGAGAGCACAGGGAGAAAGGAAGGGAGGATGGAAGGTGAGGGGAAGGGGGGAGGGGTGGAGAGAGAGAGAGAGAGAGAGAGAGAGAGAGAGAGAGAGAGAGAGAGATATTGTATGAAATCCAATGGAGCCTATGATGGAAACTGTTGACCCTTCTTTGTGTTGATTCTTTACTGTCTCGTCAAACATCTGGAAATCAGCATGTTTGCAGTCGTCTCACAACATGATTCTGCATTTACATCATTGTGTTAGCTGGTAAAAGTTTTCTTACTTTCAGGAAAAAAGAAAAATCAGCAACTCTTATGCTGTCACAAGGTCAAGTGGTGATTGGTGATGCTGCCTCTTCTAAACACATGTTTAGCCCAGAAAAGCTCAAGCCATTCCCAAAAATTTGGTAACCATTAGAGGACTTCCTAAGTCAGTTCCGGATGTCAGACCCAAGGTGGAAGGGGGACGGGGCCACATTGAGTTCTCTGCAGCTTTCCACCAAAGGGATTTAATCTGGCAGCTGATTGAGCCAAGGAGCGACTCACGCAAGGGCAGAGCTAGACAGGAAGCACTTCTGAAAGCAATGTTTTGATAGAGGATCATGAGATCAGGCAAGGAGCTGTGAACTTTACATGTAGCCAAGGCCAGATAGCACTGAGGTAGCCACCTGAGGGCTTACAATAAGAAAGGAAATTAAAGGATCATTTAAGTGGAGAGGGACCAGACAACTTAAATGCAAGTTTCTTTCTTTTTATAAATTCTTTTCAAAAGAGAACACTAAAACAAATCACATTCTTTGAAGGAAAGAGGCATAATAGATGTGCTGATTTTTTTTTATTAAACATTCCACCCTCATTACTCAGCCCTTACATTTTAAAACTGATTGCTAGCATAAAATGTTGAAGCTAAATTCACCATTTCCAGCCACCTTTTTTATAGTGTTCAAAAGAGCTGTCTTGAGCAGAGGTTGTACTTTTGGAAGATGGACATTTTATAATGATAAGTTTTGACAACACACATTGGTCCCCATGTGTCTCCCAGGCCTGCTGGTGGGTGGCTGGGTGTCAGGGAGGAATAGGCATTGTGTCTGGTAGGAGGTCTAAGATTTGTTTTTCATTTTCCAGGGTTCTAGACTACCTATCAGTATTTCAGAAACAGAGTCAAGGGACTCTGCTGCTTATGATTGAGTACTTACTTTCAATATACCAGCCATTGGAGAAGACAAAGTATAAATTTCCAGATTTAGAATCTGGCTTTGGCACTTTTAAAAGTAACCTGACAGCTCCTTTGCTAGTCCCATATGTATTCTTCCTAAGCTGCCTTGTTAGGCACCACAATTTTATTTATTTCTTCAACTTAGCCACATGCAGTGATGAGAGAAGTAACCGATATAAATTTATTTTGGTTACTAAGAGGAAATTATTGTCTTCCCAAGTTTTAATTTGCCTACCTTTTTTTTTTTTTTGGTTTTTGGAGGGGGGAAGGAGGGGCAATTGGGGTTAAGTGACTCGCCCAAGGTCACATGGCTAGTGAGTGTTAAAATCCAAGGCCAGATTTGAACTCAGGTCCTCCTGACTCCAGGGCCTGTGCTTTATTCACTGTGCCACCTAGCCGCCCCACCTACCTTTTTTTTTTTTTAAATAAAGATTAAAAAACACATATCCTTAAAAGATATGTTGCTGATCATAGGATCATAGATTTAGAGTTGAAGGCACTCTCAGAGGTCATTTTGTCTAACCCCTTCTTTTACAGGTGATGAAACTGAGTTGCAGGGTTTAAGTGACTTGCCCATGATCACTTAGCAGGTGGTACAAGCCAAGATTCAAACCCAGGTCATCTTATACAGAAAGCAGGTCTTTCTATTGTAGTTTGCTGTTTTTTCCTGACTCAGGATTATAATTCATATGAATTTTTATGTAGTGTTGATAGAGTGCCTCTGTGACTCATACTCCTGGCCAGAGTAAAGGAATAGCACATTATGGATTCCTTCTATTGCTCCTGTCCAGCTGCTAGACCCTCATCTATTTGGAAGACTCCAAAGGTTCCTCCCTCTATCATAGCTGTTATCATTAATTCCATATTTTGTGTTCATATTTTCTACATGTTATTCTTTTAGATACAAGTTAGTATTAATATAAATAATATTAACTAGACAAGTAGTATTCATTCTCCAGACAATTTTAATTTAATCTAATTTAAATTTTATTCCCTGGAATTCTTCAAAACCCCAAAGGTTTCTCAGTTGTTATCATTGATTACCTATCCACAATTTTCTTCCTTTTTATCTAGCTACTATTTTTGTTCCCATATGCAATCTGACAATAAGAGACCCAAACTACTGTCTTTAATAGCCTCATCCTGAGGAAGAAGTCATTTTTGAGTAGAAAAGTAGTTTGGGTCTATATCAACTTATTCCTGGCCAATTGTAATAGCCTTTTAAATTTTAAAGGCATCCCTCCCTTACTTCTTGGCCTTCTGTACTCTAGTTATCTTTGCTAAAAAGGACCTTGTTGCCTTCTTAAGGGCTCTAGGAGAGAGCACAAACTCCTTAGATTGTCACTGAAGATCCTCCATGTTCAAGCCTTTACTTACCTGTATAATCTCCCTCATTCCTCAGTCAAACCAAGTCCATCTACTTCTTGGCTTTGGAAACTATACCTTGGGATTTGGGGCTTCTGAACTTTGTGGATAAATCAAGGAAATTCAGATCTTGTTCAATGATAACCTATTAGACAACATTTTTCTCTTGTGGTTGTGTAGCTTTTGTCCCACAGCTGGTTGTAAATGTGGACTTTGGTTAGGCTCCTGGGGGGTAGACTGATAGAGTAGAAAGTGAGCTTTTCTGTCCCTAAATATGTCCCCTTGAACCAAGTCACTTAAATTTCCTGAGTTCCTCTTCCTTAGGCCAGTAATCCTTATACTACCTTCCTCATGTGGCTATTGTGAGGATCAAATGAGTTAATTAATAGTCAGCAAAGTGCTTTGTAAATCTTTAAAAAAAAGCTATCTGAATGGGAACTGAGTGGACTTGGCTATAAATAGCCAATCTTGTAGTGTATAACCTGGATTCAAGTCTCCCCATCCTTTTCCCCCATCTCATATTCTCTCTCTTCCACACCAAATGAAAGCTAAAAAATCAGGAAACTGTTTCATATAAGCTCTTCGATCAAGAAGTAAGTTGTATTTTGATAGATAATAACTCCAAGGAATAATAATGTATGCTTTTGGCATGATGAAACAGCAGGAGGAGACTACTTTTGGCTCCCAAATGGGGCAAATTGCTGTTACTGTAACATAATGCCCTGTGCTTGTGGCTGAGTGCCACCTAACATTTCTTCCTAGAGTCTGTACCACGCGCAGGCTGTCATGGGCAGACAGATGTGGGAAGGTTTTAGGTTTGGCTTTGGAAAAGTTTGCCTCGCTTTTGAAAACCATGGGGACAGGATTGCTTAGCATGTTCACTCCCAAGCCAGGTCATGGTCTGGTTTTGCAGCTTGCAGTGATCTCACTTCAGCCCTGGGGTCCAAGAGACTTGGAAGCAACCTACATAAGCTGGACCTGTCTTCTTCAAAAGAACAGTTTTTCTGTATTTTGCAAGATCATTATTCCTTGGAAAAATGAATAGTTTGGAGTCAGAGAATCTGGATTCAAATTCTGGCTCAGCTCCTTAGTACCTCTGACCAACTTGGGCAGTTCTTCCTCTTCTCTTGGCCTTTGTGTTCTCATCTGTAAAATGAGCTGATTGAATTACATTACCTCTAAGGTTCCTTTAGCTATAAATCTGTGATCTGATTTTAATACATTTTTATAGCCTTTACAAGTTCTCAGAGTTTCCTTTCACTTGCATAACCTTGATTAAGCCTTATAAATATTCTTATTCCTACTTTATGGATTAGAATGACCTCCCCCAGTCTCAAAAGGTTGAGGCCATGGTCCTAGGACTGCTCTGCATATTTCTGGATTACATATACTACATGCTTTCTCCTCTATGATACCTCTATAAAATGGTACTCTTTTCCTCATTTGGCCTATAACATAGTACCTATGAGCTTATTAAAGAGGAAGTATAGAGGAAGCATAGGTCAGGGGTCATTGACTCTCTGTGTGTCTTTGGGCAAATCACTTAATCTCTCTGAGCTCCAAATGATCTGTTAGGATTCTTCCAATTCCCAGAATTCTATAAATCAATGATTCTATGACTGTAATTGATTATAAACAAAAGAACAGCTAGAGGTATGGCAGGAGGAAGCATTTTATCTCAGAAGGTCAGTTTTATTTCTTGACTATTAACTGAAATCTGAGGTGAGAAGTGGGGTTCCTGTTTTTAGAATTCACAGACTTCATTTGTATTACCTCTTTGCTCCCTTCTCCTCGATTGTCTTAGGGCTTGGTGTTAGGTAGCATGATTCTTAAGCAGGACGTGGGAATTACAGCTCCAGACTCAGCCTCAAAATCCTGATTGATGTATACCAATTACTTCTAAAAAAGAGAATGAGATGTGAGACCCCCATCATGAAGTGCGAGTTCTTATGTGGTTTTGAAAGAATTTCTAAAACTGGGAGCCCTGTTGCTCATGGAAGGTTGTTCTGGTTTCCTATCTTATTCTCTTTATATAAAAGCCTTTCAGCAAGGCCTCCACACAGCCAGGTCTCTCTCAGCCTTTAGTGGTCTGCACTAGCTGTTTTTCTTTCCCTGAGAGTTGCTGATTAGTGACTTGCGGTGTGGAAGCTGATTTATCACAGCCCAGAGTTGCCCCTTAGGGGCTGAGCAGAAACACTCATGAAGGAGCCCTGATTAAAAAGAGTGGTAATGAAGACAAATGTTTCAGAGGGAGTAGAGAGCAAACCAGGCCTTGGCATTCCCTGCCTCTCTGTTGAGCTTTTGGAGAGAAGGTAACAGTGGTCAAAGGAAATATCCTCTCCCACCTCCCAAGCCCCCCCCCCCCCCCCCGTTTTGTTGTTTATTTCTCATGGCACTGGAAGCATTTTTCTTGTCCTCATGGGTGTTCTAACTCTCACTTGTTAACTGCTTTTCAGGCAGGACTGCAATTAGCCCCTGGCAGATACCTCACCATGTTGCCCTTATATCCATTTTGTCCCAAAGAAGTTCCAGGGAAGTTTTAACACTTTGACCTGTAGCCATTTTCAAATTCTTCAGACTTGACAGTTTTGCCTAATTTCTCAAGTCATCAGTTTTTCTAATGATCTATAGTAGATTTGATGTTGAGGTTTATAATCGCCCATTTCATACCTAAGCAACCTAGAATTTATTCAAAGACAAATTCATATTTGTTTATGAGATTGTATAGTTTACAAGATTGTTCTAAATCACACCTATGTAAAAAATAATCCATTGGAAAATTCAGATCTTATCTGGCCATCTAACTCCAGTCCGATTTCCAAAGTGCCTGCAAATGGAGTGGTTTTGGAAAATTAGTGGTATATTCTGCCTGCTTCCTACTTAAATTGGGTCTGTGTAATGATCAATTCAACATCTGTGGCCCCTTCTTTTCTTTTCTTTGGGGAGTTAAAATTCCCCTCTGATTTCCATGTTTACCTCCTCCCAGGAGATTTCCTTACTGAGGAAATGTAAGGAATATCAAGTTTTTGTGTCAAGCTTGCATAAGGAAACTGAATCATGGTGAAAAATCAAAATACACCCCCTAGTCATCGAGAGGGAGAAAATGACTTGAGAGCTTTGAAGGGGGCCTAATCAGAGCCCCAAATGCTGACTGAATGCCTACACTCCATAGGGCATTGTTGTATTAGGTGCTAGAGGACAGGGATGGGATATAGAAGACCCAAGAAGGGAAATATCCAAGGCAATAA
The DNA here is from genome assembly GCF_028583685.1 of Petaurus breviceps papuanus. Lineage (NCBI taxonomy): Eukaryota > Metazoa > Chordata > Mammalia > Diprotodontia > Petauridae > Petaurus > Petaurus breviceps. The sequence goes on along the minus strand of NW_027187398.1, from coordinate 2,957,944 downwards.
AGTCAGGATTTGAACCTAGCTCTCCCAACTCTACTATCTTTTCCCCTACTTTACATATACTGCCTCACTGCCCTGTAATATCACTATAAATGTTTGCTGAAATGAATTGAATCATAAAAAGTACATATACTATGCAAAGGGAAAGTACAAGTCCTAAAGAGATAGAATCACTGAGGTTCAATCAAAGCAGATCTCCTTGAGGGAGGTGGTTTTTTTTTAAGTCCACTGGCTTACAGTTTGCATTCTCTGCTCTCTTCCCACTTTATTTTTATTTTTTAATTAAATGTTATGTTTATTTTTATTTTATATCATTCATTTCCACAAGATTTTGAGTTACAAATTTTCTCCCCATCTTTCCCCTACCCACCACCCAAAACAACAATTCCACTGTATATCTCCTTGCCCAATCAGCTCTCTCCTATATCCTTCCCCATTCCCTCTCCAACTTTGCAGTAGGGCAAGATGGATCTCTATACCCCAGTGCCTGTATATCTTATTTCCTAGTTGCATGTAAAAAGTAATAATAATAACATTTTTTTTAACATTTAATTTTAAAACTTTGAATTCCAGATTCTTTCCCTTCCTCCCTCATCACCCACCCTTACTAGGAAGATAAACAATTCAATGTAGGTTTTATGTGTGTAGCTATGCAAAACCTTTCCATAGTGGATATATTGTGAAAGACTGACTATATTTCCCTCCCTCCAATCCCACCTCCCACTTGTTCTATTCCCTACTTTGATGCTGTCCCTTTTCAAAAGTGGGTGCTTCCAACTTCCCTCCCCCCCAGCCTACTCCTCCTTCCATCATCCCCCCTCTCATACCCTTCCCCCCTTATTCTCCTGTAGGGCGAGATATCCTATTTAGTTTATATGTCATTCCCTCCCTAAGCCAAATTCAATGAGAGTAAGGTTGACTCGTTCCCTTTTGCCTCCCTGTTCTTCCCCTCCATTGTAACAGATTTCCCTTGCCTCTTCTATATGAGATAATTTACCCCATTCTGTCTCTCCCCATCTCCTCTCATTATATTCCTCTCTCACCTCTCAATTTCACCTTTTAAGTATCATCTCTTCCTATTCAATTGTTCCTGTGCCCTCTATCTGTGTATACCTGTACACATATATACACACTCACATATGTATTCATACACCCATATGCCCTCCTATATAGACATATATTTATATATGTACATATATATATATTTCCTTCAACTATTCTCATACTGAGAAAGGTTTCATAAGAAATGCAATTATCATTTTTCCATGTAGGAATAAAAATCGTTCAATTTTGATAAGTTCCTTATGATTACTTTTCCTTGTTTACCTTCTCATGCTTCTCTTGCTTCTCATATATAAATGTCAAATTTTCTATTCAACTTTGGTTTTTTCATCAAGAATGCTTGAAAGTCCTCTATTTCATTGAATGACCATATTTTCCCCTGAAACATGATACTCAGTTTTGCTGGGTAGGTGATTCTTAGTTTTAATCCCAGCTCCTTTAACCTCTGGAATATCATATTCCAGGCCCTTCGATCCCTCAGTGTAGAAGCTGCCAGATCCTGTGTTACCCTGATTGTGTTTCCACAATATTCAAATTGTTTCTTCTTGGCTGCTTGTAATATTTTCTCCTTGACCTGGGAATTCCAGAACCTGGCTATAATATTCCTAGGAGTTTTCTTTTGGGGATCTTTTTCAAGAGGTGATTGGTGGATTCTTCCAACCTCTATTTTTCCCTCTGGTTCTAAAACATCAGGGAAATTTTCCTTGAGAATTTCTTGTAGGATGATTTCTAGGTTCTTTTTTTGATCATGGCTTTCAGGTAGTCCAGTAATTTTTAAATTATCTCTCCTGGATCTATTTCCCAGGTCAATGGTTTTCCCAATGAGATATTTCACATTGCCTTCTATTTTTTCATTTGTTTGGATTTGTTTAATAGTATCTTGATTTCTCATAAAGTTACTAGATTCCATTTGCTCCAGTCTAATTCTGAAGGAATTATTCTCTTCAGTGAGCTTTTGAAATTCTTGTTCCATCAGACAAATTCGGCTTTTTAAAGCATTCTTCTCCTCATTGGCTTTTTGAGCCTCTTTTGCCATTTGAGTTAGTCTATTTTTTTCTGTTTTTTAAGGTGTTATTTTCTTCAGTCAGGTTGTTGACTCTCTTTTCATTATTTTCTTGCATCATTCTCATTTCTCTTCCCAATTTTCCTCTACTTCTCATATTTGGTTTTCAAAATTCTTCTTAAGCTCCTCTATGGCCTATAACCAGTTCATATTTTTCTTAGAAGCTTTTGGTGCAGGAGTTCTGACTTCACTGTCTTCCTCCTGTTCCGTGCTCTGATCCTTTTTGTCCCCAAAAAAGGAATCCAAAGTCGGATTGCTATGCTTGCTTTGCCTCCTTTGATTGCTCATGTTGCCACTCAATTACTTGACTTTTGAGCTTTTTGCCACAGTAGAACTCTGCTTCCAGAGAGGAGAGCTTTGTCCCAAATCACTGGGGTTTTCACAGCTGCCAGAGCTATTAGTTGGGTGCCCTCTCTGAAGCCTTCAACCAGCTTTGGCACCTGGTCACGCACCCCAGGACCTCCACCCTAGATAGCAATCCAGATCAAAACAGTTTAAGGGAAGAGCGATTACTCCTCAGACTCACTTGGTTCCCTTACAATCTGCAGGCTAGGAGTTCTGAAGCAGCCATGCAGTGGTGGCTGCAGAGCCGCCACGCTTCAGCTGCTTCTCCCTCTGGGGGGCAGAAGCCGAACCTCACTCCTGGACCTCCTGATCCCACAAAGTTCACGCTGACCTCTCACTTTGTCTTTGGCATTTATGGGTTGATAATTCTGGAAACTGCCACAGCTGCTGGTGATCCACTCTCCAGAAGTCCCTCTAGCTGGTGGCTGATCGGGGGCCACCCTAAAGCCAAAACTGCAGGCTCACACGGGGCTGGGCTCTGCTCCCAGGGTGCTGCAATGGACCCTTCCTGCTGACCTGCTGGGCTGCCTTCATCGGGAGGTTTGTTTCTGTCACTTTGTGGGTTCTGTAACTCTAAAGTTTGTTTAGAGTCATTTTTATAGGTATTTGAGGTGGTTATGGAGAGAGCATACAGAGTTTACCTGCTTCTATGCTGCCATCTTGGCTCTGCCCCTGAGGGAGGTGGGTTTTGAGACAGATCAAGAGGTGGTAGACATTGACTAGATGAGAAGAAAGAAAGAGTTCTAAGTGGAAGCCCTGGCATTCCCAAGGCAAGAATGAGCAAACAATTTAGCTTGGCGAGAGTGAATAGTTTTGAATAAGGGGGCAGATGAGGTTCACAAGTTTGGTCTGGTGATGGTTGAAATTAAGAAAATGATACTACCCTGGCCTGATTTAGGACAGTATTGCTAAAAAGATTTATTGTTGGGAGGTGGGTGGGGTTTCTTATCCAATCAGAAAATTTCTCATATCATGGGGAAAGAGCAACTTAAGGGAGCTATATTAGATTCAGAGATCTCAGAAACTACCCAGGGCTACTCTGATGGCCAAGGATGATAAACAGGAAAAGAGATGGGATCAGTCCTGTGAAAGAAACATATAAAAGTTGTTCTTGTGGCTCATCTGAAACTTTGACCCTTCCTGCCTTAAGGGAAAAAAAAAAGTTGAGCTTAATGTTTCCCAAGAGAGCACATTTGAAGTCACCCTGTTCTGGTGAAGATGCAAGGCTAAAGATCAACATTAAAGGTTGAGGAGCACAGATAAAGACAAAGTTCTGATAATGCATTTAACACTTTGAGTCGTCTAGGCTGAAGATGAGTCCTACTTGAAAAGGTTAAAGCCCTTCCCTTATTGAGAAGGCAAGGTCAGAGTCTGAGCCTGGACTAAATGGTGTCAAGTACAAGGTCTGTAGGAAAGGCCAAAAGTTGCTGCAGCTCATCTGGCAGGAGATGAAGGATTTAGGATACTAGCCTGAATGCCAGAGTTTAGAGGATGACTTCAGGGATATACAGCAGAGCAGTGGAATTCTATACAAAGTCAAACCACTTGGACTGATTTTGCTGTTAACAGTTCAGTTGCAAGGAGAAGGGGGAAAAAACCCTGTCTTTTAGCAGTCTTTAAGAATGGAACAAATTCTGCTCTCAGCTGCTGATAAGTTGTTCCAGGTCCCAAATACTGGCACCCTACTCTATTTTTCCTGGCAAAAAAATGGGCATATTAAGATTTCACGGGTATCTTGATATTTCTTTGATGATCTGGGAACACATCAGAAAAACTAGATAAAAAGAGGAAAAGGAAATAACTTATTTCCTTAGCCTCTTGTAGAAAATTTGTGGAACTGTGCCTTCTGTGACGTATATTGGCCCACATAACCAAATTACCTGGAGTCCTTGGGAGCTTTGCTTATTGTTACTGTGGTTGTTTCTTGTTTTGTAGACTGATAAATTGCTGGTCAGAGACATATTTGGCGCATGGTTTGATCACATGAATATTGAGGACTGGATGGAGTCTTTAGAGGGCTCTAGTTAGGTAGGAACTGAGTAATGAACATACTAAAAAAGAAATGAGAGAGAGAAAAGGGTGAATATTATAAACTGAGATGGAAAATATGTTTCGCAAACTGGGTGTAGCAGCTTAGGAAGTATAGCCTAGAGAAAGCACATTTCAAGACAAACATGCAGGGGAGGGGTATGTGTGTGCGCATGCACATACATACAGGATATATAGATGTATAGATATATGTATATATATATATATATAGTATAAAATGTCCTTTGAAAAGATGAGGGGTAACAATCTATATTAGCAGAGAGAATGTGCATGCCAGTGAAATTGCATAGAGATCTAAGTGCCAAAAAAGTTCACCAGGTGTTTTAATTTTCTTCTGCAGTCAGAAAATGACTTGCTTGAAATGGCCCCTGGACAGCAAAGGACTGAAAATTTCCTACCCACAAAAAGGTTTTCTTAACATGGTTACCCCAGCTGGTGAATCTGAAATTCTTATTTGCTCTTATAACAAATATTTGTCCAGTGGATTTTTAAACATAGAAGGGAAAACATTTCTTGAAGTTTCAGTGTTATAAGGCCTGGGTCAGGGGGTGCCTCTTCATGAGGTCTTCTCTAACTTCCCCTCCCTCATTCAATAATGATCCTTCTTTGAACTTTCTTAACACATGCTTTGTATTTCACTTTCACACCTGTATTGTATCAATTATACCTTATATTATATCTACATTTGCATATCTTATTGCCTGTTGAGGATCATAAACCTTGGGAGGGGAGGGAAATTCCTTAGTCATCTTTGGGTCTCTTACCCTTGTAGACAGCAGGTGTCTTATGTACAAGACTCTGGTAATACAGATACAAAGAGAAAAATAATCCCTTACTCAAGGAGCTTACATTCTACCGGAGCATAATATACAGCTATAAAACCATTAAGTGTATTTGTAATAGCTTGAAGAGGAGCACAGGAACATCACTGAAGAGACTGAAGAAAGGCTTTCTTTAGGAGAAACTTGAGATTCTAAGAGGTGGTGATGAGGAGGATGAGGAGGCAGAGCATTCCAGGCAGGGGAGCAATCAGCTAGAGATGGACTATCACATGAGAGGAACAGCAAGCAGGCCAGTTTGATTAGAAGGGAGCATATGTGAGGAAGGAAGAAATGTGCTTTTGAAGTAAGTTGAATATATTTTTACACTATGCTAAAAATAGAAAGAGTTGCATGTAAACCTATAAAGTTCCCAGTATCCCAAAGTAACCAAACACTAACCCAGGGCATAATGACTTTGACACTTTTGATTACTGTCTTCTCCTTGATATTCTCCTTCCAGGTTTTCATGACCACTCCTTCTTAGTCTACATCCAAGTCACATACACTAATCCTGGGCATCTACCAAGGCTATGCCCTCAGCCCTGCCTCTTCTTTTCTCCCTGTATACAATTTCCCTTGGTGATCTCACCAGCTTCCATACATTCACTTCAGATAATTAGCAGATCTGTTTCTCCAGCTCTAATCTCTCTCTTGATCTTCCATCTCACAGCTCCAAATGCCTATTTGGATATCTCAAACTGCATCTTAGACTGAGACAGACAGACTGACAGGCAGGCAGACAGGCAGACAGACAGACAGACAGATATAGATAGATAGATAGATAGATAGATAGATAGATAGATAGATAGATAGATAGATAGATAGATAGATGAGATGAGATGTATCTATATATCTAGGTCAATATATAGATATCTCTATATCTTAAACTTTAACATTTCCAAAAGAAAACTCATCCTTCCCCCAAAACTTTGCCCTCTTCCCAGCTCCCCTGTTGAGGGCACCAGTTTGCTCTTAGTCATTCAAGCTTGCAACCTAAGTGCCTGTTATCCTCTGCTCCTTTTTCTCTTTCAATCCCCACAGCCATTTAGTTGCTAGAATCTTGTCAATTCAACCTTCACAGAATTTCTCATGCACATACCTTTCTCTCCTTTGAAGCTGCTATTAGATTGTGAGCTCCTCAAAGGCAGGGACACTGGACCTGAAGTCAGGAAGACTAAAATTTAAACGAGGCCTCAGTCACTTATTGGTTGTTTGACCTTGGGGAAGTCACTTAATATGTGTCTGCCTCAGCTTTCTTATCTATAAAATGAGGATAATAATCACAGCTATTCCCAGGGTTGTTGTGAGGATCAAATGAGATAAAGTTTTGCAAGTGCTTTGCAAACTTTGAAATGCTATATAAATGTTAGCTATTTTATTTGTAGCTCCTGCACTTAGCACAATGCCTACACATAGTTAGCATTTAATAATTGTTTCTTGACATGACTTGATTTGAAATCAGGATCATCTCAGTATATATAGAACTGATAATTCCTGAGCAGCAGGTACTAGGTCATTCAACCTGTTTGCTCTGCAGAATTTGGGAACATACTTTGTGGGAGTCAGAGTTAGTTTAAAGCTGACTTTTACTACACAAGTCAGATTACATCACTGTCAAATACCCACTAATTATCAGGGAATTCATAGCTGCATTAGGTAAATGTCACTTCACTGCAGTAGCCTAGAATAAGACTGCTTTCTCCTCAGAATTAACACACTCGGCATATGTCATTGTGAGCTCGTGTAAACAACCTACCAAATTTGATTTATGCAGGGACATATTTGTATTTTTAAAGGCGGCGGTTAAAGAAGATGTTTCACTTCCTGAACCATCACATATCTGAGGGAGCCAAAATGCACATTGGTGGTTATGGCAAGTAAAGTGTTTTAAATCTTGGCTTATTCATTTTGCAGCAGTTACCTCTGATACCACAATATAGGCTGGTGCTACTATGTATCTGTGAATAGTAATTCAAGTTAATCAGTGTCGGAAACATTAAACATCTCCAGCATAGGGCACTGTACTGAGTGGAGCTTGTCCTTGATTGTTATTGAAACAAATAGGCTCATTCTTTGTTTGGGGCACATCAAAGTTGGTGATGTGTCCCAGACATTTTTCTCTCTCTGACAACTGTGTACTACAGCCATGGGGAAGAATAGAACTGCTTGTGAAGGATGAGATTATAATCTGCATGCAAACCAAATACAAATAATCCCGAGTTACCTTTCAGTAGAGCACCTCAGGGTGAGACTTCTGACATCTTCCTTGCCCCATGCTATTGACATATCTTTTTCTCTTTTAGTTGATAAAAAAATCTGTATTTGTTTTGAAACTGAGGAAAAAAGAAAAACAAAACCTTTCTATTTTGAAATGTTGTAAAAATTCCTACTTCAGTTCAACAAGGTTAAGACCAACTCCATTCCCTCATGCTACCAGGCTTTGGTGTGGTGACAAATATAGCTGGTAAGATCACTTACTATTTGGAGGTCTTTAATCAATCAAAAATTGTAAATGCAAGCATAAGTAATACTACTTCAGGAACCAGAGTGGTCTGTATTCTGTTGAAGTAAGTACATGGCATGCTGCTGAGTACTGGTATACAAAGGCAAAAGTAAACTTCACCTGCCCACAAAGAGCTTACATTTGAGCAGGCGTGATAATACATATGTAAGCATTTACAAATATATAGAAAAGGAAGAAATAAAATGTAATTATTGAAGAGAAGGACACTAAGAGGTAGCTGGAGGGGTTAGGAAAGACTTGAGCTATGTTCTGAAGAAAAGGATAGATTTTAAGAGATGAGGAGGAGGAAGAGAGTGCATTCTAGGTATGGGGCACAGCCTGTGTTAAGGCAGAGTGATGGAGTGTCATTTATGAGTAACAGCAAGGAGGCAAGCATGGCTAAACTATAGGTTTTGTAGAGAGGAGTAGTGTGTAAGAAAACTGGAAAGGAAGGAATAAGGCCTGGTTTTAAAGAGTTTTAAATGCCTAATAGAGGAGTTTGTAGTTGATCCTAGAGGTGACAGGGAGCCACTTAAGAGTTTACTGAGAGGGCTGGGGTCACTGACATAGGCAGAACCTGTGCTTTAGGAAAATCTCTTTAGTGACTCCAGGGATGATGGATTGGAGTGGAGACCAACTGAATAAGAGGTATTATAATGGTCTAGGAGAGAGCAGAAGAGTGGTAGCTATGTAAGAGAAGGGAATGTATATGTGAGATATTGCAGAGATAGAAATGTGAAGATTTTGGCAACTGATAGAATATGTGGGGTGAGGGAAGACTCTGAGTCTGAGAACCTGAGTGACTAGAATGATCATGATGTCTCCAGAAATAACAGGAAAGTTCAAAAGATGAGTGAGTTTCAGGGAAAAGATCATGTGTTTTGGATTAAACAAGTGGAGTTTGAGGTTTCTATGGGACATGCAATTCAAAGTGTTCAGTAGGCACAGCTTCACCTAAAACTCCAGGGGAAAGCTAGGGCTGGGTATCTAACTCCGAGAATCATCTACTTATGGATGAAAACTGAACCACAGGAGCTGATGAGGTCACTAAGTGTGAATATAAAATGACAAGCACCAAACACTGGACCTTGGTACACTTGAAGTTAGGAGGTGTGATATGGGTGATGAGTCAAAGAGACTAAGGAAGAATCTCACAGGTAGGAGGAAAACCAAAAGCTCATATGAAGAAGAGAGCAGTCAACAGTGGCGAATATTCAAGAAGGATGGGGATTGAGAGGGGGTCGTTATGTTTGGTAGTTAAGAGATGGCAATTTCAGTTGAGTGAGGATGAATTTGAAAGTCAAGATTCCAGAAGACTGAAAAGAGAGGGAAAAGAAAGTAGATGCACCAGCTGTAGATCAGAGGGGAATTTTAACTCCCCAAAGAACAGAAAAGAAAGGGGCCATAGATGTTGAATTGATCATTACACAGACCCAAATTCAGTAGGAAGCAGGCAGAATATACTACTAATCTTCCAAAACCACTTCATTTGCAGGCACTTTGGAAAGCTGACTGGAATTAGATGGCCTGATAAGTTTTGAATTTTCCAATGGATTACTAGCATTAAAAAATTGAAATAAATAGTTACAGGCAGTATCTGCAATAACTAACCTTGGAAAGTCTTGTCTTTTCTAGAACTGTTTATTTTTAATAGCTTATTTTAAGAATTATATTTAGTCATTGTTACCCTGCATTTCTATGTGACCTGTCTTATAGTTAGTAATTGAAATTTTTATAATTCAGGGAATTGCTTAGATGATTGGCTAATAAACATCTTTTCTACACCTGAGATGGGGTGCTTGAAATGAGATTTTCTGATGTATATAAATGTAGTTTTTCACCTTTCTGCAACCCTAAATGATTTCAAGATTTGCCCCTAGTCAAATACTATTAAGGTAGCTGTGTCCCATTTAAAAACAGGTAGAAACATTTTTCTTTTGGTCTCCATGATTTTTGTTGCATTCCCAACTCAACTTGGTCCTCAAAATGTTAGGAGAATTGGTCCTTCCCCTTGGAGTCTTTGCACTAGTATCAAACAGGCTCTGAGCATCTTCAGCCTATTTTGGAAACTAGAATGCCCAGTGAGGTGAGTCAGTTAGAAAATGTCCTGCAAAGGATTCCTTCAAGAGATTCCTTCTCAGAAAAAGTGTGGGTGGAATCAAAACGAGTTTACTAGAAGTTAGATGCAAAGAATACCTTGAGAATCATGAGCACTGAGACTGGCTTATATCCACATAGACTGCTAATGTTTGGGGAATTTTTTTTTCAGGAGAACTAATTCATTCGACAAGATTGCTTATATCACCTCCGTGAGTTTTTGTGTAAGTTTGAAGTGCAGAAATAGGCTGCATATGTCTTCCAAACAATCAGTGAAGAGCTCCTCATTTATGGTTGTAAATTAATAAACAGGCAGACAGTCCCTGCATAAAAGTTTTATACTGGTACTTTTCCTTGAGAAATGACCATATGTAATTGGACTCATTATAGTAGTGTACATTTATCATAAATACAAATGTAATATGTAGCATTTTGATATGGCATGATTTAAAAATACATTATGTTGAATTTGGTGAGTGTCCTGACGAATGCTGAGTGAGCAAAAGGCATTTCACCCCTGCTTTCTAATCTGAACAGTCACTGCAAAATAATATTACAGATTTGCTACAAACATGAAATTTGAAGAGAGACACAGTAAATAGAAAGCTGACCTTGGAGACAGGAAAAACTGGATTTATCTTCTGCCTCTGGAAGAATGTCCCACATATACAAAGATTTCTATAGCAGTTTTTATACTAGCTATATTTTTTGTAATAGGAAAGAATGAAAAGGAAAGCAGGTGCCCATCATCTGGAAAATGGCTGAAAAAGTGTTGTATGTGAATTAAATGTAATATTATTGTACCATAAGAAATATTAAAAATTCATAAAACATGGAAATATTTGTATGAATTGATGAAGTACAAAGTAAGCAGAACAATTGAATGAATGAAAAGCATTAAGTGCTTACTAGCACAAGGGAATGCAAATAGAAAAGTAAAACAGTCCCTGCTTAGCCCTATGATCACAACATAAAGAGAGGAAAATTAGGCATCTAAAGTCTATGGATTATCATAAACAATTTTTATTTCAGAGAACTGACAGGGAAGCTTTTGTCCCCTGCCTCTTTTGGCAGAAAAGAGGTGAACTTTATGGCCAATGTATTAAATTGTTTTGCTTGATGTTATTTGTTACAATAGAAGTTTCAGGGTAGGGGACAGGAAAAGGAATTCACTGTGAAATGGCAGTAGTAATTAGAAGAAAAAAATAATTTTTTCTTGCCTCTAGACCTTACTCTGTATGACCCTGGACAAGTCACTTAATCTGTTTAAATTAGGACACTCTCTAGGAATAATACTTTGGATTTTCATTGATGGAGGGAATTCCTGTATTGGGAGTTTTTCAGTGCAATAAAATATTCCCAAGATACTATTGAGCACCTATGCTCATTTATCTTAACCTGCCAGTAAATTAAAGAAAGTGATGGTAAGAATTTTCATAAGAAAGGAAAATCATCTCCTCCTGTCCCACATTCCCTTCATCTCTGAAATGGATCCTGATGTTATCCCTCTGTGTTGTCCACTTTGGTGAAAAATAATGAAAGATTCAGTAAGAATGGTGGATGTGTTGAACCTGCCAACAAGATTGCCACAGATGGCAGTAGTGAATGCTTTTGTTTTAAAAAAAAAAGATCTTTCTTTGAGTAAGAGACAAGTGTAAGATTCTAAAACTCTATACATCTTAGAGCTTCTCTATTGTAAAACATGCTTTATCCTTGAGGTTGCTGCTTTCCACTAAAATTGGTATATTATACAGCACACTACTTTGTGAGAGTAAATGCTTTAGTCTTGGGCATCAGCATTAGGTGGTGAAGTAGAATGTTTCTTGTCTTTATATACCCAAACCCATCACAGAACTTCAAATTAGTAGGTGCTCAGTAAATGCTTACATGCTTATTACATGCTCAAATACCAAGGCCTTGTTTAGAGTAAGCATGGTGACCCTCATCTGTAACAAGAAAGATCCTTTGTCATCTGGGATATCCTGAAGCTTGGCACAGCTTTATAGGTGGGAAATAGAATAAGTCATATGATGACTTTCTTTTATTCATATGATGAATTTCTTTTACTAACTAGTTTAATCTTGGAAAAACATGAATGAAAGCAACATTTCCATTCTTTTGCAGTGGTTGGTTTCTATAAGTGTTTTTCTCTCCAAATTCTTTTTGTTTTAGTTGATTCCTCTCCCATTTTTCTTCTATACATGTTCCCTCTTTGAGTCTCCCTTACTCCTTTCCCCCCAGGGGTTTGGTGACCAACAATTTGATTAGCTAACCTGATATTGCTGTTAACAGTAGGCTACCAATATAGCTATAATATTTGCATGATTTATCTCATTTCTCTTATGAATAACTTAGCTTTGACATTATACTCAAACTCAAAGCCTTGCTTGCATTGTTCTTGTTAGCAAAAAACATTGCTGGGATGTAGTTAGTAATTGGAGTCAGCTGCACTGAAGACTGCCTAGCCAGACTGTTATTTTAGCCTACACTAGTAGGATTTTTAATACCAGTTTGACCTTACTTTGAAACATTCTCAAAATACCATACTTTAATATCAATTCATACACTTATATTAAAGACAAGGCATAGTCCCTAGAGAAGAGAATAGTTTAATGAAACACTTTCTTCACCCAAATACAGTAACAAAGGCAGATTTTCCCTCCAACCCATTTGTGGATACCATCAGGAAAAGAAAAAAAAACTTAAGAAATGAATGAGGGTGAAGTTTCTATCAGGGCATGTCGCCTGCACGTGCTCAGGCTATCATGTAAGTAGTCACAGACTAAAGAAACACATTACCTGTGAATTAGTTACACTGCTGAGTACAAAATGCTATTTCCCTTATGCTTTTGCTATTGAGTTAGAGAGTCTCAGACAAAAATATACTCATAGGAGCCTCACATCTAGGACTTTTTGGACATGTCCCTTTCTTTACTGGGTAAAGGAGAAGCAGCTGGCAAATGAGAGAGAGAGAGAGAGAGAGAGAGAGA
>NW_027187398.1:2928270-2944917 GCF_028583685.1 Petaurus breviceps papuanus | reverse complement strand
GAGAGACAGAGACAGAGAGAGAGACAGAGAGACAGAGAGAGAGAGAATGTTTTCTGTCTCATATCTCTGTCTGTGTTTCTCAACTTCAAATGCCCCTGATAAATTCCTAGTCAGGGAATAGAATGTCAGAGGTAAGATGCTATTTCTGAATGAGTGTGTAAGAACAGATAATCGCTAATGTTCGTTCCGCCTCTAATTCTACAATCCTTTGACTCTAAGTACATTGAAAATATTATAGTTACTTCAACAAGTTGGTGTTGTGTGTTGTCCTCTGGAACAACTGCCAGGAAACCCTAACATAGAGACCAAGTTGACTGTGGTCAAATCCAAGCTATGTTTTATCCCATCTACATCGTGCCCTAGGTAATATGGTATAGCTGAGAACAACAGATTCATTTTTATATGATAATGTCAGCAGCCTTCTCCTCTAATGCAGGGAGAATGTTCATGTATGTGTTCAGTAATTCACTGCCCTCCAAAATAATCTACAATATATAGTCCCAAACATACCTTTTCCAAACAACCCAATGAGTGTAGTATTTGATGCTTAACTGGTACAGGCTATCTTTATTACCTCTGATTGGGCTCTTGGCCCATTATTCTTTATAAAATAATAGAATCTATCAAAGATTGAAATTTCATTATTGTTGTCCCGCAACAGCTTAAAATCTAGTAATTTAATAACACAATCGTTTTTCTACTTGTTCTCAAGCCTAGAATTTGAGTTTGTTTTAATTAACCCTTTGCATTCTTGAGCCCTATTTCCCCTCCAAGTCAACTAGTGAAATTATTTTAAGAATTGCTGAGGAAGCTAAAGGTTAAAGGTATTTTCTTCTTAGTAAGTGGATTTATGTGAAAGGTATACTTCACATAAGGATTAACTGAAATCCTCAAACTTGCTTGTCTCCCAATCCTGGGCAAGTTGTTCCTTCATTGCATCATGAAAGAGGGCAACTGTAGCGGGACTCTGGGAAGGAAGTTGTTCTAAACTGGTTTGGTGAAGGTTTATGAGGCTTAAATGCAAAAAGAAAAAAATATGAATGTCCCAGTTTTTACTTTGTGATTTCTTATCAGAAAGGTTCATTTAGACTGTAACAACTCCTAGAACAAGATAACAACTTCAGGCCAGCTGTCAAATGTTTACCATTATCCAAACTCTCCCTGGGGGGAGATGCAACTTTGGCTCGCCTCCCCGGCAGTAATTTAATTTTTCCTTCATTCTGACTCGGAAATGGCAGCATTTTTCAAAGCTTCCTCCCACTGATGGCTGAAATTTTCCTTGTGAAATGATTTCCACCAGTCTTGAATCTTTCTTGTTTCTGCCGTCTTCACCTTTACTGATGGTTCTGCAACTCATCACCAGCTATGCAAACTGACAGTTCACATCCTGGGGCAGCGGCAGGGTCTGGCCTGCAGAAAGGAGCAGCCTGACCAAATTTACGCTCACAAGATCTCTTAATTCACAAAAGCATTTGCTCTAGTTCCTGTTCTCTGCTGCAGGGGCTGGGGGGGGGGGGTAGGTTCAGAGAATGAAAGGGGGGGAACAATTGGGAGACGGTACTGAGGAGGAGAGAGGCTCTCTTCACACTCTACTGAATACACAGACTTTAGAGATGAAAAACAGACGGAGAGAGACATTTCCAAACATCTTGCTGATCTGTGTAAGAGTTCATTGAACTGTACAGCATAGCACCAGATCCTTGTGTCATTTAGTGTTAATTTTTTATCATTTTGTTTTTAAATAAAATGTTCGGCAAGAGTATATTCCCATCCCTCTCCCCTTTACTTTGATGGATAAAAAATATAAAAAGTAAACCCATGTAAGTGTTCCCAAAATGGCCAATACCAATCCCTTGCCTGTCTTGAGAGTTCTGTTTAACATGAAACCCCTCCTAATGAGAGTGGACAGAAGACATTTGATATTGGATTTGAACTGCATGTACATGACACATTTCATTTTTCCCCCTCACAAATTTCAACCCCAGCCATTTGCTTGAAGAAACTGCCAAATACCTTGCCTGGCTGGACTGTAAGATACTTTTGGAACTTAAGATTTCTCTTGATCCCATTTTTTGATAAGGAGATCTTTCCCTCCCTGGACACTCTCCAACTCTCAGCTACGAATTGACTGACTCGCCCTCATTCGTGCCATCCTGGCTCATTATTTAGCAGGGTTGCTTCCCAGTAACAAAAGGTCACTTTTGTTCACTTGAGAAGTTGATTCTGAACACATCCCATTTTAAAGACTACTGTATTCCTAGGTGGCTTTACCAGCCAAGGCAGCTAGGTGGCTCAGTAGATCGAGTACTAGAACTGGAGCCAGGAAGAACTGAATTCAAATGTAGCCTCAGGTACTTATTAGCTGTGTGCCCTTGGGCAAGTCACTTACCCTCTGTTTGCTCCAGTTTCTTCAACTGTAAAATGGAAATAATAACAACACCTAGAGTTGCTTACAGGGTTCTTATAAGGATCAAATTAGATAATATTTGTAAAACATTAGTGTCTGGTACATAGTAGACACTATATAAATGCTTATTCCCTCCTGCTTCCCCTTCCCCCCATTACCACCAAAATGCCTAGTATGACTAAAGAAAGTAGTAAGAGAGCTTTCCCTTACAGTTTCTATGGCTCTTCTATTGACTTTGAAATGTAGGCACTGAAACAGAGTATTTCAATCATTATTTAGGGAAGCTTTCTAACTCAATGCTTGTGGAGTCAGGAGTCCTTATTTCAAGGCTTACTACTACACTGACTCAGTTGACAAGTCCTAGATTTAGGGTCAGAAAGAACTTAGATCCTATCATCCTCATTTTATACACAAGGAAATTGAGTCCAAGCGAATTATTCAGGGTCACACATATGTAAGTTACCATCTAGTTTCCCTTTAACTTCTCTCTGTAAAATGGAGCTAATGTAATTGTCTAAACTATTACATATAAAATATATGAGCATAATTCATACATGGTAAAAACACCTATTTGGATCCCACTAATTCACAATTCATGATTGGGGGAAAAAAATCTTTGCATAATCTGTAAAAAACAGGCATATTGAACAAATTCATAGTGAGAGGGAATTTTTTCTCTACTGAAGAAAACAACATATCAAAGATTTTTTATTATGAGGAAGTAGCAGTCATATGCATTCAAATAATGTTTTAGGTTCATGAGATTTTTGTCTCATAGAATCTTAAAATTCTAGTGCTAGACAGCATCAGGACCATGTAACCCAACATGCTTATTTATAGGCATAGAAAGTAAGATCAGGGCAGCTGGGTGGCAAGTGGATCGAGTGCCAGGCCTGGAGTTATAAGACTCTTCTTACTGAGTTCAAATGTGACCTCAGACACTTACTAGCAGTGTGACCCTGGACAAGTCACTTAACCCTGCTTGCCTCCATTTCCTCCTTTGTAAAATGAGCTGGAAAAGGAAGTGGCAAACCACTCCAGCATCTTTACCATGACCCCAAAAGGGGTCACAAAGAGTTGAACATGACTGAAACAACTGGACAACAAAAAGTGAGGCTCAGAGGGGGAAATGAATTTTCACATGGCTATTTAGTGACAAAGAGTTAAGATTAAAACAATCTCCCAAAACCTAGTCTTTCTCTCTTTTGACTATACATATTAAAGTGGACCCAATAGGGCTGCCTACTTGGTTGAGTGTAATTTTTAAAAGTTAACAAAATTATATATCTTCAAATACATATCTGGATTGAAAATTGCTATTTCATTCATTCAAACTGACTTTCTATCTAATTTGTCTCTGCTGTCTTCACCGACAAAATGTATGACGCATCTGCTACATCCAAGGCTCTGATAATAAAAAAGAGATATGTAATCCCACAATACTGCCCTCAAAGATTGTTCACCGTAGCTGCATTGGCAGCATGGATGTATAAACTGACCACATAAAGCAAGTCTGGCAAAACAATAGAGCCAGGCAAGTGGGATGGACAGTTCAAAGCAGCATTATGAACTGAAACAGTCAGGGATGAGGGGAGGACTTCATCTGGGCCTTAAAGAAGAGGCAGAAAGGAAGAAGGAAAGCATTTCAGGGAGTTGTGGAGCAACATGTCTAAAAATACAAGAGCTTTTCATTTAGACTAGAATAAGATTTGGAGGTGGAAAGGACCTTAGAGATCATCTGTTTTAATTTCCTTATTTTACAGATTTGGAAATTGAGTTTGAGAGTGAAACAGTCCAATCGGTAGTAAATAGTAGAACTGAGATTTGAACTTATCCGACTCCAAATCTGGTACTTTCCCACTATCCCAGGACTTAGCAAAAACCTGATGGAGTTACATTTTGATACTCAGTTTCAGAGGTTCTCCAGGCTCTGAAATGTTGAATTTTACTTTGATGGTTATGGAAAAGGCTGTGGCTGGTTTTTTTTTTCTGTGTTGGTGTTAATTAGTATCGTTCTGTTCTGTTTCATTGTACCATACCATCGAATACAACTTCCTAGAGAACTGGAAACATGTATACATACCTTTGTGTCCTGAACACAGTCTGGCATAACACTATCTCATTCAGAGCAAAGAAAAGAAAAAAATATTGATGGACCCTCATTATCCCTCTAGAAAAAGAAAGGTAAAGAAAGTTAAGAATCTTAGAAGATTTAGTTACAGAATACTTTGATATTAATAAATGTGTTACCAGCTCTAAAGCCTGCTAGATAGTCATGGCACACGTTGACTAGTTAAACTTTCTCTATGCCACTGCTGATAACAACAACAATAACACCTCTCATTTTAATGATGCTTAAAAGTTTATAAAGCACTTGCCTCAGAACAACCCTATTGAAGATGAGGAGAGTTTGAACAATCTCTCAAGGTCACCCAGCTAGGAAGTAGTGGAAAATCAGCTATTGTCCATAAAC
Organism: Petaurus breviceps papuanus; assembly: GCF_028583685.1. Classification (NCBI taxonomy): domain Eukaryota; kingdom Metazoa; phylum Chordata; class Mammalia; order Diprotodontia; family Petauridae; genus Petaurus; species Petaurus breviceps. Next base: position 2,940,037 of record NW_027187398.1, on the reverse strand, counting down.
GTCAAGATATCAGGTCACCTGACTTCAAGTCCAACAAGGTTTCCTCTGCTCTAGGATTTTAATCACCTCTGCCTGGGCCCTCAATGAAGCCTCTGTCTTGAAGGAGTTAACATACCTTCATAAACCTGCCTCTGGCACCAAGATCAGGTCCATTATTATTATCATATACAGCTGTAAAAACCTGGATGCTTAGCATAAATTGCATTCAGACACTTAGACTTCAAGATTACTTGAGAAGAATTGTATTACTTGTTCGGTCATATATTTTGATCTTTATTGCTAGTAGTTCATTCTCCTGAGGGTTAAGGATTAGCCTTGCTTTTAATGTAAAATGTTTATCTGTAGCGGTAAAAGTTTAAAATGAAAATAGATTTTTAATGGCAACTTTAGTTCTTAGCATTAATTTTATATGCATCTTTCATCCTGAACTTTTAGACAGTCTCAAGAAGCAAAGAAGAGATTTGCTTCTAGGGGCAAGAGAGGGTCAAATGTATCAAATCTTTGGATTCCAGAAAATACAGGATTTCTGGAAGAGCAAAGCAATGCACATGTGTCGGGAATGTACACTTTAATAAAACCCCACTTTGTGTAGACGTCAAGAAGGGCACCAAGTTTTGGGCAGTGTCCAAAGCATTTATCTTCTTAATAAATTAGCCAAATATTAAAATAAACAATCTTATCATTCTACATTTGGGGGGCTGTGGGGGGAGCAGGATGAAAGCAGTCCAGGAAAAATCATAAAAGAATCTATGGTAGCTCAGAAAGGTTAAACTCAACCGTTGTTTTCTTTGAAGTCATTGGCCACGAGGTTAATTGCCAAAACTGCTTGTGGAAAAGGTGGTAACAATTTAACAAGACTGTACAACTGCAGAGACCTAGATGAATATCAGGTGTTTGCAGATGTTTTTGCCTAACAGGAAGGGGGTGAGGAGGGGGAGGACTGGGCAGGGAGGTGGAACAGAAAGAGAAACAGGGTGCAGAGCAGTTAGAATAAAAGCCCAGCTAAACAGCCAATAATTCTTTGTTTGCTTAGCCAATCATCCTGTAATTGGCTGGGAGGTTAATAGGAGTCTATTGATTGGTCAGGAGGATTGCTTACTGCTGCTATTTTTTTTTTTACAGTATGCTACTAGACAGAAGACTGCAATTACTGGAGTTCTCATTCCTACTCTTTAGGCCGGTTGCAGCTCTGATTTATGAAACTCAATAAGATTGCCTCTGGCCAAATACGTTATGTGACAAGTATTGCCTTCTGTAAGGGGTGTGCTGGAGCCAGCTCAAGCCACCTCTGGAGAGCCAATTGTTAAATTTTCAATATGAGCATTTCCATTCCTAAAATGGGCAATCACTACAAATTTATTGTTTGTTGATCATCTAGACTTATGAAAGTGATGGAGAAAATGTTAATAATGTAGATTAAACTTAAAAGTGTATCCTGGGTACATTTCTTTTTCTGTAGAGTCAGTTGTTAATCATTAACCAGTATATCCCTGCTGGGTTTCTACTGCTCCTGGGTCACTGTGCTATTTTCTCATCATTTATTGTGGTCATCCAAATCAGTAAGCTTATTTATGACTTGCTGAAGTAGGACTACATTAAAAATAATAACAGTCACCACCCACATGGACAGAAAAGTGGAAACAACCAAATAAGGCTGTGTGGCACAGCCTTGCTAGTTCCAGAAACAGATTTCCAGGCATCAGTGTTTGCAGGAGATCAAGAAACAAGCAAAACAATGAAGTCCTTAGATCTCTACTTCCCGTCAGTTCTCTCTTGTGCTGGAGGCTTGCCTTAAAATAATCTTGCTTAATTCTTACCAGTGATGACTCTTAAGAAACAGGTTAGGATTATTATATCCCTACTTTAAAGTTAAGAAAACTAAGATGCTGGGAGCCTGAGCTGTCCAGGGTCACACCTAAATCCTAGTGCCTTCCCCCTGAGATTATCTCCAACTTTTCACTTGTTAATCAATTTATTCTGTACTTATCCAGTACATTTTCACAAATTACTCAGATTTATCCTGTACATATCTTGTTTGTACAGAGTTGTTTGTGCGTTGTCTCCCCTGTTAGACTATGAGTGCATTGAGACTAGAGAGCATTTTTGCCTTTTTTTTTATACCCTAAGACTAAGCACAGGGCCTGGCTTATAGTAAATGTTTAAGAAATGCTTGTTGACTTGACCTGACACAGTAAGTCATTGGTTCTATCTTGATAAGAATGGTTTTAATTCAACCAGACCATGCCTTTTTTCACATTTGTAATGACAACTTGGAGCAGATTATTTCCATCTTGACCTGTCTTGACCTGAGTACCTCTAATACAGTACCTGCCTAATAATTTCCTTCCCAAGTTGCTAAACTCAACCATAGGCTTTCCTAAACACGGGACCTTCAAGCTATTTTTCCATCCTAGGTCAAGCCTTTCTTTCTTTGTAACAGAGAGCTCCCTAGGAACCCGGTTGCTAAGGAGTAAATCTCTACCAGTGACAAGGCCCATGTGCCACAGTCTTCAATGTATCCACAGCCAGAAACCTGTGCATTCCTGCCTAATGCCACAGGTAGGCTATTAGGTTGCTGAATCTTTCCAAAGCTTTTCTTTCAAAATGTTGAGAGTTTTCTTATATCTGCCTACTAATTTTGAAAGCTGTGTTGTAGTTTAGGAACCAGATCTGCTTGCCTATTTTTCTCTTGGAGATCAGTGAAGGCCCCCACAATGGGACTGGTACCTCCTTTTATAGTACTAGGAATCAGTGATGTTCCTTCTGTCCAGCCAGGATTAAGAATCTTGATAATTTTTGCAAAAGTTTTAGAATCAGGGGTGGCCAGGTGGATCAGTGAGTAATAGCACTGGCCCCAGAGTTGGGATGAGCTGGGATCAAATCTGGGCTCTGATACTTAGCATCACACCCAGAAATAACTGGCCGTGTAACCTTGAGCAAGTTACTTAACCCCAATTGCTTAAAAAAAAAAAGTTTTAGAATCACTTATATAGTTGGCATTTGAACCTTGATTTTATCCAGGAGTTTTTCAGCTATGGTAATTGTGACTAGATTAGTGAAGCAGGGTTGTAGGGTAGCCTGCCTCCCTCAGCCAGATTGAGAGGCTTTCACTCCAATGTTTTGTAGTGTTAAAGTAGGAAGGAAGCTTTGAGATTATGGAATTACAAAAATGTTAAGAATTGGAAAGGATCTTAAAACTTATCTAGTCCGAACTGGATGAACTCTCCATTTCATAGAAGAAGAAACAGAGACCCCAACACATAAAGTAACTTCCTTAAGGTCACACAGCCATCCTCTATTCCAGATTCTACAAATAAGGGAATTGAGACCCCAAAATGATTAAATGGTAAATTTGCCTTAGTTATGGCAGGTCCAGGAGAAGAACTTGGGTCTCCTGACTGCAGACAGAGTTTGCTTGCCACTAACTATCTTGTTTTGTTTGGACCCTGGACAACTATATCTCTGGTCCTCTTAAGTATCTAACTCCTTTTTGGCCATCTTTTAATTTTTACTTAGAATAATGGGAATGAAGGGGGTGAATTATATTCTTTGAATGTAAGATGTATGTGCCAAGTGTGAAGCTCTCCACACCATCCTCCTCTGCTTTGCAGAGTAGCAGCTCCCACTTACTTAGTAATAAGCTTGGAGCTGACAAGAGAAGGCAGGGTATTGCTTCTAAATAGAACACTACTTTCTTCTCCAGTCTGATTTCCCCATCCTGCCCCCACAGTGTCAAAAGGGAAAAAGAAAGAAAGAAAAAAAAATACAAACCTAACAACAAAGAGAGAAGCTCTCTCTGGAATGCACTCCTCTCTGCCCTTGTGATATTACAAAGCGATTTGTAGTGGTGAGTCAACCAGCAGGATTTTTTTCCTCTCTCTTTACCATTTCATTTCATTATCAACCTGGAGTGTCAGAACCAAACAGTTTTTAGAATGAGGTCATTTAGCAGCCTCATGATGTCAGAACTTTTCTCTTCATGGGGGTTTTTATTCATTTGGGAAAGAATCTATCTTTTTTTTTTTTTTTTTTCAGAAAAGACTCATTATTCCCCCTTTTTTGGCAGAAGAAGTAGTGTCAGCAATTAATGTGCCCCCAGTAGGATCGTTTGTCTCAGGGCTGTATTTGTGTGATGCAGTTCTTCCCTGTTGAAAAAAAAAAAAGTGAGGAGGAAGGAGAAGAAGAAAAGGAGGGAAGAGAGCTGTTTCTTAGGAAGATGGGTCATTCACTCTGCTGATAACTAACTCTCAGGTGTGGCACCTTTCATCACAGACCCTGCCTCCTCCTGCTTTCAAGAGCAGAAAAACAGTGTGGAAAAGACCCGCTTGCCTAACAGAGATGGGAGGGTGCTCTGGGAAGCTGAGCAAATACAGAATTTGGAGGTCTAACTCTTTATGAAAATGTTGGGGCTGACCCAGCACTGACCCATTTACCTTTTTAGATGTCACAAGACATTTTGGCAGATTTTTGTGGCTCTCAAAGCTCCAGTATCAAGATTTCTAGCAGCAGAAGATTTCACATTCATTTAGAACTGAAGCATGACTTTTAGTCACTTATCAAAATGATTATTAATATGTTTTTAATGTAAAAAAGGAATAAAACCCATCATAAGCCATGGTCCTGGCATGTAATCTCTTTTGGTTTAAAAAATGTTTACTATTGAAGTGTTCCTTTGATCAGATTCAACTGCTTTCTCTCTCTCTTTTTTTTTTTTTTTGGCTTACAGAAGAAAGGCAAGAAGCTGTTTTGGAAATCTTTCTTTCCACAATTTTCCTTGAATATAAGTAACTAATAAACACTACAAAGAATTTTTTAACAAGACACAATTCAGGCATCATGAGAGACTCCTGGTTCATGAGTGGGATGGTATGTACTCAAACCACCAGTTTTATAGTATTTTGAAAAACCAACAGTAAGAAGCATGCATCTGATACAAATGTTTCTCCATGCCAGAGCACTTACAACGATGGGATTTAGGGAAATTTGGCAGAGAGCAAGAAAATAAGAAATACTGAATTTTGATAAGAATTTTGCTTAAAGTTATCACAGACCAATAGTAGTCAGCTGCCTAAGATGATATATTTGTAGGAAGATTTGGTTTGGGGCAATAAATCTGTCCTGAGGCCTTGGTGACATCATAGTGCATTAATGCTTTATACTCTTGATTCATTACTGAATCAACAGAATGGAGCACCCTCTGCTTTGAGCCTGGTCATTCACCTTCATACCTGGTTTTTCTTCTATTTCATCGTTTTCAAATTTGTTGCTATGATGGTAAGCTATGACAGTGAGCTTTGGCAAAAGTTGCTGCCAGGAGTAATACACATTTCATGATGGTCTTCACTTAGATTTGCCACCCAAGGCTACATTTTGACATCTGTCTAAGGGTAAACCCTCCAATGTTTGTCAATAGGCAAGAGGAAAATATTGGCTTTCAGATAACAGGCATTTGGCGAACTGGCGACAGGCATGCAAGCGAGAATGTTCGAATGACTTCAGCTCTTTCTGCCTTCATTATGTCAGGCTAGCAGATCACATATGGCATTATGGAAATCAGTAAATGAAAACCATATTGATCAGCATTGAGAACAAATGTAAAAAAGATGGTCTGAAGGAGAAGAAGAATGCTTTACTGGTCAACCTGATAGGCCCTTGTTAAGGCCTTTTAATCATTTATTAATGTAACCCTCCTCCTTCCCTTTCCACTCAGATTACCTCAGCCATCGAGCATCCTGCTCCATTTATCTTTTAATGTTTCCTTTATTTAATTTATTTTTAAGCTCTAACTTATACTCTTTATTTCTGAATTGAGTTTTTCTTTCCATGGGGCTGTTTTAAGTGACTATATTTGAGGTGGATTTTTCGAACAAGTTTGCTGGGCCTTCAAGAATGAAAAGCAGGGACAGAGATTAACCTGTCAGCAGATAACATGCTTTGTGAGCAACAACCAGAATCTGAGAGAGAGAGCAGGAGAGAGCTGTGTGTTCTTCCGGGGCTCTTGGGCACTTCTGCAGTTCAGAGATGTGTCCGAGTTTCCATCCTAAAGCTCTGTTTACATTGTTTGAAATTCAGTCTCCAACAAAGTATTTCTCAGCCACCTTTTGCTTACCCCCAGTCCTGTGAAAGCTGGGATTTTTCTTTTTATTTTGGTCTTAAAAAAAAAAAGAATGTAAAACTATTTAGTCTGCCAAAAAGAGAAGGAAAAAAAGAAGCTGGTGGTTTTTGGAGGGCTCTTTGTTTTGCTAAGTGCTTTTACACCTGAAATGTAACTTTGGTTTTGTCTGATACTGCTGTGACTTGGTATTCATTCAAAACTGGATTAGTGCCCTGGGCTCTCAGGCTCTGTTTTGTGAGTATATGTCCTGATACACCGTTTGCAGAGAAATTTCAAAGGAGTTTTTATCATATGGACCGTGGCCCTTTGGGGTTGATGAGTAACCTGTAGATTGGAGTCTTAAAATACTGATTGACATATGCAACAATAACTCATCCTACCTTGGCATGGGGCAGGAATTTCTTCTTAGAAGAGTAACAATTAATAGGATTAAAGAATCTGGAATTAGATTTAAGTTACTGCTCTGAAATAGCTGCATAGGAGCCATTACAGTTTATTCTAACAAGTGATGAGTTTTTTCACAAGTTAATCAATAGGGGTGAAGTAATTAATACTTTAAGAAAGTAATTATTTCCAGGGGAATCTTTCCTTTTTGAAAAATAATTTTAATTTTTTATGTATACAAAACTCAGCATTCAGCAATGCATCTTCCAAATTCCTGTGAATTTAACATTAAAGTCTGAAATTATGTTGTCTTTGTGCTTACCCTTTTGTAGAAAATATGGAAGTTTTTTGTTTTGTTTTGTTAATGAGGGAGATTCTGCACAAGTTCTGCTAGCAGCTTAGCTGAATGAATCCTTAACTATGGACTTAACTCTGGATGGCCAGTTTAAGATGATTATTTTAAACTCTATTGTGAATGCAGTCTTTTTAGGCTTCTCTGGGGAAAAGATTTCTGATCAAACTGGGCATCCCAGGGTGCAAAGTATGCAGCTCCAATTTGTCTTAAATATTATTCCAGATTTTTATTTTATTTTGCTTCTCTCCTAGGGCCCCAAAGATGTATCCAATGATAGATCTATAAAACCTACATATAAAATGTATTCTGCCTTTTCTTCTTCTTGCGCACTCACTCATTCACTTCCAAGCTTTTCCTCTTTGACTCACATTACGATCCCACTTTCCTTTCTCTGTTCTTAACATGAAACAGTATATAAATTACAGCAGGAGGGAGTGCTCTCTGTGGCCGACTCACTCCTCTTGTTTGTTAGAGAAGAGCAGAACATTAAACAGTGAGTGGACTATGCAGACAGACCGGAGCTCACTCCTCTCTTCCTCTTCTCTCTCTCCCTCCCCTCCATTGCTCCCTCCCTCTTTTCCTCTCCTCCTCTCTCCCTCTTCCTCTCTCCCTCTCTCTCCCTGTTCCCAGTGGGAGTGTTGTTTATAGAGCATTATAATTTATAACTGAAGAGAGTGGATTTAATTTCAGTGGAGAGGCTCGCCAGCAGGGCGCCAGCCTGCAATCATATGAATCAGCAAGCTGCAAACTCTATTGAATGGAAAGTATTATCGCTGGCCACAAACGGACACTGTTTCTCCTAAACAACTCCCTTGGTGCAGGAAGACCTTGTCTTCATTCATCTATTTTACATATCTACTTCTGTTTTAATTTTGCTGTTTCCTAAAAGTGTTTTCTCTTTAGACGGCATCTTTTCTCTAACTACCTTATTTCCTGATCCAACATTGGAAACTGATTATTGCATGAATGGAGCTGATTGGGTATTTCTTCCATATCCCTGCTCCTTTTCTGTGTTGGGCTATGTTAAGCTTGCTATTACTTTCTCTTTGCCTAAATGTCCTGCTCGAGTATTTTTATGGGAACCTAAGTTAAACATGCCAACAGGACTATGATGAGCCATTAGCATTAATATTGTAAAATGCTAGTCAGTTTCAATCACTCAAAGTTTTATTTAATCATCAAGGTTTTGTTTATATTTATCCATTTCTCTTGCATTAATGAAAAATATCTTTTCTTCCTTATTCCTTAGCTGCCATATCAAATCCCTTGTAAAATTATTACTTATAGTTACATGTCGGCTTTCTCTTCCTTTTCTTTTGTGTATTTTTAGGGAGGGTAGAGAAATGTGTATGTGGTTTTTGTTGTTGTTTTGCTTAAATACAACCCCAACCACTTGAATACAATGCTGTGGAATTTGGAGGGCCTCTGCAAAATGCCATTAGGTCTGTGGATCTGCTACATATTGTTTTTATTTACTGCATTTATGCCGTGATTAGAATTAACTGGAAATTTTTAAAGTGAAGCTTTAACTGAGCATAGCAGCATCACGTCAAAGGTCAGTCTTTGTGTATTCGTGCCTTAAAAAAAAGCAACAACCCAATATTCATCACTAATGTTTTAGCAATAAAGCCCAAATATCAAGCAGGAATATCATGCACGTTGGCTCTTCAAATAGTACTTCGAGAATAGAGTTATACTGCGTGAAACAGTAACCAAACTCCAGTTAAAAGAGTTCTGTTTAGACTTCTGTGGAAAAGTCAGGCCAGACCGCCTACATTTGTTTAAAATAAGGGCTTTTTAAACCTTCCCCAAAACCTCAGCAGAAACTCTGGAACACAAAACAAAAACATCCCCCTACCCAGGAAATTTAATCTAAAATTCACACCTCTTATTATCTAAGTTATTTCTTCTGCTTGTAAATATAAGGAGAAATTCTTAACACATTTTGTTTTCTGTCTCTAGCATCACATCAACCTATCAGTATATATGGCTCCAATCTTCTTTGTCATATCTTTAGAGAATGATATTCTGCACTGCCATAGATAGGAATGGATTTTGATTACCCAAAAGGAATTACATAGGAAGAAACACAAAGTCAATATGTTAACTTCTCATTTTCAAGATACAGTTTTAAGGTATCCAGGTATTAGTGAAGAAACTCCGGGAATTACCCAGAGACAAAGCTCATTTAGATTAGCCTTGAATTCTTCCATGAGCTTTTGCTCCCAATTCAGAAGTACAGTTTGACTGGACTGATATTTTAATCCAAGAAACCATGTATGGGAGCTGGGGGGAAGAGTGTGATTTAATTTGCAGGTGAATTTCTAAAAACATGTTTCTGAGTCATTTCATTCCAAGGACTTAAAAAAAAAAAATCAATCCATGTGTCTGATGGCCTTATGTTGAGATTCTTGTTGAACCTCGAACAGTTAAGATTACAAAACTGTGGGCAGCTATGTAATGCATATCTTTGTGCAGAGCTATTTTGCATTTTCAGCCCCCTCAGGGGAAAACAGTAGTAAAGCATGATCCTCTGCGATGGAGCTTAGAATGTCTTACAGTAGTCCAGCAGCTCTTGGCTTCACCCTAGCCCTCCGAAGGAACGCCAGGCATACAGAGGGAGGGTCTGAGCTGGGTTGGAGTCTGCCCTAGGCCTTCAGCCCTCCCCGCCTCCCAACCTCTGCTCTTTAAATGTAGTCCCCCACTACCTGTAATATATATTTGTCCAGAAAAAAATCTTATTTTCTGGTACTTCATTTTTTAAATTAATTTTTTTTCTTACTCTAATGAGGAAAAATGGAAATCTTCTCACCTGAGGGAAAACAAAACAAAACAAAACACCACTGACCAGCATTCTCAAACGCCAGATCTAAATTCAGAGATCTCAGTTACAACTGACTGGAGATTATTTACAACAAATGGATTTCTTTTTAGTAAGTACCTGCATCTTTCTATGGCCAAGTTAAATGGATACATTTTGAGGATTTTCTACTTTTGATCCAGAGAAAACATTTCTGAAATACTTTCCTCCTTCCTTGGTTTAAAAACAAAACTATTAGAATTGCAAGACGAATTAGCTACAATTGCAGTTTTCTAGGATATATCCCTTGACTCATTTAAATTAGGCCCAAGGAAGGAATTTCAGTAGTGTAGAGAAGTGGACATCTTAGTTTCAAGGAAAGAAAAAGAAAGTCACATTTCAACATATTATTTGATTACTCAGTGAAAGAGGCAGAATAAATAAATAGAAAGAGTCTTCTTTTTGGTAACTGAATATTTATCTCTATATCCCTGTTCTCACCACATTCTTCAGATGTGCTGGAAAGTTTGCTGTTGGCCTTATTGACTTGCTGCCTAAGCCCTTTCCAATATTACTTCTCTGGATGTGGTAAGAAGGCATCTGTATTTTCCTCTCCTTTAGCTGTGTTCCACAGTGCTCTTGGCAGAGTTAACAAAGCGAACTGGTTTTACTAAGATAAATGAAGTAGCCATATCACAAAAGTTTCATTTTTTACTGAAGAAAAAAAACAACACTATGATCATCTTGTTACGTTGTGAGTTCTTGTTATATGTAAGCTTTTAATTGTGTAACGTTTCTGTTTCAAATATAAGGGAAAAAAACAAAGTGGAATCCTGTCATTATCACTGGTGAAAATGGATATCATTGTAGTAGTTGGAGTCAAATCTGTGGGGGTACTGAGGACTGGTGTTTTGGGGAAGGGGGGAGTTGTGTTACCTCCCAGGCTGGTGACTGCTTTCCTTACCTCCTAAAGCTTTGATGTGTGCCTGTAGCTGATCCTGATGCAAGCAGGTCAGAAAGAAGCAGCCGGCTGGCAGCTGAAAGATTAAAATATTTCCAACCCACAAAAGTAACCAAATGCCTATATTTCTTCATTTAACATAATTAATACCTTGATTTTCCGTTGACTTTGATAAAGTGGCCCTTTTCCCCACCTTCACCCCTCCTCTCTCTGATGACTTTGGTAATAATTGTAGGAGAGCTCTAGTTAACCTGCTTTAAAAGCTAACATTAAAAGTTTCTGTTAGGTCATAGCCTAACAGGAAGCTTATAACAGCAATTTCATCATCAGTATACTCTGTGTGTATTATACAGTATATATCAAGGTGTATTCTGGTTGGTCTGCCAAGCAAATCCAGATTGTGTCACCAATGTATGATTAGAGGAAATATACAAAAAGAAAAGCGTGAAACATTTCTTATAGATTATCAGCTCAAGAGAAATTCCATTTGCAGTTTAAAATATTCATGGGGATAAAAGCCAGAGAAGGGTTTTTGGTCCCAATATACAAATATGCTACACATATTTTGTAAAGTCTATGTGTTGACTTGAATTTAAAGTAACTACAGTACAGGTTGCAGCATCCTCTATCAAGTGGCCAACGCTCTGAGCAGGGAGGGAGGGGCCCTGTCGTCCTGCCTGGCTGTGATTGTGCATCACCAGTGGGGTTGGCCACCAGGAGATGGACCTTGTTGGCCACCAAAACTCACAAAGCCTTCTGTGAAACACAGTCAGCCCTGTTGGGTGTGGGGGGAGGCATACCAGTGAAATCACAGTTTGTTTGAAGTCTTAGAGAAGCCCTTATTTCATTAACATGAGAGCACAGTGTTTTTTGATTTGTCTTTTCAAGGGGAATAGTGGCATGAAATTTGCCTGCAGGTTAAAACAGTATTTGATTGATCAGGTGATCATATCAGTGACTGTTCTTTCCCTCATTTTGCACCTGAGTGTGCACATCTCTGGGCAGGAATGACAGATGATGTCTTTATTTAAAACAATCACATAATGGCTAAGTGAGCCATCTGGAAAGGTGATGTCAGCTGAGGGCATGAGGTTGGTGGTGGCGGCTGGGTGTGTGTGTGTGTGTGTGTGTGTGTGTGTGTGTGTGTGTGTG
>NW_027187398.1:2843203-2928170 GCF_028583685.1 Petaurus breviceps papuanus | reverse complement strand
GGTGTGTGGGTGTGTGTGTGTGTGTGTGTGTGTGTGTGTGTGTGTGTGTGTGTGTGTGTGTGTGTGTGTGTGTGTGTGTGTGTGTGGTTTTGGTGTTTTTATTTCAGAGTCATGGTGCTGAATCATTGTCCAAGTGGCTAAATGCCACACAGTTCCCTTAGCTGGACTCTGATATTTAACCAGTAGCTTATTCTGGTGAAGTGACAGTGCCATGCTCTCTGATCTTTGCAAACAAAGTTGGCGAGCAGAGATGAGTGGTCCTGGTTTGCCATGATGAGCAGAATCTGATTATATTGCTCCAGTACAAGAGGGGGATGTGTTTTAGTCCCTGGCTAAATCAGATTCCTTCCACTAAGAAATCCTAATTTTATGTTTAACAGCCAGATAAATATAGAGTTGATTTACTTCTGCAGGATGGTGGGAGTGTCGATAGGTGAAAAAAATAGAGCCTATGTTTGAATGTAGATAGTCCGGGCAGAAGTGTTTCTGTGTCATCAATGACAAGGAAATCAGGAGTTTTACCTGGTTCATAGATCTTGTGCATATGAGCATATTTCTCTTATAAAAATAAAAGTTAAGATATATGATTTTTGAAAAAATGTCATGATGAACAGACAGGCCATAAGCAAAATGGACTTTCATCTGCCATTTCAGCTAGGGTATGTGTTGCTCACAGACAAGAGAGAATCAGGTCATCTGAGGGCTGATTCTCTGTGGGAATAAGAAGGTAAGTAGAGGGTCATTTTACAGGATAGGCAAGGTTTACTGAGGTAATAGCAGCAATGCATGCTCCAGCCGGGTTTCTTTTTATTATCAGCAAGTAGATGCCCCATACCAACCTCTTCCATGGCCCCCAGGAAGAGGCTTTTTCATGTCGTACAGATAGGGAGGGTGCAGAAATAGAAGTCATATTTTATTTGGGTGTGTTCCATCAGGTCTTCTCATGAGTGTTTTTCCAAGCTGAAGTGTATCATATGCTAATAAGTGAGACTACGTGATCCCAGTTATAAACTTTGTTGCTATGGTTGACTGACCAGTTTTTGGACTCAGCATTTATTGTACCCAGCATTTCTTCTAACATTTGCATTTTTCAAAGTTTTGTTATTTAGAAAAGGAAAAAAAATCAATCAGAAAACTAGCCTTTTCCTCATTTTGAGATGGTTTCTATGTTAGTGTGGACTCCTTGGGGAGGTGTTACAACTTCAGCCATGCATGGCACCAGATGAGTCACACCTGGTGCAATCTGAGAAGAAATTATTATTTGCTCTTTTGACAAGTTATCCACCATATCTCATTGACTTGGGGGATTCAGAGCATCATCATAAAATTAGAATTATTCTTTAATATTACTATTGTAACTTCAGTTCTGGTTACCTTTCAGTACTGTAAATGATTTTTTAAAAAATACTTGTGTTTCTAGTTGAAATTTTATTTTAGTTAATCTCTAAATTTACTATTACTGAGTTTTGGAAGGATATTTAGTGAACATCAGTATTCTCAGCCTACAGATTTAAAACCAGATTTTGCCAAATAGATTTGAAATAATGCAAAGGCCTCTATGTGATGTAGTGGAGTCAAAGGACCTGGATTCAAATCCTCCCTGCTACTTACCACCTAAATGACCTTGGATAAATTAGTGAACCTCTCCAGGCTTCAGTTTTCTTAACTGTAAATGAGAGTATTTGACTAAATGACCTCAAAGGGCCCTTCCAACTCTAAATCTAGAATCCTATGACATTTTGTTACTGTCCTCTTCAAATATAAAAATATACCCACAAAAATTTTTACAATAAATTCATTAATTTAAAGATTTTTTTTGTACTCAACTTTGGGGCTCAACTTCTCACATATGAAAATATGGGTTGGTTTTATTCTATTAAATACCAAATGACATCTGTCAAATATTCTAAGTTTAAAGATGAATCTCTGGTGGGTAACATTCCTTTTCACTTAAGGGCACTCCCTGGAATGTAAATAGTCAGTAAGTAAATATTCAGTAAGTACCTACTATATGCCAGGAACTATGCTAAGTGCTTGGGGCTACAAAGAAAAGCAACCTCTGCTTTGCAGGAGCTCCCAGTCTAATTGTGAGGGACATCGTGCAAACATCTTTGTACACACAAGCTATACACAGGATAAACTGGAAATAATCAAAAGTAGCAAGCTCTCATTTATTAAAAATCCACAGAAACATAAAATTCAAATAACCAGAGGATAGCCTGCATGTTATGCATCAAAGATTGCTTTGTTCGGTTTTGTTATGTGGTATTAGGTACATTTCATTTTGTTATAATTCTTTTAAGATTTGTAATCCAGACATAGAATTAAATCATAGACTGTGAGAGATAGAAAGTGTCTCAGAGATCATCTTGCCAAACCTCTCATTTAACAGAAGATAAGACAGAGGCCCAGAATGATTAAGCAAAACATGATTAGGACTAGAACTCAGGTCTCCTGACTTGCTGTATAAGGGCCTCTCACTCTGTGGTAATTCTCAGTTAATCATAGAATTAGCATAATGAGAACTCCTGGTCATTCTAGTGCTCTCCATCATTGCTTTCTTGGTTCAGGTACTGTTACAGGGGCGTTAAATGAAATCTACTAAAAGCACAACAGTTGGAAGAAAGGGATCCTCAGCTTTGGGGATGCTAGAGCTGTGCTTTCGATCAAGTTCAACAGCTAGGAAAAAGAAGAATGAATATTGTTGCCAAAGGCAAATTGGACTTTGAAAAGAAGCAGCAATGCTGAGTAGGCCAGATGGACACTGGCAGGGTCCATGTATTGGCATTCTGTACTCCCTAAGGCCTCAGTCAGTCTCTGTCTTCTTATCCTGTTCCATACTCTGCTTAGTTACCAATGCGTTTTGAAGGAAATCTTGCTAGAACCAGGATATTTTAATTAGGAAATCCCTTCAACAAAGCCCTGGGAACAAAATCAGCAATACTGTTGAAACTTCTCTTGTGAATCACTGTGCCCACCACCTTTGGGACCTCCAAAAGTTAGCTTGGTTATAAGTAAGTCCTGCCTAAAATGCCGATTCCTAGTATTCTGTTGCTTTAGAATAGTGCCCTCAACAAGGTTTTATATGAAGACACTTTATTGGGGGGGGGGGGGGTGATTGGGATGAGAAGCGGGTGTTGCTACAGCCAACTCAAACCAGCTCAGAAGAAGTGACTATTGAATTTTTAGTGTGATCATTTACACCTCACTATGAATCAGGGCTTAATTTATTGTTTTGTGGATTGTTTAGACTTAAGTGATGGAGAAAATGTTAACAGAGACAACTTAAAAGAGTGTGTTCTGTGTATATTGGGGAAGGAGGGAGGCAGAGAGCTGGTTGTTAACCAATGCACCATTGTCTATAACCAATTCTTGATGATGATGATGATGATGATAGCCAAACTAGCTTGTAGCCTCTCCTGGGGCAGAGGAAACCACTTCTCAAGGTAAGTTTGAGTCAGTGTTGCAGAAAGCTTATTGGCCTTTTAAATCCAGGTTCTGTAACTTACCATCTATTTGACCATAGGCAAGTCCTTTCATCTCCTCTCTCTAAAGCATGAGTTTTGCAGCAGATGAGATGCCCTCCTCCATTTTCCCCTCTCTATTCCCAGGCACTCCTTAAAGAATTCTTTAGGAATTGTTCTTATTTAGAATTAGAAAATATGTTCTTTAGGAAGAACATAAAATAATCCCCAAAAGTAACTTTGCTCCAGATCAGATTTAAAATTGCTTCATGGATAGTCTTGCCATAATTTCATTTGTGTTTCTGCAACTGAGAAGACCCTTCCTTCCCAGACCTCCATGAGTTTGTTATTTAATTGGGGAGATGAAGTGTAAGTACATGAGAAGTTTGAATAAAAGTACATGGCACTGCATGCTTAATTTTGCCCAATGAGAGTTAAAAATGTTTTTTTTGAGTTCAGAGGAGGGAAGAAATCATTGTATTCAATCATAATCATAGAATTTTAGAGCTGGAAAGGATTAGCATTATCCTATCCTCTTCTCTTATTAATTATGAGAATTAGTCCCAGCTAGATGAAGTGACTCGTCCAGGGTTGCATAGCCTGACAATTAATCAATCAGCAAGTATTTACCGGTACCTGCTCTCTGTCAGACTAGATGCTAGGGATACAAATGCATTGAATGAAGAAATCCATAAGGTTAGCAGAATAACTGTCTCCTTGTCCAGTATACTGTCTACTACACCACCCCATCCCTCTACCATAAAGACCAGGCTAAGCAATGCATTTTCTTTGAATGTTGGAAGAATAAGTTTTAAGGGTACTACACCCATACTTTTTTTTCTAAGTCATTCCTAAACAATCTTATATCCCATCGTCCTTTTCAGTATGCCCTTTCTTGAAGTCTTAGTATTTTCCTTTCCTAGATCTAAGTCTCTCTCCTCTGTTCCTCTCCCTGTCTCTCACAACTTTTGACATTCTCATTTGGACAGGAGATTCTGCTTTAGTTACTAAAATCTGCTTCCATTGCCTCCTGCTCTGACTGCCCTTTGGTGTCTTAGGCCCAGTGTTTTCCTGGAGTAGACTTTGTGACTATTTCCTTTGGCTCTCCCTTAATATAACTTGTGTTATAAGAGGTAGCATGGTGATAGAGAGATGGCCCTCGAATTCTGAAAGACTGGGGTTCAAATCCTCCTCTGATCCATAATGGTACTGTGACCTTGAGCAAGTCATTATAACTTTCATGGAAGGTGCTGACCTGCATCTCCATGCTTAGAACGACCCAATACCAGTGAAATAACAGGTCCAGGTCCCTTTTCCCACCCAATTTGTGTCATGTTTATTTGTGTACATATCCTACCACTTCCTTCCCCTATTAAACTATAAGCTCTTTGAGGACTGGAACTTATATTTTTCAGATGTCTGTTGAGACATTGATTAGTATGCCATGGCAACTTCTGCCTCACCTGACATAAAAATAAACTGGGATCACATCATTTAGATGTTTAGATTGTCTCCTCTCTCCGATTAGGAGATATACTCTTTTCCACTTTATGACCATTAGTCACAGCATGCTTTAGCTGCTCTCATAGGCCTGCTTCACATGCCCCCCGCCTTCTATCTGTCTCTGACTGTCTGTCTGTCCTCCATTTCTCTAACTCTGGGCTCTTCTCCATCCCTCCACAGTTTCTCCTCTGTAGCTCCTGCTACCTGGAAGAACCTCTTGGTATCTCTCCTGCCATCACTTCTGCACCTATATACAACTGCCATCTGGAGCTGTCTTTTTTTCCCTGGGCCTCTTTTGTTTCTCCCTTCTCCTACTACTGTTATTTGGCATTTCATTAACACCCTGTAAAGTGTTTTGACCTCAGTTTGTGTGGGGAAAAAATGTAATATCAAATAAAGATTGTATTATTTCAAACAGTGCCTCAGATTCATTAACAAGCAGAACCAGGCATAATTTTCTTGCCTTATCCTAAAGTTGTCTGTAACTTCCCCTAGCTATGAGGCATTCCACAGTGTCTTCCTTCAGTAATTTAATTAGCCCATGAGATTGGGCTGCAATGATTGATCAGAAAATGTGTGATCTGCTTGAAAGATCAAGAAAGTCAATTGATAACTGATATAGCAAAGGTTAGTAAATGTGGGAACACAGAGGGTAGGTGCTGCCCTGTGCTGTAGGATCTGAGTCACTGATCAAGGTCAGCTTCAGTTCATTAACTTCTCCCGAAGGCTCATGTTCATTATAAATAGAGTTGCTCATAGCTCATATTATAATTACAACATGGTGGTATCCTGGGGTGAGTGGTGTTTGTTTCAGCAGTGCACTGGAGTAATCCAGGTGGAAATGCTAAAAACTGAAATCTGTAAGATTATTTGAATTCTTTGAATAAGAAAAAGAACCAACGTCAGAACCTTTGCTTTAATGGTTTTAAGATTAGTAAGTACATGTAACTGGGGTAGGTACAAGTTATGAAGCTCCTTTCAAGCTCCCTGGGCTTTGCTGTCTCAGAGTGGGAGCATTGGGTGAATGTCTTTCCACCTACAGAAAGATCAGGTTGTCTCTGCCTAAGCACCCACTGATCTTCCAAAAACTTTCTGTTCTGAGGGATGTTGGACAATCAGCTTAAAGGTGAGAGTTGGAAAGAGCAGATATTTGGGTAATTCCAGTCAATCAGTAAACAGAATCTTGGATATATTTTCACAGTCTTTATGGTGGGTTACCCCTCCCCCCTGCAGATTCTACTAAGACAGATGTTTTCTCAACAATTTCAGCACCCACTTATTTAATTTGGATTTCTAGACCAGATCTCTCACCAAGACCTGATGTTGATAATAAGCTTGTCTTTAAAGATACTTTGTATAAATTGTCATAAAATTATTTTTACCCAAAGCAAAATGGTGAATTGCTTTGAGCATAGCAGTTTTAAGAAATTTAGAACAAAAGACTGTCGTCTCCCCCAAACAGCTGTATAGTTTTATTAAATATTTAAAGAAATCTTATGTGTCTAATCCTTTAAGCGGATGTGTAATTACTTGGCTTGGGCTTTTGCACATGGATAACCTAACTGTACTGTGAGACAGCATTCTTATGTTTCATTTAAAGAATCATGGGTGTGCTTTGGAGATTATCAACACCAACTTCGTGAAGGAGTATAAAGCCATATGAACCAATATTCCTTCTTCATTTGTCATACAGATGTTACATCTGACTAGGAGATAGCAGAGCTGGTGATAGGAATAATTAGTCAGAGACTTCTTTTCAAAATAAAATAAATATGTTCCGATAGGGTCATTTTCACTTAGGTCAATTAAAACAAATTTTGCCCCTTTCAATTTCTCTGAATTAGTCCAGCTATCCTAAAGCTTAAAGAATCAACATTATTTAATTAATAAAGTAACTTTGTTGTTTAGTTGTTCTTCAGTTGTGTCTGACTCTTTGGGGTTTTCTCAGAAAAGATGCTGGAGTGGTTTGCCATTTTCTTCTCCAGCTCATCTTATAAATGAGAGAACTGAGGCAAACCAGGTTCAGTGACTGGCCTAGGGTCACACAGCTAGTAAATATCTGAGGCCAGATTTGAACTCAGGAAGAGGAATCTTCCTGATTCCCAGCCCAGGACTTTATTATCTATTGCACCATGGGCATAAATGGCACCAAACTGGTTGCTCAACATATGTATATAAACCTAAAGAGCTCTACAGTTCTGTCCATTTGGTCCATGCTGGGATGCCATTTTATTGACAAAACCAGCTTATAATGAGATTATTTTGGTACTAATCAATCAATGGGTGGATTAAAAAATGAACCAGTCTAATTCTAAAATCTTCTGAATGAATCTGTAGTGTCCTAGTGAGGTTTTGCTCAGCTCACTAGGTATGTCTCTAAGCTGGTAGCTAGTCAGTTCTTCAGGACAACATACATACATACATACATATATATATATGGCAACACACTTTTAGTTTTTGCCCTTATTCCCATTTAATGAGAAAATCAAATCAGCAGGTTTTTTTGGTCCTAAACCAAAGCACTCATAGAGATGTCAGTTGAGAACATTTAAAGCAGCAGTTATATGAAGGACTCCTCACTGCTTTTTATTTTGCTTCACAAGGAAATTGTGTGTCTGTTGTACACCCTTCATTTTGTGATTATAAAAGATGAACCATTTCACTTTTTTTCTAGCTTTGATTTCCTACATTTGAGCCATCTCTCTGTAAGCACAAACACATCCACTTATTGATTAAAGGTTTCAATCTTCCATCAGACTGAAGCCTTTACTTCACAAGGTATTGATTGAAATGTGTCCTATCTTTGACTATCAGTGTTAGTTTCTCACTTTAGGCTTTTCAAAGAGGCTAACATGTCATTTATTTATCTATTTGTTTTTGGCTGCCTGGTCCTTTCCAGTTCTCAGTTTGGGATCCCATAGTCTATTGATCCTACATTCTTTGGGGTTTGGTGAGATCCACCTTCCCAAGACTCTATCTTATTTCATAGAAATTTGGATGGGTGATATTTTTTTTTAAATCTGTATTACAAACTCTTTTATCCTTTTATTAGTTTAGTACTTAAGCCTCAGACATAAGAAAGAAGCCTATCAGTGAAAATCAATTGAAATGCAGTTAGATGAAGATGTGATGTACTGGGCAGGAGGCTTTGCTGGAGCAGAGTATAATCAATTAGGCCCCTCCAGCTGCATACAGAGTTTTTACCCATCCAATCACTTTTCACACATTCCCTCCATTAGTTTGGCTAGAGGATGTTTTTTTAATGTGAATTATGATGAATGAGACCCTTGTTTTGAATATATAGACGGGTCATTACCCTACTGAAATGCTGGTGTTTTGTGATTGGGGGCTTACTGTTGCTGACATCAATAAAGTCCAAGTTCATCTGCCTCAAACTAGGATAGGGGAAATGAAGTCGTTGTTGTGTAGTCCACCTAACAATGTCATCATTGTGACTTTTTTTTTGTTTCTCAAAAGTAATTGACATAACCACCACCACCACCCGCCCTGTGTATTTGTTAATTATTGTCAAGGAAATGAAATATAATGGACCAAATCAACCAAATGGGGGGAATTAAAAATAAAAACCAAGTGGTGAGTTTTTAGGCAGAGGAGCCAGACTGATTTGGGCCAACAGCTCAAATGCAGCCCTGGTACCAACACCTACAAATGAACTGTCTCCATTTTGGAACTGAAGGCTATAGAAATACGGAGTGTGGCCATGTGGCCAACTTGAAAATTCCAGAGTTCATAAAAGGATGCTTTTGCAGAACTCCCTTAGGCAGACCTTCTGGGTCACTCAAAATGAATCATCTCTTTGGTTCCTGGGCAGAAAAGTAAACTGGAGAGGTGGGATGGGTAGCAGATGGGGGTGAGGGTAGAAGAGTAATTGCAAAGTATTGTTTGGATGTGTCATAGGATTAAAATGTGTCACCAAGTAAACAGAGTCATTGGGACAAGGGGAGAGGCTTTTTGGTGTTCTTGATTCAAAGGAAGATGTAGCCCCTCAAAAAACCTTGTTTCCATAAACAGCTGTTGAATTGTAATCAAGTGTTTGTCTGAATTGTAGTTTTCTTTGTTTCTAAAACAGATCAACACACGGCTGGCCCAGCTTCTTTTCTAATCAGAAGTTAACCCCTGCTGCACTCATTTGACACCAGCAGCTCAGTGAGCAGAGAACAGATAGAGCTGTTGTAATGGACAGGAAAATTATATTGTCTTCTGGAATGACAGTTTCTCTTGGGCTCAGTGAAAGACTTAAAAGCAGGCACACTGAACTGTGAATAGCAGGAGCACTTTGACGACTTGTGGGGCCACTCAGGAAGCCACATTAGGGAACAGACCCCTTGGTGAGCTGAAGAGCTGACCTCCAAAGCAGGTCAACCTTTGGGGTCCAATGATGAAAGACAGTCTCTGTGTCTGGGTGCCTAGCCTAGAGGGTAGGAGAAGGGGAAGCTTCAGCACTGGAAGAGTTAATAAACACCATGAGCTGTGCTGATCTTGTAGCTTTAGTGAGCCTTAATCTGTAAGCTTGATTACCTCCTAACCCTCAGTCGCCTGCCTCCTTCCCTCCCTCCTGGAGCAGCAGGGCTTTACAGCAGCATTAGTGGCATTTTGCCCAGCTTTGGCTTTAGGGAAATCATTCAGTAAGAAAGAAAAGCAGAAGGATGGGATCTATCTACTGCTGTGAGGTCATTAACACAGGAGAACAACCCCCAAGCCTCAAAGGGGGAGAGGAGGTGGGCGAGCTCTCTGTGAAATTACAGGTTAGATTCCACTGTGCTTTTCAAGTGGTCTATTCAGTCCCTGTTGGGGTGGGAGCATCTGAAATGGCTGACAGGTCCCTCCATCAGCAAAGGATCCTTTTTTATGACAGGAAGATTCTCCTTGTATTCCCTGGCATGCTCAGTATAAATATATCTGCAAGCTGTGGATTTATGGAATGTTGGTTTTTTCTCCCAGGCAGAGAGGAGGCAACTGCTTTGCAGCTCTGTGTGCTGTGAATGAAATCCCTGTAGAGGGGATGTTCCTAGAAGTCTGAAGTCCCAGTGGATGTCAATTTTGTTATGCCAAATATTCTTTAAGTGGTTAGTATAGTGCCAGGTTACTTAGGTTGGTAGAATGTAAGCTACTTGAGGGCAGGGATTCTTTTGGGTAGCCTTGATTCCTGGCATTTAGTACAATAGGCACCTGATAAATGCTTATTTGAGTTGGATTCAGTTGTAAAGAACTGGTTAAATGCTCAGTAGGATGCTTTTGCATTTTCCTTTTAATCTCAGGAGATTTTCAATATTCTTATTTTCCTTTATCTTGGAGAAACACAGGAAATGAAATGTAATCACACCCCCAAAAACCCTGTAAAATGAATTCCCCACACTTAGAAAAAAAGGATTACACCTGTATATAAGAAACTGAAGTTTCTACCTAGGTGGTCATAAATAAAGAACTGGGAACTATAGGGCAGAAGTGTTTTCAAGTTGAATTTTGCATCAGTTTTGAGAGAAAATGTTAAAGAAGATGCCGCTGAGAGGTGCAGTGGGCTTTTTCCTTCCTCTTCTGATGGAAGGTCACTTGGAATACAGGCCAACACCACCAATGGAAGGATACAGTGAAGAGGACTTAAAGAACAAATAAATTGAGGTCCATCCTGAGGAAGGATATCACTTTGCAAGAAAAAAATGTGCACCCATTATGCATGGTCTTGTATTGTATATGCCTGTGTGTGCATGCGTCCCCAGCAGGGCAGGCCTCAGAGGGGTGGCAGGGCCTCAAGGTTTATTCTTGTCAACCTCTCTCCTGAAGAGATGAGATGAGATGGCCTTGGAAAACCACGCACAACATCTATATTGCTGACATAGCTGAGGAGGGACCCAGAAGAATTGAGAATTAGATCCAGCTCAAGACTTATCTGGCAATGCCCAGATATTTGCCTTGCTACAGGTACAGTGGGAGAGGGTCAAAGGAGAGACTCTCAGCAAAGAATGAATCAGACACAAGTGGGAAACTATGAAAAGATCTTCTCTGATATCCAGGCCAAGAGAAAAGCTTGTGGGATTTAAGTGCTATTTTCTGTGAACCTTTGTATAGCTGGCTATTTCTACCCTAATAAACAGAGAAGTGACCTTTTCTTTGCAAGCATATTCCTAATCATCTCTATAGTAACTGGTGAAGAAATGATATTGCAAGTTCAGAACATTCCAAGAGCTGAAGCTCCTGGATTTGGTCTTTTGTCCCAGCATCCCCATAGTATAATAGGGCGATCAGGCAGGTGTTTTTTGGAGTTCTCCAGTGAAGATTGCCTTCATTGTTGTGTAAACAGAAACAACAGGTGCTGAGTTATCTCTGTGCATTCACTAGGCAGTAATGGAAAAGCCATTGTTGCCTTGGACCATCCTTTCCTGGCCTGAAGGGAAGCATCCTCCATTTGTGAAGGAAAGAAAGAGAATTTTCAGAGGTTGAGAGGGAAATTCATAAGATAAAGGAAAGGAAAGACAGAGAAATAGGAAACATGAAGCTGTTGGGAATGAGGGGACTGGTTTACCTGGTTGCCTTCTTATAGCTTTTTTTTTTTTTGTAAGCCTGCAAGGTGATGGGTGCAGAGCATGTGACTGACCTTGACCCAAGTGCTCCCTCACTCCTAGCATTTATCCTGAACACCTTTGATTCTGGAACTAATTCCCCAATTATTTCTGAACGAGAGAAAAATGTCAAGTACTTCTGCCGTTCTTTCTCAGGAACTCAGATCATAGGAGCATAGGATTTAAGAGCTAGAAAGGACCATTGAGTCCAAACCCCTCAGTTTCAGATGAGAAACTGAGGCACAGAAAAGCTAAGTGAATTGCCCAAAGTCACTCAGCTAAAAATGAGTAGATCTGGTATTTGAACCCAGGTCCTCTTAACTACAAGTCCATCATTCTTTCTACTGTTCCATGCAACCAGATCGAAAATGTCTTATTTTCTTTTGTGCACACAGTGCTAACCCCATCTGGCCAACTTGAAGAAAGATATTTAAATGTCCCCCACTTCTTTCTGGCCCCTTGGGAGGCAAACGGCGTCCCACATTGAAATGAGTTCCATGCTTGAGAACAAATAGATGTCAGTCAACAGGTAATAATAATAACAGCAGCAGCAGCATTACTTACCATGTGCCAGGTACTGTGCTTTGTGCTCAACAATTATTATCTCATTTGATGCTCACAGTAACCCTGGGAGATAGGTGTTTTATTTTACAGATGAGGAAATTGAGGTAGCTAGAGGTTAAGCGACCTGCTCAGGACACACAACTAGTAAGTGTCTAAGGGTGGATTTGAATTCAGATCTTCCTAACTCTAGGTCCCACACTCTGCATACTTTGGTACCACCCAGCAGCCTAGGGAACTGGAAGAAGGCACAATTTTCTTCTCATTTAGCCTCTCTAGTGATTTTATATAATGCATGCTGTTTTACAGACCCCCAAAGCTCTCCATAAATATCAGCAATAGCTGATCAATGTTGCAACTATTGTTGTTTTTGTTGTTATTCTGACTAGTTTTTGGCAATGAGTATTTAGACTTTTTTTTCCTAGGTGTCTCCTATAAGTGGAAAATAATCAGACTATCCTAAAGCAAATTAGATATAAGCAGAAGCTTGGATCATCTTATTCATCTAATAATTCATTTAACCATCAAAAAGAAAGGTTGTGTGTTCATCTTAAACATGAGACCAGAAATGCCACTTACTCTAAGTTTTATGTAAGCACCCCAGGCCCTGTGGTCTCTTGTCATCCTGGTGTTGATAAGGTCTATGTATGTTCAGTTTCATATTGGGTGATCAATATGATAGGGGTCTCTTCCTTGATATGCCTGATACTGAGCTGAGCATTAGAAAAATAATCCCTATTCAGTAAATATCTTTGAACATTTGCTTTCCCCCTAACCCCCTTAATGTTTATAATACCACAGTAATTTCTCAAAGAAAATTCACATTAATTTAAAGGTAGAGCCAATTGTACTCTCAGATTTAGAGGATTTAGAGTTAGAAGAAAGGTCATCTAGTTCAAATCCATTGTTTTACACGTGAAGAAACTGAGGTTCAAAGGTACTATATGACTACTGTTATATGACACATAGGTAGAAAGTCGTAAAATGAGAAATAGATCCTAGGTACTTTGACATCAAATCCAGTGATATTTTTACTCTACAACATTATCCTCTCCTATTAGAAAGGCTAACATCCTATACTTTGCTATCAAATGTTTTATCATCTAAGAAATAAAACTAGGAAAACTGAAAATTATTCATTCTTCATATTACAGTAAAACTGGAGCTCAAAGTCATTCTTTAAATTAGACTGTAGCTATGCCAAGTATGGTGTATTTCTCTCTAATGATAAGAGTAAAGAAAAAAAAACAATCATGCTTGTACCAATCAGCATCTCAAGTGTGTACAAAGGAAGTTTAGATGTTAGTATTTTCTTTGGATTTATATACCATTCCAACCAGAATAACATTTTATAATGCATACAAAAATGCCAATATTGATTGGAGACTGGTATTCCTTGTTGGTAATTTGAAGGAGAGAGAAGTAATCTACTGAATGATTATGAAAACCCCTGGTAAAAGTTAAGATTTTTATTGGGATTGAAGTAAAAGGTTATGGTAGGTGTAGAGAAGCCTCCGTGTAAGACAGGGATGAGCACAATCTTTCTTTTCTTTGTTTGGCTGTTGGTTGAAATAGTTACCCATATTCTAATATGTTCTCCTCTATGACCATGCTATGACCTCTCCAAACAAAAGTTAGAGATCGGAAGTAACTGGCTGACAATTATAGTGGTTGATATACTCCAGTTTAAATAGAAATGTCCTCAGTTAAAATATGGTTCATTCATCGGTCAAACTGTCCTTATTTCCTTTAATTGAATTAAGATGGACAAATGAGAGATGTGTGCAAGACAGAAAAAAAATTCTTTCACAAATCACTGTTATCCTCCCTCCGAGTGTAAGACGAATCAATTTAAGGCATGTCAAAGCATCTTTTACACATGTACAACTCTGAAGCAGAAAACATTTTATAAAAAGGGAGATTTTAATTAGAAATTGAGAAAGTAAATTTTGCAATTACACATAGTCTTGGCCCCTTTGAAAGCCTTAAAAAAACTTTTGTCATTTTTATTGTCATCATTTTTATAACTTTAGTGTTGCTTTAAAAAAAGAAAACCGTTATTTATATCCCATTACTAGCATTGGGATAAATGTTAACAATTTGTTGCTCCCCAGTGTTACTCTAGTGTAGCTCACCCAATTTACTTAGTGTATTACAACATAAAAGTACTGTCTTGGAGAGGTCATGTGTATTTTTCTCACTGATGACAACAAAGTCATACTCCTAAAATCCTGAAAACTTCCTTTCTCTCCCTCTTATCTAGTAGTCCAGGCAATAAAATTCTCTTTGTATATTTGGGAGGAGGCAAAGATGAGAGATAGTAGAGAGCCAAATCATATCAAATTTCTAGTGTACAAATTCATTTTATAAAGGATGATTTTCAAAATGTTTCATCTGAGTTTACTTTGCCAAGATTCTTTCTTTTCCCATACATATACTTACATGTGTTTATGCTAGTGTATATATGCAAATCACCCATAATTCTTTAAAAATGTGTATACTTAACTCAGGTTATTTCTTTGAATTATAGGACTTCTCACACTTAAATTTCAGTCTAATTTTAGGCATTTTTTCCTGCTTTACTCCTTGCATTTGTATGTAAGACTCCCTTAATTTGTAGGGGAAAAATATTAGGGAGCTGAAATTATAAAGAAAATTTGACCTCTTCTAGTCCTTGATTCTTGGAAAGCACCTTCTGTGTCATTTCCTGGTTTTTTTTTGGTGGGGGGGTTAAAAGTATGAAACTGCATCAAAAAATGTAAATTGATTTTTATAGATACAACTCATTAAAGCAGACTCTATTGCAAGGTTTAAATAGACCAGGAACACCAGGACCAAGGTCTTCCTAAGAGATCATAAATAGTTCCCCGAGAAAAACGGACTAGCAGATCTTGAAGTTTCCCATTTCCATTTAACTTTATGTTTCTGGCATGTGTTGCAGTCTAAAATTCCTGGAAGATGAGGCGTGTCCATGAAACTATTTTCAACAGTTTACCTTGAGCCAAAGGTCAAGGCCAATGAAAAAGGGGATGAATTATTGCGTCATGCTCTTTCATTCTTGACTATCTACATGTAGTTTGCCCTTTATTTATGCCTATTTTTTTAAACCTCAGAGTCATTTCCCAATATACTCTCTTCCCCCACCCCACACTGAATCCCTTGTAACAAAGAAAAATTTGGTAATCCAACTGATGAAACGACCATATCTGACAGCATAACATAGCATTCCACAATCCTATTTTCCCCATCTCTATAATAAGAAAAGGAAAAGCATGGCAGGTTTTCCCCTCTTTTCTCTTGAGACCCATATTGATTAAAGTTAATTTGAGTTTGGCCTGATTGTAATGTTGTTTTCATTTACATCATAACATCTACCTCTTGTTGAGAGATAGAGATAAGAGTCTTCAGAAATGAGGACACCAAATTAATGTAATGTAATTAACTTAGAAGCCAATGCCTCCTTAACTTTATAGGCTAGCTAACATGCTATTGTTTTTAGTTGTCCTCAAGTGCATTCCCTGAAAGCAAGAAAAAACTCTCACTCCCTTCAAAAAAAGTCCTTATACTCTACCTGACACAAACAATCAAAAAAAGGGAAAGAAAGGAATAAAGAGAAGGAAGGAAAAAGAAGGAAGAAAGACATTAAGAACAAAAAAAGGAGAAAATAAGTTTGGAAAACATCGGCCAACAGGTTTAGAGTTATTTATTGATGGCTTTGCCCACTGGCAGTGTAAAGTGTGTGTCAGTTGTCATTAGCAGTAACGATTTCAGCACGAAGTGTTCCCTTTTTATTTACTCCGGTGGCAACGTGCTTCTGCACACAACCACTGCTTGTGGGTCAGGAGGTCACTATTGGAGGTTAAGAGTGGATGGGGTCATCTGCTATTAACCTAAGATTAGCAGCTAAGTTTTTAAAAGAGTTTTTTCTTCCTCTGAGTATGACATGCCAAATTAATCTTCCTAGATTTTTTAAAGGATCTATATTTTGCATATTGAAAATAATTTAAAACCCTCCTATGTACCAATTTTTTCTCAACCTTTGGCTTTTCACTATGGACTGAAAAATATAAAAGGTAGTTGAAAAAGGGGAAAGTTTTCCCTCCAAAAATTTTAGGATTTTCTAGGAAGACTTCCCTCAGAACAGTTTTTTAAATTTTTTTGGTTTTTTTTTTTTTCCATTCAAGACCCTCATTTCTGGCTTCTCTTCCTCTAGTGAATGCGCGCATGCGCGCACACACACACATACTAGATTTCTGTAACTTTGTACTGTTACTCACTCTTGTACATTTACAGCTTAATCTTCTCATTGTAGTTCTCAAACACCAAAGTATTGTAACCCTATGCATGCATATCAGTTTTAATCCAAAGAAAATCTTTCTCTTTTCCATTCTGTGTAATGAATTATACACAAGCCATTCCTAACCCAGAATTGTATTTTTTGTGTTATTGTTTTTTTTTAAGATACTTATAGTTTAGTGTCCTGGTTTCTGCAACCCATTTTTGTTTTAAAACTTATATTCCACTCTCCATTCCACCGTCAAATAAAGTCATTACTTGCTATGCTGTGGTTTCATCAACCATCTTTTAAATGCATCCCCACAGCTATCAAGATGCAGGGGGACTGCTTCCAATTAGTGCTTCTTTTGGTAGAGTTTCCCCATGAGATGCATCGTCAGTTCTCAATATGTGTTCTTCATCAAGTATAGAAGGCAAAGGAGAAAGAGTGGTTTTAGGAACTCATTTGCTTGGATATATCTGGTGCTTAGGTCTATTTCTATTCTTTCACCTCATTTATTTCCTGGAGAAAGATTTAACTTGTCTCTTTCTTCATTGTCAGTTTTACTTCTACAACAGTAATAACCCTAATTTGCAATAAGAATTTATGTAGTTCCCAGTATGTAAATGGAGAAGAATTGAAGTTTCCTGGGCACAGAATGAGAACACTTGGTTTTTAGCACAGACATTGTAGGATACAATGTCTTAGAGACTTAGAGTTAGGAAACAGAGCTCACTGATTATCTAAGGCCTGAAGAAAGTGACTTACCTAAAATCACTCATAGGTTGTAAGTGACAGATACTTCTAATGGGAGTCCAGTAAATGAAGACAAGAGAAAAGAAAGACACAGGAAGGTTTCATATCTCTCCAGGACTCTGATAAAATACCCATGACACCATTTAAAAGTAGCCTATATTTGATAAGGTCAACTTAAATAGATCAGTAAATTCATAAGCAACAGAGGAAGAAAAAAATAGCAAATATTGAACGATGTGATCCTTGTTACCAAACTTCCTTGCTGAATTATATGTTAATAGAATCAGTAATTTTGAAGAATAAATTCAACCATCTCAGAGATTTTTTTAAAAATAATTTTGGCTAGAAAAACAGATAGGATACTTCAGAGAAAAAGAATCAACCTCTCACCAAAACCAAGTTCCATGGTTTTCTGAAACTCTAAAAATAGTTTTCTTTCACTTTCAGTCCTTTCTTTGCAAGTAGAATCTGACATTTCTCAGTGTTTTGGGATTTTTGTTTTGTTTTGTTTAGAAAATAATATTATATCTCTCTTCTGGCAATCTAACAAGAGAATTGCTCTTTTAGCTAAAGATGATTCAGGAGAATATTGTACAGGGAGCATTTTTGCATATTGTCAACAGTTCTGGAAATTCCCACTTGTTGCAAATTTACCCTTCTTAAAGTTCTAGTTGGTAAAATGATTGTTTGGGTCTTTTTTTTTCTGTACACCTTCTACCCAAGAAATCTGGGCTGTAGTGCATTCTAAATCCCCAAATAAAGCCCATTAAACTTCCGATTTTTCTTGCCCTTTTGACTAATCTTAGAGCGTAAAGAGGTCCCACGATGCCCAGTCCTTAAGCATGTAATTGTAGAAAAGTGTGGTGTTCTCTTGTTTACCCAGGAGGCTTCTTCTCCAGGGAACATCCATACTCTTAGCTCATGATAGCTCCGTTTTTCCTCTCTGTGGCAGATAAGGAAACCTGCTTTTGTAGTTAACTGAGATTTTTTTCTTTCCACTTAAAGCCAATTCGAGTGTAGAAAGGGTTGTATAACAACCCATTGGGTTTTCAGAATGGCTTGGGTACAAGTGTCTGTGAAGCAGTGATAAGGGTAGAGTGTAGGAATGGTTATTTATTACTGGTAACAGTGAGTGAATGGAAGGCAGAAATGGTACCATTGCCAAACTCATACTGTATTCAGCTCCTTAAGTTAACATATTTGAATAAAGGTTTTATTCTATGTACTATGTGTGCACCCACTGATGTTTAGTTACTTGGACAAGCACAATGTGAGTATTTGGTTCAGTTTAACAAATATTTACTTAACAACTGCCATGTATAAGGCCCTGGAGCTACAAAGACAATAAGAAAATAATGGCTAACTCAAGGAACTTATTTTTTACTAGGAGAAGGGAGGGGTAAAATACAGAATATACACAGATAAAGTTATAAAAGTAATTTTGGAAGGGAAAATGCAGTAACAACTGGGGGGTGGTAAGAAAAGGCTTTGTGTAGGAGGTGGCACTTGAACTGTCCTTTGAAGAATGGGTAGATAGAACATTAAGTGCCTAGTACATGCCAGCCAGTTTCTTAAATACTAAGGATTCAGATGTGAGCAAATAAGACACTCTTTACCTTCAAGGAGTTTACATTCTAATGGGAGAAAACAACATATAAAGTATGGAGCTAGATAGTGGGGGAAGGGAGGAGGGGGAGTAAAACCCTGATATAAGGGCAAGATAACTGGTAAGGAGATGAAGTCCATTGAATAAATTAATCCAGGAGTACAATGAGGCCATCTAGGTCCCTACTGAAATGGTTGTCCAACTGGCAGTCACCAGTCAAGAGAGTGAGCCTCTTTGTGTAGATGTCTCAGGATGGCAGGGTTGCTGCTAGGAGAGTGAAGTTGAGCCAGGAGCTAAGGATTCTAATAGGCAAAGGGTGAGGAGAGATTATGTGCATCAGAAATCTGGGGAGTGTGCTATGAGCTCATAACAATTGTGAGGGAATTCCTTTTCATTCAGATCCTATGTAAGCAGTGGATGGCTTGGTCTTGTCACCTCCCACATGACAAGCATATCTTATAAGAGAGGGAAAAATTACATTGTGAATTCACAGGTTTTTCATTAGTTAATCAGAATTACAGAGACTTCAAAGAGTCCATCAGTTAATTCACTCAGCACTTGTGGAAATTCCTGGCACGTTATTATGAAGCGGGTTGAAAATCTGAGTTGCCTTTAAAGTGATCCCAGATATCAGAAGCATATGTGGGTTTTTAAAAGACATACTAAATATGTACTGCTTAAACACAATGGCTGAATCTCCTTATGTGTTGACTTTCAAAGAATGAGGATGCCTGTGTCAGGGTGAAAAAAAATTTTTTTTTCACTTTCAACCTCCCTGTTCTCTCATTTGTCATCTGCTCTTGTTCTGGCCTCCAGGACGGGAATGCGTTGTAATTGCACTTGTGTGTGGTGTCTCAGGCCACCATAGACAGACTGCCTTCAGGGGAGGGAGACAGAGAATAGAGGGAGAGGGGTCTCTTTTGGCAAGCCCCTGTGCTCCTTTCACCTCTGCAAACAGACCACCTAAATCATAATCAGTTGCAGTTGCCATATAATCCCTTTATAAATGATTACATATCTGAAAACCTTCTGTTTGGGTATCCTGGGCATCACTTTAGCATTGATGGTAAATTTATCTTTAATTAAATTTCTACATTTAAATAAAATAAGACTCTTCAGCATACCAAGCAGAATATCTATGCCATCTGTACTTAGGACTGGAGTTGATCCGTAAAATGAGTCTGAGCATTGGGGGAGATTTACCGTTTACCCTCATACTTTCATTCCATTGCAGGTAGAACAGGAGTTGTTTAGGGGGCAGTGTCCTTGATAAATTCTTTACATTTGCTCTCTCCTTTTCTCCCCATTCCCACCTTGTACTCTACTATCCCCAGGATACTGACCCTACTCCTTGAGTCTTTTTCTAAACATTCTTGCTTCACTGTGGCTAAAGGTATCCAGGAAAGAAACACAGATTAACCTGAAGGATTTCTAGGATCAAGTACTTTTGGCCTTTGTTAGACTAGGTCCATACTCAATGCTTTTTATTTTTTTTCTTCTGTTATCAGTTCAAGATCTAAAGATTTGCCTTTGGAGCTAATTGCTTCTAGAAGATAACATTTAGAGACAACATTTGAGGTGTCATAGCATAGCAGATAAAATGCTTGTCTAGAGTCAGGAAGCCTTGGGTGTACAGTCCCTTTCTAGCACTAGCTTTCTGAAAAAAAGATGTATGGAAATAAAATGAAGAATTTATGGGGGGAAAATTAATCTCCTTGAGCCTTACTGCCCTGACGAAGATCTGTAATAACTATTTCACAGGGTTGTTGTGAAACTCACATGTCAGTAAAGCATTCTGCAAACATTAGAGCACTAAATAAATGTTAGTTGTTATTATTGTGTGTATATATGTATGTATACATATATACATACACATAACCCAGAAACACATGTGTATATACATGTACTCATATATATATATATATATGTGTGTGTGTGTGTGTGTGTGTGTGTGTGTGAGCTGGAAATGTGTTTCCTTAAGAGACATAAAGCCCCACCAGATAACTCAGAAGTAGGAAACAGTAAAAGTTACCATCCTTGGATCTTTTTGAAAGGAATAAGCAGAAAACTTCTGAGCGTATGAAATATCAAAAAGAAAGGGCTGTTCCTTTGTTGTTATTGTTGCTCAATTCTTCCTGATTTGACCCTGGCTGAAATCATGGCAGTCTCTGTGACTGAAGAGGAAAATGCTCCCCAGTCCTGTGAATCTCCAAATTTATTTTTTCAACTGATACTTCCAGCCCTGGATTCTGTGACATTCGCCCAAAGGGAAACACCGGTCCTTGGGATTACACTGTGCATCCATTGTCTGAACTGTCACAGCCCTAGTGCGTAAAGCTGTTTGCATAGCGTGCTAACTCTATCAGGGTCAGTTCCAGTCTGTGGCCGCTAAAAATGAAAACCATGCTCCAACCGGGACAAGAGCAGGGTCACCAGCTGGCAAAGGATATGGCAATCATTTATATAAATATGCTTTCTCAAGCCCGCAAAAACAAAAAACCCCAACCCAACAGCTGGGAAGGGTTGGAAGTAGCCCCAAGGCTGGTTAGTCCCCTTCCAGATGGGAAGGTTAGACTGGGGCTAGCCAGACTGCTCCACATAGACTTCCGATTCGCATTAGAAATGAAAAGAGGGGAGGAAAGGGAAAAGGAAGACAAGCTACAAGCATGACTGCTCTGTTTTTCACCTAACTTAATCAAATAAGAGAAGAGTTTCCGAGACGGAAGGCTTGCATTTATTGGTATTCACGCTCGGTTTTTTCTGTTTATCATGGTGTCTGATACAGTCCTTAACTACTTAAATGGGGAGCCTATCTGCTGCAAAGTAAGAGTTTATGTGTAATGTCATGGCTATTTGTAGACAGATTGAAGAACCAATCTCAGATTTATGTCCTGTTTACATCTTCCAAACACTTATGTAGGACAGACAGTGCAAGAGAAGAAGATAATTATGATGTTGGCTTGGTCCCAGAATTTTATCCAAAGGATAAGGTTCATTTTTTGTAATTTGATTTACCTGTATAATATGTAGTTATTGCACATCTAATATATGCAATGGAATCAAGAATACCATTTTCCTAGGTTCACTTTAAGGTTGCATACCACTGGGAAAAGTCTTGTTTTTATAACCTCGATGCTTTCTGAGCCAAAGGTGGGTGTGTAGCTGTCCTTCAAACTCTTCTAAAGTGACATATTTGAGGTATAATGGTGAAATGAAAGACACCACCCTTGATGGTGGAAAATTTATTCTCCATTACATGAACATAGGCAGCATCTTTAGTTTAATGGATAAATTTGCAAAAGCCAAATGGATAGACAACCATCACTTCTATACACTCCCCTTTATCTCCCCAAGCAGGTTATTCACAAAGGAGAAGCTCCAAAAATGAATACACCTTTTAGTGGGAAGAATGAGCTCATGATGGAATAATCAGTAAAGGAGGGGAAATGAGGGTTTTGCCAAAGCGTAGCCACTTTCCTACAGATTGCTGCAGTCTGATGTAGAGGTTAAATCACTCCTCCCCACCTCCCCCTTGTAAATGTGGGCATTTACCTAATGAGCTACTAGAAGCAAGCACATCAGCTTTATTCATTATGTTAGGGACATTTTGCAGAGAAAGCATAAAAAATTTGCCAGATCACAAATTATTACTAACCTTCCCTCCTCTTAACCTCAGTCCCATGGCTGGCTACCCAGAGGACAACTGAGCAATTTAAGTAATGTTCTTTATTGCTTATTTTCAGTAATCCTTGCATGGGTTTGACCAAATAGACTGATACTTTGTTCTCTTTAGCTCACTTGGTTTACACTGTTCTAATGACACTAAGATTTTGGGTTCAATACTTGGGTAGACCAGTTCACTCCAAAAGGAGAAGACAAGCATAATGGCATGAAAAATTTGAGGAGGGAGAGATCACTTCTAAGGCAGGAGTTGGTAGAAGTAGAGAATCAGAGAAGGGCTTCATGGAGGAGGTGGGTAGCATGTGATCTGAGAAAGGAGGGAAGGATTTCAACATACAAGATGTAGAAGAGGCTGTTTCAGTTATGGAGGGGATCTTATTTATGAAACCCACAGAAGCAGGAAGGGACAAGATGAGATCATGGGGTACTTAATGGTCCAGTTTGTTTGGAACATAAAATAGATGAAGGGGAACAGTGTGAAATAAGTCTAGAAATTTAGGTGGGATCCAAATTGTGGAGGGCTTTAAATACTAGGCTCAGGTATTTTATCCTACAGTAGGGAGCTACTGAGAGTTCTGAGAAGAGGGGAGATATGATTGGACCTATGCATTAAGATGATTTTGGCATCAATGTGAAGGGTGGATTGGAAAGAAGAGAGCTCAGAGTAAGTAATATTAGTTAGGAAACTATTAAAGTGATCTAAGCAAGAAATAATGATGGCCTGAACTAGAGTTTGGGCAGTGCAAGTAGAAAAGAAGGGGCAGATTTAAGAGCTATTGCAGAGTCAGAAATGTTCATGAGTTGGCAAGAAATCATAGACGCATAAATTTAGAGCTCTGAGGGACCTCTGAGGCAATCTAGTCCAGATCTTTTTACAGATGAAGAAACTAAGACTCAGAGTTGTCAAGTGACAGGCGAGAGGTCTCACAAGTAGTTAATAGCAGAGTCAGGATTTGAACCCATCCATGATTGCTAACTCTAAATCTGTTGCCCTTTCTACTATACCACACTGACTTTTTCAGACTTTATGTAGAAAATGAAAAAAGGAGACAAGTCGAAGATAACTTGGAGATTTTGAAGCCAGGTAATTGAGTGGGTTATCAGTAGAAATAGAGAAATTAAGAAAGCAAGATTATCTTGTTTGGATATAGTGAATTTGAAGTTCCAGTAGGACATTCCTCAAGGATGTACAGCATGAAATTGGAAATGTGAAGTGAATTTAGGGGAATGGTTGGGGCTGAAGATAGAAATTCAGAAGTCACAAAAATACTAATTCTTCTACCAATAATGGTAGATACTTAACTAGTGCTTTACAGTTTGCAGTATGTTCCATATCCATCATTTCATTTGATGCTCAAGATAGCCCTGTGAGGTAAATGATATTATGAGCACCATTTCACAGATTTTAAAAATGGGGTCAGAGAACTTAAGTGGCTCATGTAGGGTTGCACAACTAGTGAATGACTGAGGTAGGATTTAAACCCAGATCTTCCTACACCCCAACTCTAGCCCTTGATGTCACTGAAATTATGGGAGTATATAATATCATCAAAGGAAAATGTATAGAGAGAATGCATAGGAGAAACCCTTGGGACACATCCATAGCAGAAACCCAGATTTACCAGAAAACTACTTATTAACTCTCCATTTCCTTTTGTTTCATATAAACTTGATTTTATAGTGTCTAAAGTAGTGTTCAAATATGAAGACTTTGTCAGAAAATTTTATGATTTCTGAAAATCCACATGGAACATGTTTGAAGCATGTTAATCATATCCAAATACATTCCTTGGCATTTACACGGAAGCATCAGATAGAGAAAAAAAAATAGGTTGTGAGTTGTGCATCCAGCTTTTGACACTTGGAATCAGAAAGCATCTCTTGATTTAGTTTTTAGGTTGATGACCTCTTTGAATCTGAAATGTGCCATGTATCAGCCAAGCATGGTGGTGTAGTTCTATAATCCCTCCTGACATAGATGCTGAGATTATAATATCTCTTGAGCTTGGGAGGTCTAATTTGCCATGGGCTAAGCCAATCAGGCATCCTTACTAAGTCTGGCACAAATATAGTTAGCCATTGCACTACCATGTTGTCTAAAGAAGTCCAGGTTAGAAACAGAACAAATCAGAGCTTCTATGCCAATTCAATAGTGGGATTGGGATAGTGAGTGGCTGCTGCCCTTTCAACCTGGACAAGATATAGAGACCAAGTGTCAAAAAAAGAGAAAAGGAGGAAGGGAAGGAATGAAGGAAGAGAAGGAAAGTAGAGAGGGAGGTTTTGAAGGAAAGAAGGAAGGCAGTTTTGAAGAAAAGAAGGAAGGCAGGAAGAAAGGAAAGGAGGGAGGGAGGATGAGAGAGAGAGGGAAGGGAAATGTTTCTAAAGCCTACCCCTTTAATCCATCCTCTGTGAGCCCTAGAGATTTCTAGCATATTTTGTAATACCCTCAGTATTCCACAGACTGAAACTAAAATGAATGGTTTTGCTACTATGGGATTCTTTCTTTGGTCATGGAATGTCCAGATGTATTATACCCTTCCTGTGTTCACAGAAGCCAAAGAGGATGGATTCTTTTCCCTTATGTTCAATGTTTCCTAACCTTTTTCTGAGGGCTGCACATCTGGGAATTTCCCAAGACCCATTAAGACATGATATAACTGTCTTTATTTTTTTTGCATTTCTTTGCCAGTCATTTCACATTTTAACTAACTGTCCATTCACCCTCCCAACCACATCATATAGGGTGGGGAAGATGGAAAATCGCCCATCTGCTCTCAAGTCTTGCCTTGACCATTTACCAAGCCTTTCTCAACCCCCCTTAATATTAGTGCCTTCACTGTTGATTATCTCCCAATTTGTGCTGTATATTTCTTGTTTGTAACATAGTTGTTTTGTGTGTTCTCTTCCCCATTAGACTGTAAGCTACTTGAGAGTAAGGACTGTCTTTTGCCTTTCTTTGTAGACCCCTGCACTTAGTACAGTGCCTGGCACATAGTAAATGCTTAGTAAAGAATGCTGACTGACTGACTCCCAAAAGCCATCTCCTTATTAGCAATTAGCCAGGGCTTGGGGTGGGGGTATCTAGGGAAACCAGTCTATGGTAATATTCCAGTGATACTTTTGCAGTAAACCAGAGGCTCCCCCAAAACTGGTTGGGAAACAGCACCTTCCTCCATATGACCAATGCATGCATTGGACCAGAACGCCTAATAACCAAACTCCCCTCCCTTTACCCCATTGACAGTTAGCACCCATCAAAGCTAAACACATTGTCAACTTCAGAATTATAGAAAGTAATTTTTTTGCCTTTTTTGAGGGCAATTGGGGTTAAGTAACTTGCCCAAGGTTACACGGCTAGTTTTTTTGTGTGGGTGTTAAGTGTCTGAGGCTGGAACCGAACTCAGATTCTCCTGACTCCGGGGCCGGCAACTCTACTCACTGCACCACCTAGCCACCCCGAAAGTAAATTTTTTTAAAGAAAGAACCAGTCACAACACAGGGTTAACTCCATTCTATAGGTGTCTTTGCTCTACTGGGACCATCTACTCTGGTTTCTTTTTCCATCTAATGAACATGCTTCCCATTGTTTTTTACCAGAAGTGTTTGGACTGTGGTAACAGGTATGCTGGGAAAGAAGCAAAGGAAAAAAAAATTCTACACAGACAGATATTAATTTGGGGGCATAAATCTTCAGTGCAACTGATGACCAATTGTTCAATTGCCTTTTGAGGCAGAAGTGACAGCTTAATTTTAGTAGGGACCCTGTGATCTGTGTAACCATATTCATGTCAGCAGCACTGGTCTTCTCTTGTTAGATCCTATCTTCTTTCCCCTTGAAAAAGGCCAGTAGGGTGAGATCATTTAAAACTACCTGAAAACATCTTTCTTGGCTTCCACCTCACTGCAAGGCCCTGGGGTCAAGACCTCTTGACCTTAGAGGTTAAGAGGTCTGATGCTTTTTTACCTCTCCTGATTCCTCAGTATCTGCCCACTTCCTCTGCAACATTAGAGTCTTGTTATATGAGGAAATTAGAAACATCAACAGGTCTGACTGAGGGCAGCAAGTTTTTGGTGAGATAAGCTTTAGCATGTATTCCAGAATAATGAAACCATAATTCCAAGGTGCTTTTAAAATAGAAACCTGCTTAGGAGACATAGAACAAAGCTAGAGCATCCTGCTTGAATTATGATAGCCCCTAAGGGCAATGGTTTGTGTCTGTGTAGGTGCCCACAGCCATTTCATTCTCCTGCCAGAAAATGACTTCAGAAATCAGCTTTTTCTTTAAAAACAACCACAGGTAAAAGATCTCATTGTTTGGTGTATATCTGTAAATGCAACACCCACGTCCAAGCTTTGAGGCAAATTACTCTAGAAGCAATAAAGGGATGCAGGATTGTCAGAGCTAATAGGAAATTGATTCATAAAAATCACCTGTTTCTCTTGGTCTCCCGGTTCTGCTGCTGCCCTTGTCAAGGAACTTTCCCATACTCTGAAATGTTCTTCCTGGCAGATCCTCAAATCTGGGGCCCCCATCTATCTCTAAATTACCTAGCATCTATTTCATATATACTTCACGTACTTTGTTTTTTAAATACAGCTTGTCCCAGAAGTCTTAGTGTAGTTGTCAACACTAAAATTTTTGTGGTATTCTGTATAATTGCATGCATTAGCTCCCCTATAGAACATAACCTCGTTAAGGAAGGGACTATTTTCAATTTTGTCTTTGTATCATCATGCCAAGGTAACTAGATGGAGAAGTGGATAGAACAATGGGCCTGAATCAGGAAGGCTCATCTTCCTGAGATGGACTCTGACCTCATACATTTACTAGCTGTGTGACTCTGGGCAAGTCACTTAACCCTATCTGTCTCAGATTCCTCATCTGTAAAATGAGCTGGGGAAGGAAATGGAAAAACCAGTCTCAGTATCTTTTCCAAGAAAACCCCAAATGGGGTCAGGAAGAGTGAGACATGATTGAA
Organism: Petaurus breviceps papuanus; assembly: GCF_028583685.1. NCBI lineage: Eukaryota > Metazoa > Chordata > Mammalia > Diprotodontia > Petauridae > Petaurus > Petaurus breviceps. The sequence continues at coordinate 2,900,765 of NW_027187398.1, read as the reverse complement.
CAAAAACAACAATCACCATGCCAAACACGGCACCTGGCACAAAATAAGTGCTTAATGAATGTTGATTATTGCTAACTAGGGCTAAGACCGTCGTCTTGTAGGAAGCAAAGCAGTTCTTACCTCCCAATTCATTTGATACTGAACAAATTAATAATAGAGTCGTCTTGCTGAGATCTCTCTCCCTGTGGGCTGATTCTAGACATTTTGTGCCTCTGCTAATATCTCAGTTTTCTCTCTCTATCATCTACCCCAAGACCTAGAAATGATTAGCATGTCTTTACAGATCTCTACATGGAGAAATTTTTTTTGACATTAGTGACTATCATCATCATTATAACTAGCATTTAGGTAGAGCCTATATATGTATGTGGTAAGGCACTGTGCTAAGCCCTTTACAATTATGATCTAATTTGATCCTCACAAAAGCCTTGGAAGGTAGATGTTCTTATTATCCCCATTTTATAGATTAGGAAGTTGGGCAAGAAGGAATTAAGTTACTTAACCAGGGTCACATAGCTATTAATTGTCTGAGGTCAGATTTGAACTTGGGTGTTCCTGGCAATCTATCCACTATGCAACCTAACTGCCTAAAAGTCCTTGATTATTCCTCCAAAGTGTGTGTTTGTTGTGAAACACGGCCCCTGCCCCACTGGCCACTGTCCCAGGAATCCAGTAGTCTCCACTACAGAAAGGACACAAAAGGGAGCACGAGGAATTTCAAAACCAAGTCTGAAGAATCAAGTGAACTTCTTTTTCTGACACAATAGTTGTTTAATTCCCTTCCTTTCTAGAGGAACATTTTCTCACATCCACTAGGCAGCCAAAAAGGACCAATAGTTTTTTTTTAATAGTACAAGACATTTTCCAGTTGCTTTTGTCTCATCAGAAACTAGAGGTGCTGCTTTTAAAAACCATAAACTAGTCATATGTTTAACCCAACTATGCAATCAGTCAAAAGCCACCCTATTTTGTCCCAGTATCTGAAAATTTGATGTTCACTAGTATCCACGAGTACCAAAGAGAGAAAGGAGGCCAAGGAACAAAATCTATCCTTCCAGCTCATATATTTCAGCCATATGTCAGACTTACAAGGGTACTGAAAGTGTGTATGTGTGTAAACTCCTTGGGGTTTCTTGGGCTTGCCAACTGAACAAGAGGGACAGTGGAGACAATGTGAAAGCTATCTACTGCCACCATAGAAAACAGCCAGCAAGCATGGCTTTGAGCTAGGAACATGAGCTGTGAGAGAGATGTTTGAATAACTTAAAATCCACAGTTAGATTCCAATATATTTATTTTCCAGAGCACACTGTCTCCTTTACAGAGGGGAAAGGGAATAGTTTTGACTTGGACCATAACAAATGTGGTGCTGGAGAAGGTGAGAGACTTGGAACATGGGGCGCATTAGCCCAAGTTGTAGCCAAGGGAGTTGTGTGGTTGGTGGTGAGGGAGGAGGGCATGTCACTTTCTCGAATCTAGGATCTTCCATGATTTTTTTTTAAAAAGCCATGATCTTATAAGAAAGACTTTCCTGCCCATTCCTTGTGCAAGGGTCCAAAATAAAGCCATTCAGTTATTCAACAAAGTATTTCTTGAGCACCTATCATATGCCAGGAATTCTGCTAGGCACTGGGGATACAGAGCTAGAAGTATATGTACAGTCCCTGTCCTCAGGGAACTTATCTACTGGAGGGAGAAACCTGAGTACACAGATCAGTGAATATCAATCTATTTAAAATAATTACAATCATTCCCGTCGCAAATCATGACATTTGAATGGAGAGACATGAGAATGAAGGACAAACAACAGCAACAACAAAACGAGGAGGTTGGATTAATTGGCCTCTAACATCCCTTCCTGGGGCAGCTATGTGGTGCAGTGGATAGAGTGCCCATCCTGGGATTAGGAAAACTCGTCTTTGTGAGCTCAGATCTGGCCTCAGACACTCATTCCCTGTGTGACCCAGGCAAGTCACCTCACTCTGCTTTCCTCAGTTTCCTCATCTGCAAAAGGAGCTGGAGAAGGAAACGATAAACCCCTCCAGTATCTTTGCCAAGGAAACCTTAAATGGGGTCACAAAATGAGTCAGGCGTGACTGAAAGAATTGAACAACATCCTTTCCATCTCTAAATCAATGATCCAGTGATCCCATGGTCCATTACTGATGACTAGAAGTTTCCTTTATCATTTCTTCTCCCTGTCAGGCTGTAATAGAATGAACCTAAACTACTTAGCTCTGTTATCAGTGAGGCCAAAGTCTTAGGTTTGATCCATAGTCAGGGAATATAATTTCATTAAGATGGGGAACTTCCTTCACTACCTAACTCCAGGTAGCCAAGAAAAGTAGAAAGCCTTGGCTCACTACTGAATGCCCAAAGTTCATGTACATATTACCAACAATCCCACTGGGTCCTTGTCTAATTCCACTCATATCCCTCAAACTCTTCCTTTATGACTCTTAATCACACGCTGCTCTGGGATAGCATCTTAATAATACTTTTGAACTGTTCTTTCAATCTCTTCTGTGATTTCAGGGTGAGGAATTCCCAGGGTGGGAATTCTTTCTACTAGGCATATCACAATCCACCCATGACTTAGCAGATAAAACATCAGTTTGTTTGAGGCCCAAATAAAGTCTTACTTAGGCTTATACAAGCTAGTAAGTATGAGGGGTGAGATTTGACTTTACACCTTGCTAACTCTGAGCCCATCATTCCATCCAGTACACTAACGGGCCTTTTTGAACTGTCTCTGCCTATAGACCAGGTATCTTCACAAAGAAAAGAGTGTAATTGTCCCATGGCTAGAGTTTGCATGCCCCATCTTGGCCTGTTCTTATCACAGACGAGTGAGGGCTTTAATGAATGTGTAGATGGCTGAATAATCATACATTCACATTCCTAGGAAAAGGACTCAAAGTACCTGTGCTATTTACCATGGATATTTCTGTAGTCAAAGGACACCATTTGATAGAAATGCTATTGAGTTCTGGAATAATGACTGAAAGATCAATGTGTGATGGGGTGAGGGAAGCAGGGGTCCTGAGCGATCCACATGCAAAATAAATAGTCCCTGGATAATGAAGAATTAGCTATATGTTTTACTATTATTATTAGATTTTCTAATTGCATTCATGAAAATTCAATCTCCCAGCCGGTGCTACCTAATCTTCTGTCACTCTCAGGTCTGTAGTCTCACGGGAATGTGTACTTGGCTCAGGCATCTTTTGACTTCAGCCCTGGAGTTTGCTGTGGAAGCATCAGCACTGGAAGTGTAATGAATGTCTCACTTCTAAAAGGAATCAGCTGCCCCTTGAAGGGAATGTCTGTCTTGAGTTGAGCCCTAATTAGGCAATCCTTGACTTCCTTGAGCCTAAGCTAAAATAATTATTGTATTATCTCAAAAAGATGAAACACAAACACAAAATATTAGAGTTGATGTACTGATAGCTAGTACTGTGAATAAACCACCAAACAATGTACTTTTAACAGCTCTCTGATAAGATCACAAACCAGAAGTATGACACTAAATTGGATTGTAAAAACTGTCATTTCCTTTTTGCAATTTTATAAATCCTAATAACCAAAGGCAAACAAGATCATTTGATCAAACAAAAATAATTGCTTAAATAGCCCAAACTACTTAAGAAATGTACACGCAATGCACCATTCAGAAAAATATCAGTTGTTTTTTGGGGGCAGAAGGGAAGAGGATAATATATATGCTATTTTAGTTAACATAATACCCAGAGAGAACATCCTTCAATATATTTCAAAACTACTACAAAGCATGAGAAAAATATAATCACTTTTTTAAAAACCTCACTTCATTGACACTGTTAGATTGAGAACAAAAAGAAAATAAAAGGCTATATTTCAGTCCCCAAAATATCAGGCTGCTGTGCTACTTATTGTCTAGAGCTAATTCTAGGGGATCATATTACAGAAACCTCATTTTAAAGAGGACATGTGAAATAAAAGTAGGCTAAACTGAGTTATTTTACAAAGCCCTTACAGATTGGGAGATGGTGACTTCACATAGTGAAACCAACCCTCTCATGGAAATTAGATGAATATTGCTTTTTTTCCACAGCATCTTAATGGGGTCAGTCAGTATATGGGCTGGTCTGTAGTTTCACAGGCAGATTCAGACAGTTTTTTTAAATGGTCTTCATGTAGGCAGTCCCCAAGTGCATTTTCATTTCATTCCCATTTGGCTGATAAAAAAAATGGTCTCCTTTGCCTATGCTTTTCAGAATTTATTTTATGGAAACAAATCACCTTCTCCTGTGCCAGGACCTATCTTACATCTGGAATTGAGTCACAGATCTTCTGCCCAAAATGTTTGCCAGTTCAAGAATCTGCCTGTCACCTTTAATGCTCAAGCAATTTAACTGAAGAGCTTTCTTAGGAGTAGATAGTATTAAAAGGGAGAGAAAATGTTCTTTACCTTCAGATAAACAGTGTCTCATCAATTCCTTCTTCCTTCCCCTCCACTGCCTACGGGAAGAGGGGCATGCAACTTATTCTTTAAGATCTCCCAAGGAATTCACAAATCTCTTTATTCAGAATCTTCTTTCTATACATTACTAAAGAAATACCAACCTCAAATACCCAGAACTCTCAGGAATAGAGTTAAATATGCTGGGGCTAGTTAGGACCAAGTAAACTTAGATTTTTTGCGTTTTTTTTTCTCTTAAGCAATAAATTCAATAAGTATATTTAAAGTATTTGTTATATGCCAAACACAGTGTTAGGCACTGGGGATCCAAAGACAAGAATTATATAACCCTACACTAGCTTTCAAAGACTTTCATTTTGCTGGAGTAAGTACCATAAATCAACTAAAAGCTGGGAGAAATGATTTTTTTAAAAAAGGAAAGAAGATGGGAGGGAGGAAGAAAAAATTGAAGTTGGTTTTATATTCTTGAAGACAAATAACATCCCGGTGAAGCCTGATACATCAGTGACTGGATGCAGTATACATTGGTACCCAGCCAAAGCAGAGAGCACTCATGGCTGAAGAGCAGTTTTGGAAGCACAGCCTTCTTGATAAGTTAGACTTCAGTGGCTGCAATAGTATAATCTCTCCTCCCACACCCCTCATAAGTTCCCAGTGACACATCAGTCCCTCAACCCTTCTCCATAGGAATTGATTAAGACCAGTAAAAATATCACTGGGTCATAGTCCCAAGCCTCTTATTTCTTCCATTTTGAAAAATCCTCTTATTAATTGGTCTGATTCCAAGTCCACATACCTTGTTTAATGAATATGTTGCTTTAGGAGACTTCTGAGAGCCCAAGGGTACCAGCCCTGTTTGCTGCCGAGTAATGGTTACCAAAGAAGATGAAAAGAGAATGAAGGGCACTCGAATAGTCTTGAGGCATTATGACCCTGGAAAAGGCCTTTTTGCTACTATGATCTGGTGCTCATAAGATATTTCATAAGAGTCTTACTGGTGATGATCCAGCTTAGTTCTTCCTTGTTGGAGAATATAGACAAGGTATACTTCTCTTCCTAACATAGTAAATGTCAAGCTGCTTCAGAGCCAAGGTGTAGCTATAATTCAATTCATTTCAATTTACCAACTATATATTAAGCTTCTACTGTATGCCAGGTCCTGTGCTAGGGTATTTATAGTTATTAAATTCCAAAGGATAGAATTTTTCCCCGAGTTTAAAAAAGATTTTCAAAAGCAATTAGTATCTGGTTTTAGGTTCTAACACCCCTAGATTAAGTACAAAATGGACATTCTCTGCAAATTTATATAAACTTATAAAGAAGAGGGCACTTATGTGTATGTATGTGTGTGTGTATGTGTGTGTATACTTGGACTCCTGGACAAAGAGTAAGGAAGACCTGAGTTCAAATCATACTTTATTAGCTGCATGACTTTGTACAAGTCACTTGATCTTTCTTTCTCAGCTTCAGTTCCCTCATCTGTAAAATGGGACCAACAATGACACCTACCTCACAGAATTGTTATATGGATCAAATGAGCTGATTCTTGTGAACCACTTTGCAGACCTTGATGTGTCACATATAAATACCAGCTTTTGTTGTTGTTCTTTAGAGAGACAAGAAGACACACCCTAAGAAAATATAACTTAGGGGGAACAAGGTAGGTCCCAATAGTATGGAAGAGTTTTTGATTCTAATGAATTGGAATGTTTCCTTAAATCCTGTATTATACTGTTCCCCTCCATTATGCTCAGAAAATTTCCTTTTTTTATTTTTCTGTCTTCTGGAAAAAGTTCTGAACCAAAAGGAAGCTTTTAGCTGAAAGGTTCAAAGGAGTTACACCATTTCCTGCCGTGTAAAATCATGAGCATAATCACCATACAGATGTGTTGTTGAGTTGTTGGGAAGGATAATGATTGAAAAGCATTTAGCAAATCCATTTGAAGCCTCCAATTGCATATTTTGCCCCATCTGTGCATGCCAGGGTTTCATCTCTGGAAACTTTTTTTTTTTCCAGGCTAAGTGTGATTTTGAATTCCCAGCTGGAATTTTAAGCTTTGTCACCAGGACCAAAGGGTCAGTCAGTATCATTCTGCAGAGAAGTCTTTTAGAGGCCTCATATCCTGTGCTTTGTATAACCAAATTGACCCTTACATGGCTTGGCACTAGATGGGTGGAAGCCAGTTCTGCCATTGGCACAGAACTAATTAACATCAACTCCATCCAAGTTCTGCAGAAAGAGGAGGTAGAAAGAATGGACTGTGGGGATCATCCAAGTTGGGGTATGAAGCAGGATGGGTGCTTGGCCTGTTGTCTCCCAGATGTGATCTTGGCAGCATGTCACTCACGCCGTTCTTTGGGGCTGAGCCTGCCTGCCTGTGATTTACTAACTGTTTTACAAACATTTCCTCACTCTGTGAGGTTTGATATATTCCCCCAGTCTCCACAGCTTACCAGAGTCACTCAGCTCCTGAGTCAAACCTGCCTTTGTTTACAGTTTTTCCGGAAATTTTTGCAGAGGGGCTAGGGAATGGGGGAATATCTTTCTCCCCCTTCCAGTGTTTTATTTTTAAGTCAATACTTCCCTCAAGTTTATTTGTGCTCAACCAGATTCTTGTACAAGGTATCACTCTATATCCAAATGGGAATTGTTGCATTTCTAAAAATAAGCCCAAGGTCATGTGAACTAGTTGAGAGTAAGCTAAAGATACCAAGTTTTATTAGACCTTTACATCCAGTTCCCTTTTTTTCCATAATATTCCATGTTCAAATTTGTCTGAAAGGCTTTTCCCACATCCATATTTGTGACCAAGCCTTATGTGAAAAGCTGAAACATCAAGTGGAATCTTTTAAAAACAAAAATACTCATGTTAAAAATAACAGAATCTCTTGTTGCCTCTCTTTGAAATCTCCCTCAGAGTTAGGAACTCTAAACTGCAGCTTAGAGTTCCAATATTGGATATTTTCAGCCAAAGAATACCTGTGAAAAAACATGGTACCTTTTTAGTTTTCTTTGGATCTGAGGATTACTTCTTCACTTTGCCATCACATTGACCAAAGATAAACTAAAGCAAAGGAGTTTTATTAAACTTCTGAAATGACTGAAACCAAATTGAAAGTGTCACTAGATGAAGTGGTAAAGTCTAGCCCCAATCAGAAATCAAAAGTTAAATTCAGATCCATACTGACAAGGTGTAAAGTATAGAGAAGACACTTAAACATTCTTATAGATTGATGGGTTAATTGATTACCCACTCCCCAGTGTTCCTTAACCGTTTTCTTTTCCTTTTCTTCCCTCCTTTTCATTCTACCTTCCACCCCTTTGTAGAGACAGAGTTTTTTGGACAATTGCTTTTACCTTGGAACAAATCTCTCAGGGAAAAATGAATGAAAGTCTATTCAGGAAAATCATCCTATCTTTTTTTCCACCTGCCAAAGGAAGGTTGTCTCAGAGTGAAAAGCTGGAGTTCCCTTTTTTCCTGGCTTTTGGAGTAAGAACAGACAGAATCCCTCACAAGCTGGATGTAGCCAGACACCAATTTCCTGATAAAAAATGCTGTGTTTTGGGACAGAAAGGTTATTTCATTTCAACGAATCCAGCTGGACTTCCTCTTGGGCCTCCCACATTGTCAGCATCCTTAATGTTTACTTGTTGACCAACAGAAGACCACCAAAATGAGGTTGTTTCCATTTCTACAGACATTTCCTTCTGCCAGAAAGAGAACTGATCCAGTGAGATGATGGAAGGGAAGTGGCAAACTAGTGGGGGAGGGGAATAGGGAAAGGGGGGAGGAGGTTAGAGACACAGGGGAGCTCAGTGATCCCACATGACATTCAGGAACCACTGCAGACTCCTAGGGCTCAAGATATTCTCCTTCACCATAATGTCATTGACCTTGACATGCTCAGAACAAATTGGTCCTTGTGATTACTACCACATGCTGGTAGTGCCTTCTAACCCCAGCATTGGTCTAGACTAAAGGGGGCACAAAGAAAGGGCTGCTCATAAGAGAATAAGCTACTTTTATGTTTGTTCTCAAGACCCTTCCCCAGCACACATTCTCTTACTCCAGTGTTTAGTCCAAAATGGGCTATTACCTCAGCCTGAGGTGTCCTGGGCTTTGTAGGAGACAGAAAGGCCTGGTTCTTCCATGCCCTCATGTGTTGAGCTAGCTTTGTGTGAGGCTGTGAGCCAGAGCATAACGAGTTTAGTGGGTAGTCATGACCCCTAGGATAGCCTTTCTGGCCACTCCATTTAGAAGGTACTGTTTATTGCCTTTCTTCTCTTGAGCCACACACAGAGTTAGTCATCAACCCTTGGTAACATCTCATCTATTAACTTAAGGACAATGATTTGTATATGGTACCAGCTAAAGGCTCAATAGGCCAGTGTCACAGCAGGGAAGAGCAATTAGCAAATTCATGAATTATGGTTATTTTTTCACTTCAATTGTACAAATTAATCATTTGTAAAGACCTTCTACCTTGATTACAGATGTCAGAACTTGATAATTTGTTCTTAGGTCTCTGCTGTGAAATGCAGAAAATGTGGAAAATTCAAAATTACTTGGGAAATTTACACATTCTTCTTTTCTCTGATAGCAGATAAGGTGAGCCTAATTCTCTTTTGAAGTTGTACTGCAAGCATGCAAATGATTAGCCTTGTCAACAGAACCCCCATTTATTTTTAATTTACCTACTTTAATTCCAACCTTTTAGCTTGAGTTACAGATCTCATGGTTTTGACAGTATTGCATACCTTGATACATCCAACAAGCCATAGATTAGACCAGAGTCGGGGAAGAAAATATTGAAAAATCTGCCAGATGAGGAAACTGAGGCAAACAGGGTTAAGTGACTTGCCCAGGGTCACATAGCTAATAAGTATCTTGAGGTTAGATTTGAACTCAGAAAGATATGAGGTTCCTGACTCTAGGCCCAGCACTCTATCCACTGCACTACCTAATTTCCCCCCACTACCTTCTAGACACATTTGCATAGAATCAAAGAATTTTAGCTTCAAAATGCACAGGACCTAAGGGAACAGTACAAAAGGAACAAAAACCGTAGTGACCTCTTCAAATGGAGATAGCTTGTAAAGACCATTCCTTACATCTTTTGTAGGTTTGTAGCACATAAAGGCTCCCAGTGTGCCCGTGGTAGCAAGAATACTCCTTGAATTTATATCTTCTGCCTGCCTGAAATGTAAATACAAAATTCGCCATTAAGTAATTAAACCAGTGACCTCCTTCAGTGCTCAGAGGAAATAGCAGGAATGTTAGAGTGCTGGTATTTAGGTTTAGACTTCTTTAAGAAAGTTTATACCAAAGATCATGCTTGTAGAAATAGTTTTTCTTTTAAAATTCTAGGCACAAACCTTTTCTCCCCTATGAAATTGGAATTTTAAAGTTCTCTGCAGTAGTTTCACTGTTTTCTGACATCCATATGGTTTGGAAATGAATTTAACCCATCATCTGAAGCATTGTCCCCCTGCACTCTGTGAACTCCCCTGATGTGGTTGGGGACTCACAAATAGGGGAATCTCTCAGGGTGTTTTAGGGGACAGCGATCCAGAAGATCCTTTGTAGACTTTGCTTTGTAGGCCGAGAATTTAAACCTACACTAAAATAAGGAAAAGATGTGGAGGAGGGACAAAAGAAGAAAAACAGTAACAAATAAGAGCAAACTTTTATTGTTGGATTTTTTTTTCAGTCTTTGTGGTTTTTTTTTTCTGAGATTTTTTATTTTTATTTGCATGAATGAAAAAGGATGCTGTGTAAAACATGATGTTTAACCTGATGATGTTCATTCTAACCCAAACTCTTCCAGAGATGCGTTGTGCTCAGATGGGGACTGTCAGGCAGAGGGGGTCTGCTGAAGAGTCATGGTAGAAGGAGAAGATGGGGAAAATTAGGGATAGCCTTGATTAGAGTAGTAACTATTAAAAGAGCTTATAAAGTTCTCTTCAAAAACTGAAACCAGCCTATGAAGATAACCTTAAGGTCTTAACTGTAATGAGATAGTGATACTTCAGATCTCAGAGATGGTTTTAGGGTTTAATTTGGTGAGGCTAACGGAGTAGCCATAAAATCTGCAGAAGAGATTTTGTGTGAATCCCAGGTAGAAACACCACACATAGTGGGGGGCGGGGGGAAGGGGGGAAGGGGGGAATCTCTTACCTCTTCCAGGCTTGATATGTCAGTATCCTTCAGTATTTCAGAAAATTTTCTGAAAAAAATCGATGTTTTCACTAGATGATTGTTGAGAATAGCTTAGAACAAAATTTCAATAGGGTGCCTTCAGGACTGAAAGTTTCATGTACATTTTGATTATTTTCCTACTTTTTCCTAAGCTACTGGAGTAAAAACTGCAGATAAAATTTGGTTACTGCTTCAATAATTTATTCAGTTTTTCTTCACACATTGTCTTTTAAAAAGAAATGCTATTCATACCTTTTGTTTTGATATCACCTTCATTTCCAAATATATTGCTCCCCTCTCATCCCCAGAAAGTCATCATTATTATGATTCATAAAAAGAAAGAGAGGGGGAAAAGCAGTTTACCAAAACCAACCTTCACATCAGAGAATTCTGACAGTAGATGAAGTATTCCACACCCATAGTCCCCAGCCTCTGCAAGAAAAGAAAGAAGGTCCTTTTCCTCATCTCTTCTTCAGGTCCAAACTTGGTCAATACTGTTATATAATGATCAGTTTTAATGTGGTTTTGGTTTTTTTTTCCATTCATATTGTTGCAGTTATTGTATATGTGGTTTCCTTGGTTCCCCTGCTTTCACTTAGCATCATATATGTTTTCCCATGCTTCTCTGGATTCTTCACATCCATCATTTATTAAAGCACAGTAATGTTCAATTATATTCATGTCCCAAAACTTGTGTCACTACTTCCCAATGCATGTGCATCTACTTTTTTCCTAATTCTTTATTATAAAAAGTGATGTTATAAATGTTGCTGTGTATTTGGGGCCTATCTTTGATCTTTTTGGGACATGTGCCAAGTATTTGGATCTCTGGTTCATAGGAGATGGACACACAACCTGGATATGTTAACATTCTTGCCAAAAAGACTTAGACGAGAACCAGATCATATATCTTTCACAGGTTTGGCTAGGTGGAGACTTTGTAACCAAATGAGATAGAGGCAGAGTCACAAAAGATAAAAGAGAAAATTTCATTTGTGTGAATTTGAGATGCTTTTTGGCATGAACAAAAATCAACACAACTAGTAAATGAACTGGAAAAAGATTGGGGCATGGGGGAGCTTTTTATAAGATCTCTCTAATAGGGTCTGAAATACAAGATATATATGATCTAACACACACACACACACATATATGAATAAAAGTAATTTATCAGTAAATAAGTAGTCAAAGAATATGAATAAGCAGTTATAAAAAGAAAAATTGCAAACTATTCACTGTATGAAACTATGTTCCAAATCACTAATAAAACAAGGAATACAAATCAAAATAATTCCCTGATACATACATTGTTGTTAGTGTCATGAATTTGTACCAGTGGTATGCTGGAGCCCCCTCCTACCAGTTCCCTAGAACCAACTGTTAAATTTTCAGTGTGAGCATTTACACCTCAGAAATCAGCAAACACTACAAATCAGGGCTTGATTTATTGTTTTGTTGATTGGCCAGGCTTGAGAAAGTAATGGAGAAAATGTTAATGATGCAGATGAAACTTAAAAGTGTGTCTTGTGTACATTTTTTTTTCTAGAGAGCTGCCTGTTAAAAATTTACCAGCCCACCCCCAGGTAAAAACAGGCTGAAAATCAATTTGGAATTATGCTGAGGGTTTTTTTCTCCTTTATTTAAAGATAGACCCTAAAATACTTTCCTAAGTAATTGAAAAGATTGTACAAGGCCCTGGCAGAGAGAAAGCCTATGATTCACATTAAACTGAGGCCTGGGGGGGAGGAGGGAGTGCAGTAGGGGGCTGTGACGCTGGTTTTGCCTCATTTAATCTACAGTTCAGTTTTAGCACTATTAACACATAGAGGAGGAGGAGGATAGCTGGTATTCATGTGGTACTGTAAGGTTTGCAAAGCACTTTTAAGAGATTCTCTCATCCATGTCTGACAAAATTTCTGTATGAGGCAGACACTGGGCTACAATCATACTGTGAAACCCACAGAAAATTTTTTTTCCTTTTTGGAGGGAAGTTGGGGTTAAGTGACTTGCCCAAAGTCACATGGCTAGTCAGTGTGTCAAGTGTGAGGCCAGATTGAACTCAGGTCCTCCTGACTCCAGGGCCAGTGCTCTATTCACTGTGCCACTTAGCCCCTGCCTCCCCCAAATACTTTTAAAAATATTTCTGAATGATCTGAACATCTCATTATTTTCTTTGCTCATTTCATTTTACACCCTCCACTCAACTTGAATATCACTGAGCAAACTTGTCTTGGAGGCCTGCTGAAAGGACACATGGAAGAGTGAAGACCCAGGTTGTCTTATATATCCATGTAGTTGCCTCCCCCTTTCACAAACCTGTTAGGTATTTGCCCATACCAGAAAGGGGCAGTTAGGTGGCACAGAGGATAGAATTCTGGGTTTGAAATGAAGAAGATTCATATTCCTGAATTCAAATCCAGCCTCAGACACTTACTAGCTGAGTGACCCTGGGTGAGTCACTTAACTCTGCCTCAGTTTCCTCATCTGTAAAATGAGCTGGAGAAGGAAATGGCAAACCACTCTAGTATCTTTGCCAAGAAAACCCCAATTGGGGGTCATGGAGAGTCAGACATGACTGAAGAACAACAAACATATCAGAAAACCAGTTTAGAAGGGCTCTTGGCATTTCCCCCAAGACATGTTCTTTCCCAGCTCTGCATTGTGTGTCACCCCAGCCCCAGTGGGATCTTGGCCATCTTTTCCTCTCCTAAAAGAGAGGCCGTCATCATCTCGCCAGCACACTCAGTGAACTTGTGGTGGGAGTATAGGATAGAAGTGCTGTCGAGTGATTTTGTTGCTAAGGGGAAAAAGTGCTAAAAAAAAAAAAAAAGGCTGCATGTCTTGTACAGCTCAGATCCTTTGGGTATTTAATGTACAATTTCTGCAAAGGACACTCAGAATTACACCTCTGGTTCAAAATTGCTTAAACATTGCAACATATGGTCTCATGTTCCATTCACTAAGAAACAACTGGCTTTTACCAGCCTGCCAAATCCAGGTAAACATCCACAGTAGGGAAGAGTAAAGCTTGAGTGATTCAGTAAAAACTATGTCACCCTTTCCTATGAAGGCTCAGGGCTGGGAATAGGGAATGAGAAGGTAGTGAGGTGACCTAGTGGATAGAGCACTGGACTTGGAATCAGTAAGACCTAAATTCAGATCCTGCCCTGTATATATCTTTGTGACCTTGAGCAAGTCACTTAACCTCTCTGTCTGCCCCATTTTCCCCATCTGTAAAATGTTGGAATAACAATACCTCCTAGCATTGTTATGAGGATAAAATGAGAAAATGTTTATAATACATTTTGCAAACCTTAAAGGACCATATAAACACAATAACTGTTTTAATAATATTAATTAATTAATAATATTAATATTAGTTATTACTCCACTTTAGAAAGAAAATGAAAATAACAATGAATTTTCAAAAACCTCATTCATAAAGCAGGAGAGGCTCTACAGCATGGTAGACTAGAACCCTGGAAGGCCTGGGTTCAGATTCTACCTCAGATATTTATTAAGTCAGATTCAGTTGATGGGTTGGTTAGTTTTGCCAAACTGCTCCCCCCTCCCCTTCTTTATTCTTCCTTACAAGGCATGGTTTGTTGAGGAGGAAGTGAGTAGAATTATATTCAGGAATGATACTGATATAAAATAAGATTATCTATATAAATTTAAAAAATTTTAAAACAGAATAAGAAAAAATGAATTGCAGGCATCTCTTTGGTATCTTCTCTGGGTGAGACTCCTGCAAGCCTTTGCTTATTACACTCTCAGTTACAGTCATCATTTTAATCAAATGCAATTATCTGCATAATTAATTTCTTTGACTACTCTACTATGTCCTGCTTTTGCAGAGGCCAAAATGTCAAAGATCAAGTAGATTGGGGGACGTAAGAAAATTCTCATTGTTATGGGGAAAAGGGGGGGGGTCAGGATGAAATATTTGGAATTTTAGCACATTGCCCTCTATTTATCTGAAATGTCAAGGGCAGTGTAAAATGTATTTTTAAAATGTGTTTCTGTATGGTTTGTGCCCATCCTTGGTGGGGCTCCGGCTCCACAGAGGCCATTGTTCCGGGAGGGCGTCTGAGGGGGCTTCTTTGTCCAAAGTGACAAAAAGAAGAGTTGGAGCACTGGGGAGCCTTTGTTCCTGTGCGGCGCTGTAAAATTTGGTTTGAAATGAGGACCTCGGGGAAGGCCCTTCAATAGGGAGCTTTCATTTCCTGCCAGCATTTTAATCACTCTGGGGTTTAAAGTGGATGGCCAGCATAATGGGCCTATGTTTAATAGAACAGCTCGTATCTTGAAGGCCCCCGTTAACTGAATTCAGGGATCTGTCATCCGCCCAACATTCGTCTTTTCTATTTCCTGTCCATTTATGAAGATCACCCGCCCTTCCAGGCGGCTTCCCCAGATGGCTTTGTGGGAGCACCACCACCTCTTAAACAGGCTGAGAAGAAATGGGGACATGGCAGACCAAGGTCCGGCCTGTAACCCAGACAGCCAAGGCCTGGAGATTGTATTCATTAGACATGAAAGTTGCCACATTTGGGATTGGGGTTCTATCAGTTGTGGAATGATGGAATCAGGTTTCACAGAAGTACAAAGTGGTAGGAGAGAGAAAACTGATTTCCTTGCCTGAGATTTCACACCTTGTCAGGATTACTGACTCCTACTGATTCACCATATGCTTACTAATATAATTGAGATTCAGCTTTTAAGGCAAGGAAAAATGTCATTCCCATTGCATAGACCAGTAGACTAAGGTCCAGTAAAGGGAAATAACCTAATTTGCTACCACTGAATAAGAAGAAAATCAGGGATTCCCATTACAGAGATGCTATAACTCTTTGGGCTTACCTCAGACACCATTAAAAAAGTAAGCTTTTACAATTCACTGAATTATGCCCAGGAAGCCTAAAGGAGATCAGATCTGATAAGGCAGGTCCAACACCAAGATGGGAACTCAGGCAACTACAAGCATGGACAACTGCTCTGAACTAATAGCAAGATCACCTCAGTAGAACCCTTAAGTACCCTGATCCTTTCTCTTGGTCCTCCCACTGGTGTGTTACATGACCTAGTACCCAGCACTAATAATATATGTGTGTGTAAGTATGTATGTATGAGGTATGTATGTATGTATGTATTTAAAAAGAGTAATAGTGAACTTACCTTCAGGACCAGCTAGTAAACAAGTTCATGAATTGCTTTGTAAAAACCAAAAATGTCCTTCCAGTGGGGTGATAAACATATGAATGGACAGAAAAACAAGTGCTCCCATCTGACTGGTCAACCCTCTGTCCCATATCCTGGCTGGGAGTGCCAAGGGTGATGTGACTAACCCATTCTTTCCAGACATTTCCAACTTTGTAGGTAGATGAAGGTTATCTGAGCAGAGAGAAATGTGAGCCCTATTCACACTCGAGCTCTGGTCAAGGCATTTGTTCCCCCTTGAAGGGAACAAAGAAACTGAGATTATTCCCTCTCTCAGACTGAGGCTGACCCCCCACCCCCAGAGGTGAGGGAGCTGAGCCAGAGTACTAGCTGCCCACTGCCTTCCCTGAGCTAACCTCCCATCCCAGGAAAGAAGGAGAGAAGAGGAGTTACTGTGGGAGGCAAAGAAGGAAGAGCTTGTGGGGGAGGGGAGTCTATTCTGAAGCATTTTTCACTCATTCAAAAGAAATGGAAAGAAATTAAGCCCTCCCAAAAAAGTTCAGGAATGCCATTCTCCCTCATTCCCTTCACTTCAAGCCCTGGCTTGTTGATATACCTGGTAAGATAGTTGACCAGCCAGTGACTATGTTCCCTTCTTAAGTTCACAAAACAGACCCAAACCATATTTTCCAATTTCCTTTCTGCTCATCTTTTATAGTTGAAAAATGGATTGGAGGAGGATTTGGACTTGTCAGCTTTCCCTGCTCATATATCTCAGTGGGGCTCAAAACAGGAGCCTAAAAAGCAGGAAGAAGTTGTCTGATATCTCTTGGGCCCTTGTGCCGCCATCTTTCTCTGTATGTCTTGCTACAGTTTGTTCCTCTACCCAATGGGAGATCTTTTGAGTTGGATTTCTCCTTGGGTAAGCAGCTGTTCCAAGACTGATTTAAAATGAGTGTTGCTACTTGTGAAAGATACTGGCTAACAGAACTCCAATCCTGAGCAGCTGAGGTGACTGCAAAAAGAGGCGGGATCCCCTGGGCTTGATCTTGCAGATGTGCATCTGTCTAAGTAGAAAATCAACAACATTAAAGTCAGGACCTTTTTCCTTCACCCAAGCAGCTTCTCCATGTGAAAACTCCATTAGCATCTCAACCGGGGAATCATTATCGTGCCTCTGCCAGTCCACTCGAGGACATGGGACTCTGTGACCCATGTGTCTGCTCTGTAGCTTAACTATAGGGCCAGACTAAGTGATACAGTCAAGGCTGGGCAGATTCTTCAGGGCAGGGACTTAGAAGGAAAGTTATTCACCAGCTCTATGACTTGGGAAGAAGTGAACATCGTCAACATCTTTCTGTAGCTCTTTTCATTCACTTCTGAAACTTGCTGTGTGGGTGTATCCACAATGTGGGAAAACTCTTTTCATTGAAAAATCTGAATATTTTGTAAGGCTGTGAAGAATTGCAAACAATCTTTTCTGTCAGACTGTGACAAGGAACAAAGGAACTATTCTCAGAAGAGACTAGCTTGCCATTGTTTTCTGTCATTTGTAGAACCCTAGAGAAATATTCCAAACTTGACAGATTCATATCCTCATCTTCTGTTTCTCATGAACAAAGTCCTGTCACCTGTACAAAAGAACGTGCTTCCCTTTTATGAATACTTGTGAAAGGAATGGATTTTCCCAAAGAAAGGTGTCTTCCCAAAACCCAAATCTAGATTAGGAATGAACAAAACATTTGGAAACCTAAACTCTGTGCCTCAGTTTCTCACTTAAAAGCGAAAAACATTAGCAAAAGAGAAAGGGAAGAAATAAAAATAGTTTTTCCTCTCATTGGAGTTAGTCAGAGTGCTTTCATTTTCCATGGAAGCAACAACTTGGTTTGCAGTCATTATTCCCATTATTGGAGGCACTAATTTCTAGTCCCCAATGTACAGCCTCTTCTTGAATCCCCTTTGGAAATAATGTGACAATCAGTGTAGACTTTTTGTGGTTGGTTGACAGATGTTTCCTTACACACACTCACATGCACGCACATGCACACCTGATACAGACAAAGCAATCTGTCCCATTTTCTCCCATAGGTTCTCCTGATCAAATTCACATAGATTCCATGTGTCAACCAAGACCTGGCTCATCTCTCACCACATCTATGAATCTTTTCCCCTGACTCTTTCAGCTGTCCTCTATCTCCTACTTCTCTGAATCCAATTGCATTTAATAGTGTGTGCTATGTAATTTAGTACTTAATGTCTTGTCTCCTTGGACAGTTGTTTAATATGTTAGTACTTTCTCATCAATCCCCAGTTCCTTCCTCAAAGGCAAGGACCATTTTCTTCTACTTGTGGACATGGGGAATTTTAGACTTGGAAAGGGTCTTAAAAGTCTCTTTCTTTTTTTCATCTAGCATCTATTAAGTGAAGGAACTGAGATCCAGATAGTTTTGCAGAAGAGATTATAAGAGATTTAGAGCTAAAAAGGACCTTACCACTCAGGATGTCTACTCCTCTCATCTTACAGATGAAGAAAAGGTAGACCTTAGCCCATAAAAACTAAGTGATTGGAGCAAGATAAAACAGGAGGCAAATAGCTGAACCAGGACCTGAATCCAGGTGCCTTGATCCCAAATTGAGGCTCTTAACTGATTCTTCCACGGTCATATGGGTGTAGTATAGTGCAGTGGGTTGCCACCTCATATGGGGTGTTGCTTCAGGCAACTTTACTGCAGCCTTGGTTCTGAACACAAAGCATCCTCACTTTGCCTTCAGGCCACACAACCACTGCAGAAAAGCAAAAAGGGGTCCAGAGTGGAAAAAGTTTAAGAAGCCCTGGTATAGAGGGAGAACCAAGAGTTAAAACTAGGAATCCCAAACTCCTATTCAATACCTTTTCTATAACACTCATGTCTGTTAGCCAGTCAATAAACATTTATTAAGGACCTAGTATGTGTTAGGTACACAAGGAAAAGTCGAAGACAATCCCCTGCCCTCAGGGAGCTTACAGTCTAATGAGAAAAGAAGCTGAAGGGGTGGGGGGAATGGGAAGGAGGGTTCTTCCATGGGGTGGGAGAGCATGATGAAGTCCTTCAACTAGGTAAGAAATTATGAGATGGCTGCCTTGGGGCCCCTCTTTAAATAAGGGATCTAGGAGAAGCTCTCTGATATCTACCCTCTTTCCCTCTCCAGTCACAGAGAGGCAGGGACAAAATGGACAGAGTGTACTAAGATGTGGGTGTCAGAGTTCATGTGATTTTGCAGAAAGATAAGTTTCTAGAGCCAGTGATCAAGCCTTAGGAAACAATGAGGTTGCTGCCCTATGTCCCCTCCTTAGCTAAAAGATCTGGGAGGAGCTCTCTGATGTCTAACCTCTTCAATGGGGGAAGGAAGTCCTCAAGGGGCAGGGAGTATTGAGGAAGTGTGCATTTCGTTAGTTTCCATGTTAGTTAACATATTCATTTAATAAGCATTTATTAAGTACTTGTTATGTGCCAAGTTTTGTGTTTATTAATAATGATACAAGGACAAAAATGAAATCGGCTCCTGCCCTTAAGGAGCTTGCATTCTATTGGAGAGAACACATACATAAAAATTCAAATTTTATACACACACAGACGGACATATCTATCCACGTATGTATATACACACACATTTTAAGGTGAGCACTGGGGGGAAAGAGGGGAGGTCACAGTAGGCTTTCATAGGAAGTGGCACTTCAGATGAGGTTTTAAGGAAGAAAAGTTATGTATAATAAGATAGAGCAAAGGAGAAAGAGTTTTCCAGTCATAGGTAACAGACAGCCTGTATATAGAGGAGCTGGAAATTAGGACGTCAGCAGCATGGTTAGTGTGACTGTAATGGCATGTCCATGGAGGAGCCCAGTATTCTAGAAAGATAGGCTGGAGCCAGATTGTGAAGGCTAGGAGAAATCTTTATTTTTTCCTAAATTTAGGCCATAAGGAGTTCTCTGAGCAGCAGAGTGACAGAGTCAGATCTTTGCTTTAGGAATATGTATCAGTCAGGGCAACTACATAGGTCAGTGGATTAAATACCCAGCCTGCAGTCTGGAGGAACTGAGTATAAATCCAGCTTCAGACTTTTACTAACTGTGTGACCCTGGTCAAGTCACTTAATTCTGTTTGCCTCTGTTTCCTCATTTGTAAAATGAAGTGGAGAAAGAAATGGCCAATCACTCCACTATCTTTGCCAAGTAAACCCAAAACAAAGATTTGGACAGGACTGAAAAACAACTCAACAACAAAAGTAGTGGTCCAGGCCAAAGTGATAAAGAGCTGACTTAGTGAGTGCTATGAATGCATGAGGAAAGCTAAGGCAACTGACCCAAAAAGGCATAGTAATTGGTTGAATGTGAGGGGTTGATAGTCAACACACACTTTCTAGTCATTAGCCCCATTTCCCAAATGAGAAGACTGAGGTTTGATGGGAATGTAATGCCTTGTGAGATCTTCAAGCAGATTTTTGGTAGGGAAAGGTTATTTATAGTCCTTGTTTCTTTGCCTCGTGGTTCAGCTTCACTGTGAATTTCAGTGTTAGATTGAAGCAGGGTAGGGGAACTGTGATGAGACACTGGGCCTTCTGCTTGGGCTGTCTGATAGTGTCCAGCTGTCCAGAGTGGTGATTGTGGAGGGGTCGCAGACAGTGTGGACAAGAGTGATAGAGTGAAAAACAAGGCGTTGGGGGAAAGGTGGAGAGGCATGATGCAAGTATGCTGCCCCAAGTATAAAAAGTAAAGGAGGAATTTGAGCTGCAGTTTCACCATCTTCTAGTGGATAAGAAGACAGTGCCTGAGGGTGGTTTCTTGGCTTGACAGAGAAGGTTAAAGAATCCAGCTTGGTCCCACAAGACCCCTCGAACTGCCCTTTTCAGAGCCTAATCATGATGATGCCCCGAGGGATATTTTGGTGGAATAATGAATCTGAGTGGTAGATTTAGAAGGAAAGGGGAAGTCAGAGGACCTATGTTTGAATCCCAGCTCTGCTGCATATTATCTGTGTGGTGTAGGGGAATTAATTTTTCCTCTCTAGGCCTCTGCCATCTTGATGATACCAATGATTGCCCAAATGTTTTCCCCACGAGAGTGTGTGTACATGTCTGTTTGTCTGTGAGTGTCTGTGTGTGTGTGTGTGTTAACAATTTCAAGTTGTTTTCTTCTGGAAATGTGCTGCATGTGCTTATACTAATAGGCACAAAAAGAGACCCAGCAGCATTTCTATGGCACCAGCTTACATCAATAAAACCTAAATAACTCATCAGAATCTCTTCTGCTATCTTGAGGAGATAAGCAGGAGCCATAACTAACCAGGATTCACTTTGTATGTCTCCTGCCTTGGTTCTTCTTAACCTATTCCTAGGCCTGATTTAATTTACCCTTTATTTCAGCGGTGGAGAGCTAGCTTCCCTGAATAGCATGAAAGGACTCTGTGTGTGTGTGTTTAATCCCATGGCAAGCTGAACCAACCTTTTTTGAAGCCCACAGAGGTGGGGAAAACATTTGGGCAATCATTGGTATCATCAAGATGGCAAAGGAAACTTGGGAAATGTGAGAAAATGCCTTGGCACTCAGACTTTGAGTTCTGAAACCTGAGAGCACACATTAGGCATTCAGTAGTTTGGCTTAGTTAGGGTAAATCTCAGTGGAACAAGACATTTCTTCACCTGGAACAAAGGTAGTCAGATGGCAGGTTAGGGGTGAGGGGCTGGACAGCAGTGCCAAAGATAGTCCAGGGAGGTGGTTCTGGTTGTATAGAAGATAATCCAACCAGAAAAGGGGGCTGTCATTTCACCAGGAGAGGGTTGGCCGAGGGGTATTTGCAAAGGTAAGTCAATGCCTTCCCCCAAGACGTCTGTACCTTTTGACAAAGTGTCATTTTCCCTGCATTGGGCTCTGAGTACAAATATTATTAACTTCATTCTACAGATGATGAGACTGAGGCTCAGCAAGGTTAAGTAAGTTCCCAAAGGTTTGTTATTGTTGTTCAGGTGTTCATACTGTCCACGGAGTTTTCTTGGCCTAGATGCTTTAGTGGTTTGCCATTTCTTTCTCTAGGGGATTAAGGCATACAGAGGCTAAATACTTGCCCAGGGCATAGCTAGTAAGTATCTCAGGCTGAATTTGAACTCAGGTCTTCCTGACTCTAAACCCAGGGCTGTATCCATTGTGCCATCTAACTGCCTCTTCCCAAGGGTTGCACCATATCCTTCTCCAATGGATTAAGGCATACATAGGGTGAGTGACTTGCCCAAGGTCACATAGCTAGTAAGTATTAGAGGCAGAATTTGAACCCAGGTCTTTCCGACTCTAAATCCAATCCATTAAACAACACTGACTTTCAAATATCATTCAGATTGATTAAGCTCCATTAGATGTGACTTTTTGACATGTGATACTTTTTGAAATGTGATTCTCTTCAAATAATCAGTCTTTCTTTTAGAGTTTAGTAGGTTAACTTGGTCTTTTATATTTAATATGTTTATATATATGGGGGGTATATACATATATATATGTATGTATGTATGTATGCATGTTTAGGGGTCACTTGCCCCAATATTAGATCTGTGATACTAAAGCACATTGTTGAATATTTTATTAACCATCTGCATACCTTATACTAACTTCCCTGACATACCAATTCTCCTCTCTCTAGAGAAGCAACATCAGTTTGGATTAGACAGCCGAGCGTGAATTTTCCCTTCATATTTCCTGTGAACAAACTCTATCCCAGCAGGCAGACATTCTGCCCCAGTGCATCATGGGGAAGTCCAGGATATAAGCAGGGAGTGAGATGAATTCAAGTGTATTTAAGGTAGTATTAGCAAGTGTTTGATTATAGCAAAAAAATCCTCCACTTTAGTATTGACAGCACTGTTGGGTCAAATTTTGCTAAACATGGAGGTATCAGAGGTAAAACTTAATCTTCCAGATGAAATGTTTGAAGCCCAAAAGTAACAATTCAGGAAGGGCTTTTAATTAAACCAACCTTCTAAACCAATCAGTGAATGATAGTGCCCAGAACACAGTAGGGATTCAATTTGTTTGTTGATCTTACTTGGTTTAAAGGATCATCTTGAAGGCTGATCGTTGAAAGTATCACGTACTGAAGGTTCATAAATTCAAATACTTATTTTGCCAACAGGGAACATGGGGCAGCTTCTTTTTATTTTTCTTATTCATATTTCAGGTTTTTGCTATTCTTTTCTTGAAAAACATAAATGAAAAAGAGTTCTGCATTCACTATATGTTTTTTTAGAATCACACAAATACTACCTTATCCAAAAATGTTTTTGTCTTTTGTTTTTTTTGGCTGTTGGTTACAAAGCATTTCATCTTGAACCTTTGCTGACTCTGCTTTCAGGGTAATATGCCTGCTTCCCTTGTACTTTCCCATCATTTTCAAGATAGTTCTGGTTTTACGGAGGCGGGTATCACAAGGCATAACCTTATTTGGAAGGGCAAAAGTTGCATTAATTACATTCTCAAAATATATTTTCTTGGGTGAAAATAAGCACTAGGATTTCCATGTAGATGTGTGGAGAAAAAAAAGATAGGAAACATTTCTTTAAAAAAACAATTATATGGTTTATAGCATTCCCTCAAAATGTAACTAGAATATGGAACTCACCCTAAAATTAAATAAAATCTGAACTATCTTCATTTTGATGAAGGAGAAAAGATTATAGCAGGGGACCAACTTTATCAGAGTAATAATTCATTTTTTTGTACATTAGGTTCCCTTTTTTCCTTTTAATAACTTCCTTAAGTTATAATCTCAGCTACGGGATTGCTGGGTCAAAGGCTCTCAGTTTTGTAACTCTGATTATATATTTCCAGATTGCTTTCTGGCAATGATTGTCCTCTTCCAGTCACTTAAATTTTGATTGCTCTTATTTTTATATTGTCATAGTCAGCATGTAGGTTGTCCTAATTTTTTTGGCCTCACTTTGCATTGCATCTTGTCTTTTCCTATTGGAGTCTGTTCTTCATATTTGTTATTTTTATCACACGTTATTACATTACACTGATATGTCATAATTTATTCATTCATCCCCCAGTCACCAGATAGTATCCTGTTTTCAGTTTTTCACTATTACAAATAAGGCAGCTAGGAATAGTTTTCCTTTTTTTTTTCTTTCTATTCACTAGTGTCCATGGGTTAGAGTCTCAGCAGTAAAATTTCCAGGTTAAAGGATATGATGAATTTTGTAACTAACTTATTCTACATATTGCCAGGTTGTTCTCTAGGAAGCTGGCACTAATTTATGGTCTCATCAACAATTAATAGAGTGCCTATTTCTCGATATTCCTGTCAACATAGAGCTTTGTCATGTTGAGCTGTTTTTGCCAATCTTTGGTGTGCCCATTAAAGTAGATTTAATTTGTCTTGCTGTGATTATTAGCATGTTTGAACAGTTTTTCAGTTGCTTTTCAAAGGTTTGTGTTTCATTCAAAATTGACCTTTGAATTTTTTTCATTTTTCTTATAATGTATCACATATTTTTAATGTCAGCTTTTTATCATATATATTGAGTACAAACTTTAAAAAATCTTTTTATTTTGCTTTTGAACAGTGTTTTTTGTTCTATAGATTTTATTTTATCAGAAATAATTTCTTCCATTTCAAGATAAAAAATTTTATTTTCTTTGTAATTAAGGAAATTAATTTTGTTTTTATTTCCATTATTAAATAATTCAAAGAATATTTTTTTTTACTTTTTTGTCTATTAATTTGTTCGTTTACTTTGAGTTTACAAGATTCAGTTCCCCAGTTCTTTGAGTTTCGAATTTTCTCCCCCTCCTTCCCCTCCCCTGGCCCCCCATTTTAGCATACAATCAGGTATAGGATCTGCAGATACTTTCACATTAGACATTGGTCAGGTTATAAAGGAGGATTGTATTGGATGGAATGAACAATGGGAAGGAGGAAACCAAACCAAACAAGAAAAAGAAAGAGAGCAGGTAATTTGCTTCAAGCTGCGTTCAAACTCTGTTCTTTCTGGTTCTTTCTCTGAATGTAGACATCTCTCTCCATCATGAGTATTTTGGAATTTATTTATAGCCCTGCATTTCTGAGAAGAGTCCAGTCTATCAAAGTTGGTCGTCACATATACATTGTATCTGTAATTGTGTACAAATTTTTTCCTGGTTCTGCTCTTCTAACTCAGCATCAGTTCATATAAGCCTCTCCAGGTAGATTATGAAGTCCATCTGCTCTTTGTTTCTTATGGCACAATAGTATTCCATTACATTCATATACCATAACTTGTATAGCCATTCCGCAGTTGATGAGCATCCCCTTAATTTCCAATTCTTTACCACCATAAAAAGAACTGCTATAAATATTTTTTGTACATATGGGTCTTCCTCCTGCTTCTGTGATCTCTTTGGGATACAACCCTAGAAGTGGTATTGCTGGGTTCAAAGAATATTTAGAACATTGATTCTTTTGGAATTCATTGTAGTATAGAGTATGACATGGGGATATAAATTTATTTTTTTGTATACTGCTTTCCAATTTTCCATTGATAAAAAAAAATATTCAGAATTAATTCTGTATCACAGTGCTTGCTCACAGTTTATTTCCTGTCATTTTCCCTTCCAATATTTACAGCTATTCTTTTAAAGGAGAAAACACTTAAGATAATCAATTAGCTATGTGACCTTAGACAAGTTAGTTATTTTCTTTGGGCCTCAGTTTCCTTGTCTGTGAAATGAGAAGGTTGAGCTTTGAGGTAGTACCTTCCCATTTACAATCCTGTGATCCAGGAATTCCTAGGAATGAAGAAACATACATTACATGGCTAGTCATTTTCATGGTCAAGGATCTTGAATTACTAATTTATTTTTTTATTTTTTTTTATTTACCTGGCATTGTGATTTTAACCTTTGTCCTTAAGGGATTACAAAGAGCTACCTATTTACCTGCTTCAGGTAAAGCCATATTTTGAAACTGGTCAGGTGGAATAGAAAGAGCATTAATCTTGGATTAAGGCCCTGTTACCATGGAACACATTAGTCTTCCCATATGTAAAATGGGGACAATACCTGATCTACATATCATCTAGGTTTTTTGTTTTTGTTTTGTTTGTTGAGATTCAGTTGAGATAAAGTACAAGTAGCCTTTTGTTTCAGAAGTACAAAGTGCTTCACCAAAAACAACATGCTTGTGCTGATGAGTCTTGGCACCAGACACTGGGTCCTCTAGGCATATGTGAACCTCCCAGGCCCACAAGTATTTCAGCCTTTTTTCAAAAATAATGAGCTTTCCTACCAGGGCACCCACCTCTACCTTACTTTTTAGAAAGACTTTTCAAAGTACTAAGAGTTTGTAATTACACATGCAACCCAGAATTCATTGTTGTTGGCGTGCCCCAGTGTTGTGGATGACTAGGCAGCTCCCTTATAATAAATAAACAAATAAATAAAATAAAATAGCCTCCAAGAGAAAAAATTTCCTTTTCCCCTGTGGTGGATATTTGAAGCAACTAAGGACATGAGTAGATAGATGGAGGGCAGATTCCCAGGACCCAGACCCCATTTTGGCATTTGGCATTTTTGTCCCAAAGTTATATTTTACAGACCTGATAGCAGGATGGAGATTTCCTGCTTGGTGATTTGCTTCTGAGTTATTTTTCATAGTGATGCTATGTCACATTCCTGCCCTAGACTCCAAAATACCCCTCTTCTCTACCCCCTATGCCTCATGGTAGCGTATACATTGTCCATATCGAAGCAGCATCCAAGTCTGGAGCAGTAGGCTGGTGGCCAGGCTTCTCCCTTCCAGAGAGGCATGCGTGCTTTCGAATTAGCACTTCTATTATTTGCCACTGGTAATTTGGACAGGCTCATTACTGTCTGGATTGCTGGGGTTATCTGATCCTGGAGAAGTCTCTCTCCTTTTAAAATGTCCTGCTCTCACTGCTCCCCAGCCTCATTAGGTAGTGTCACAATCTTGATCCCAGACAGCAGGGAGAGCCAAGATGGATAAGGGAAGGAATGTAATATATGGGCCCTGGGGAGCTGGATATGTTGCCCCCTCTCCCGATTAGCCTAGCTTACACATATCTTGTTTTCTCCTTTCCTCTAGCTTCTCTTCCCTTCACTCTGCTTCAAGCCCTCTCCCTGCCATTATGAGCTCCAATTCCCAGGTGATGAGTAACCATAAAAATAAGAAAGAAAATGCTTCTTACCTTAGCTGAGTGACCAAAGGCTGAACCCTCCTCACAGGTGTCTGTCTGAGCTTTGATTTCTCCTTGCCTGTCAAAATGGACAATAACCACTGCCCCAGACTGACTGTCTATTTGAGCCACAGGGAGACCCTGAGCCCAGTGTGTTCTTTTGGTTTGAGTTAAATTCCTTTGGAAACATTATGGTAGTTGGCCTAGATGTCTATTGCCAAGACCCCCAAATAAATACACTAATAGGCAGGTGGGATTATGTCCACTCCTTTCACCCTCTGTCTTTTCCCTTCTGCTGCCAGAAAACTTCCCATCTGAGCTAAGGAATGCCAAAAAGATAGATACTCTAGGAGTCAGAGATGTGTCTGTCCATACTACCCAGAAGGAAACTGAAAGCTTTTGTCAGTGGTTTCCATACCCTAATGTTTGCTCTCCTGTAGACCACGCATCCAGATGATGGATCGAATTTTTCCATTTTATCCTGATATATCACATTTTGGAGTAACAGCCACTACTGATTCATTGCTGCATAAGTTCTCTGGGCCTTGGTTTGCTATGGGAAGAACAAGGATTTATCACCCCATGTGGGTCACAGGACATTTGGAAGAGGGAGCTATTAAAGATGTCTACGGCATGTTACCCATGTCAAAGTTTATAAAAAGGCTTCAAAGTAACCTATTTGAGCCAACTTATTTGGCATGTTTTCAACACTAACAGTGTAACTTAGGCCAGAAGATTCTCACATTTTGTGTGCATGGTTGGTATAGCATTTCTCCTGTGTGGGAATCTCTGTTCTTGGCTTCTTGTCATCCTCACTCCTCTCCCCACCTCACACTAATTAGTTGAGTTACTAAGCAACCTTAGGTAGGTTTCTCTCTTGGCCTCAGTTTGCTCATCTGTTAAGGAAAAAAAAAAGGGAGGGGGGCACGGGGAGTTGGACTGCCTAAAGTCTCTGAGGTCTCTCCCAGCTCTAACATTTAGTAGATTTGGGTTTTTCTCTCCTTCTTTCTCATAACAAAAGAAGGCTCCTCAGAATTACTCCGCTAAGTGTGTTCCAGTCAACCTGGAATATTGGCTCTTTCCATTCTGTAATCACCTCTCTCACCTCTGTCCATGCCTTTGCACAAGTGGATGTTTAGAATATAATCTTTTGTCATCTCTGCTTTACAGAAACCCTAGCTGTCTTCAGAGCACAGGTCAGGTAGTACCTCAGCATGAGGCCTTTAGCCCCTTATTCCCACACACCACTGTTAGTGTTTTCTTCCTCCTAAAATAAGTTTTTTATCACTTTGTACCTACCTGTCTGTGTGTGTGTTATATTCCCACCCCACCCCCCAAATGTAGACTATATGGAGGCTCAGAGAGTATTTTGGTTTTGTCGTTATAACATTGTACTGTGCACATAGTAGATGTTTCATAAATATTTGTTGTTTAATTATAGGATCTTCAATCTAAAATCTAGAAGGTATCTCAGAGGCTATCTAATTCAACTGCCTTCCCCTTCTTTTACTGCTGAGGAAACTGAGACCCAGAGACTTTTAAGTGCCTTGCCACATTGGCCTACTGGCTATTCCAGTAGAATGGCAGCTCCTTAAGGGCATTGACTGTGTTCATTTTTTTGCCTTTGTAGTCCTAGTTTCTAGCACTGTACCTTGCATATAGCAGACATTCTCCTCCTATTTTCAGCCAAACCCTCTAGAAAAAGAAAAAGCTATCTACACTTGGTGCCTTCACTTCCTTTCCTTACACTCTTCTAATCTGGGTTCTGACCTTGCCACCCAACTGAATCTGCTCTTTCCAAAGTCACCAACCATCTTGGTTTCCAGATATAATGACCTCTTCCTTTATTGTGGCCTTGCCCTCTCTGCAATGTTTGATGTCATTGACCAAGTTCTCTTCTTGAGTTCGATTTTCCTTTTGAATATTTACTTCCTCCTCTGTGGCTTTTCTGGGGATTTTTCCCCTGGTCCTTCTCCTACAGTACCTGTTGCCCCTTCTCTTTTGCTAATTCCTCATTCATCTCACTCTGAGCCACATGGCTCTGTCCTGGGCCTTTTTCTCTATTGTTTCTACACTAGGGGTTCTTAACCTTTTTTTGTGTTATAGACCCTTTTGACAGCCTGGGGAAGTATATGTACCTTCTCAGAATTGCGTTTTTAAAAGGAAATAACAATAATAATATAGAGGATTACAGAGAAAATTGAAACAGTTATCAAAATATTTTTTAGGGGCGGCTAGGTGGTACAGTGAATTGAGCACTGACCCTGGCCCTGGAGTCCAGAGGACTGAGTTCAAATCCGGCCTCAGACACTTAACACTTACTAGCCATGTGACCTTGGGCAAGTCACTTAACCCCAATTGCCCTGCCTTCCCCCCTCCAAAAATTAAAACAAAAAAAAACACAAAATATTAAAAAAAAAAAAACAAGTTCAGGGACCCCAGGTTGGGAATCCTACTCTACATTCTCACATGGTGATCTCATCAATTAGCTCCTTTAAATTCAATGACCATCTCTTTGCAGATGACACCCAGGTCTGTATATCCAGCCCAAACATTTCTCCTGAGCGCCAATCCTGCATTGCCAACTGCCTTTTGGACATCCAAACTGGACCTCTCCAAAGCATCTCAAACTTACAGTGTCCAATGCAGAACTCATCTCCTCCCCCAAATCCACCTCTTTCCAAATCTCCCTCTTATTATTATAGACACTACTTTCTTTCCTGTCAACTGTATTTGAAGCCTTGGTGTCATCCTCAGCTCACATATTCACTCCATTATCAAATCTCATCACTGCTATCTCCATAACATCTCTCACATGTATACCCTCCTCTCTATTCACATAGCTCTCATGCTAATTCAGGCGCTCTTCACCTCATCCTGTGTCTATTTGCAGTAGCCTCCCATCTGTTCTCCATGCCTCAACCTCTCCCCACTCCATTCCATCCTGCACACAGCTGCTAAAGAAGTTTTCCTGAGGGACAGGTCTGATCGTGTTATGCCCTCCTTCCCCTCATTCCCAACCCCTCCATACTCAGTGGCTCCCTGTAGCCACTCCTCTGTTTGGCATTTAAAGTGCTTCACCACCTGGACCTTTCCTACATTTGCACCATATTGCTCATGTCTACACCCTCAGTGGTCTGGCCATATTGCACTACTTGATTTTCCACACCAAAGCCACTCATCTCCATGCCTTTAACATTTGCCATCACCCACACCTGGAATGGATACTCTCCATCCACGTCTCAGCGTCTCAGAACCCCTCCTTTTCTTCAGGACACAACTCAAGTACTCCCTTGGATGTGAAGCTCTTCCTGCTTCTTCCTAGCTGCTGGCACCCTCCTTCCTATAACCACCCCAGTATTCATTTTATGACTACATTAGGCATATATGTATGTATACATGTTGTCTCCCTCTTTAGAATGTAAGCTCCTTAGGGTCAGGGACTGTTATTTTTATCTTTGCATCCTTAGCACTTAGCAAAGTACTTTATATATAGTAAATGTTTAATAAATGCTTGTCGACTTGCCTGCTAATTTAAATTAAAATAAAGCTTCCCTGTTGGAAGAGGGGAAGATCCTGCAGCAAAAATGTTTTTTAAGGGGCAGCTGTATGACTCAGTGGGTGGAGTGCCAGGTCTAGAGTTAGGAAAAATGGGGTTCAAATCCAGCTTCAGACACTCGCTGGCTGTGTGACCCTGGACAAGTCACTTTACCTCTGTTTGTGTCCATTTCTCCATCTGCAAATGGAGATAATCACACCTACTTTGCAAGGTTGTTGTGAGGGATCAAATGGAGATATTTGTAAAGCATTTAGCATAGTACCTGGCACATAGTAAATGCTATATAAATGGTAACTGTTGTTATTATTAAATATATGACATGTAAGAAAAGAACTTTACCCAGAAATCCTGAGCCTTGGAGGATGCCCAGAGGGGACCCCAGGGATGAATCCTCCTCTAACTCCTTCTTGGGCACATTTCCTACAGAGGTTTGAGTGTCCAAAACCACAGCGTGAAGGTTGTTCAAAAGTTTTGGAACAGACCCCAGCCTAGAGGTCTTTCTTGTCCTCTAGATGGCCTGTTGGCTTGGCCTCCTTGTGCCCACATTAGCAGGGCTGCAAGCTCAGGGGGTTTATGAAATTTTGATGTAGAAATTAGATTGTTACTTATCTTGTACCTTCTTGCTCATAGTATTGACAGTACCATGGAACTGCTGGAGGCAGATAGCATCTCCGTGATCACTCTGCTCTCTCAGCTCTCCACTACTGACAACATCAGAAGTGTTTTAACAGGGTTTTAATGGGCAGGCTCTGTAGCTCCTTGGAGGGTTGCAAAGAGCTACCGTGAGAACCCCTCTCCTGCTGCTCTGATCTGACATGCCCTCTTTTTCTCAACTAGTCACTCCTGGGCAAGATGGTCACCTTACTGGTGACCATGACTTCATCTTTGGCCTGTGCAGTTCTGGAGATAGAATTCAGAGATAACCTTGTCCATGGGTGGGGAACTGTGGCCTCGAGGCTACACGTGGCCTTCTAGGTCCTTGGGTATGGCCTTTTGAGTCTAAGTTTTACAGAACAAATTCTTTGTTAAGGGTATTTGTTCTGTGAAGTTTGGATTCAGTCAAAGGGCTGCATGTGGGGATGTAGAGGGCCACATGTGGCCTTGAGGCCTCAGGTTCCCTACTCCTGAGCTTGTCTAACCTAGGAGAGAATGTGCCCCATTCCTTGGAACTTGAGAGGGAAGGAGACAGCTGGGAGTAGGATGTTACCTTTCCCGTTTCTTTTTATCCAGAAATGTTATGTCACTGGGCTTTGTGTTTCCATTAGAAAAAGTAGAGTCTGGATAAAAGTTAGATCTTCTGTTGGTGATCCTTAAGCCCAGGGAGCAGAGAAGGAATCTGACATAAACAGTTCCATACTCATAAGAGTTTGTACATATACCTTGCCTTCTGGCTTATCTACCTCTTCTAGTAGTGATGGAGAGTGAAATGAGAATTGAGTAAAAGGTAGAAAGAAAAAAATCAGCCTATATATCTGGGTAATACTTGGCTATGTCTCCACCTCCTGAGTTTTTTTTTTCTACTCACATCCAATTTCTTTAGAAAGTCAAAACACCAGTGAATTAGGGCATCTCCATCTGCTTTGGTCCTGTGATTTCTATTTCAAATGCAGTGAAGCCACTGGCTTCAGTGGTGTTTTTATTAATTCCCAGCCAGCTGTTCAAAAGCCCAAATCCCTAAAATGAAGGCCAGAGAAGGGATTCTTTCCTGGAATACTCTCTATTTTTTTTTAAAGAGGGTTCTTGGGAGGAAGGAGTGAATCCCTTGTTGATTTTATTGATGTCTAAACCCTGGGGGTAACTAGTAGTGGAAGGAAAAGAAGACAGATTGTGTCACTAAGAATGATGGAGATGCCTAGATAAAAAAATTCAGTGTTAACTCCTCTTCTATCGCTCAAAAACCACTGAAATGGGATCATTCTGCTGTGGATTTCTGAAAGAACACTGAAGAGTCCTTCCAGTTTTAGAAAAAGAGACATCCTTTTCACAACTCTGCCTCCTTTGGAATCTGTCTGCATCTCTATCAAGCTTCACAGCTTTCTCCTCATAGCTCTGGTTGCCTCAGAAAAATCTCCTATGAGACACTTAAAGTCATTTCACAACTTTCTGTTCGCCAGCCCAATCGACCATGCTGCGTTATTATCTGCCCGTCAGAGATTTCAGATCCTTAACTTCTTGTCACCAGCAGAAGCATGACTTTAGCTGTTAAAGGATAAAGCTGATAGGCTTGGGAGAGGAAGAACCACTTTACCTTTGGGATTTCTTAACTTTCTAAATTTGATCCTTTTTGCTTCCTTAAGTTTTGAGTCCTTTTCTTTTTGCTGTTCTCAGTATTGCCATTCCTATCCAGAAAACTTTTTCCTGGATAAACTTTGATATTTGTTGCCCTTTGATAGGCATTGATTGAAAAGACACACACATACACACACACACTGTAGACTTACCATGTTTCCCCGATAATAAGACACTGTCTTATTAAATTTTTTGGACAGAAAAACACCAGAGGGCTTATTTTCAGGGGAGGGCTTATTTTAATGAACATTGACAGCAATTTTAATAAACCGGTAAATGTGAACAAAAAAATGTACCTTTATTCAATAATGAATTCAATAAAGAACAGGATGACGCGCTCACTGCTGCAGCTCTGATTGGATGCAGCTCGGAGTGCAGCGTGCGTTTCACTGGGGGGGAGGGGGAATGGGGACGGTGCATACAGAGGGTACCGTAATGTAGCGTGTAGCGCAGGGGATCACCTTCACTACAGTAGCAATCTCAATAGGGCTTATTTTCGGGGGAGGGCTTATTTTAGAGGAATCTTACACAGTAAGGGGAGGGCTTATTTTCGGGATAGGTCTTATTATCGGGGAAACACGGTAGCATCCACTTTCTAGGAGCTTACAGTCAAACACAGACAAGTAATTACCATGGGCACCTATACAGGTTGTGGGTGCACATTGTGCTGGGCATATATTGGCTTTTTGCCAACCTAAAACATTGCATTACATCATAAATGGACAGTGGGTGTATGTCCATCTCACGGAGGCAGATTACTTGTTAGACCTGTGGGTCAAAATTGAAGGCATCTGTGAGGTGGAATTTAATGGAAAATCACTGGAGTAATTCAAGGTTTAGACTAGTTAAAGAGAAGTGAAGCTATCACTTGTTCTAGGGCAGGGTTAGGATAAGGAGCTGGTAAAGAATGATTTTATTTTCTTGTGCTCACAAAATGCCCAGACAAAATGAGGATTATTTTGTTGTTTTGTTTTCCTTTGGGAATTAGGGATGAAGGGGCTAATTAAGAACCTTTCAGAACCTCACGTCATCTGTTCACCAGGATGCATGTGGTCATAATCTAGACATGAAATGGACTTGTTCCCTCTACCTGCCCTCCCTTCTTTACAAATTAGGGCATCGAGGAAAAGAAAGATGAAACCTAGGTTTGGATGCAGTCATCTCTAGGAAACTATATAACTGATACTGCCATAGCAAGGATCTGAACTGAAAGGGCCAGTTGCAAAAATAATCTGTACTCTTACCAAAAGTCTGTGTTGTATGGCAGGCAAGTATAACTAAAAGGAAATAGTGAGAGTCTAGAGATCTGAGTTCCAGTACTATCTTGGCCTCTTTGCCACCCTTTAGGTGCCTGCCTGTCAGGGAGTCAGCTTCCCACTCTGGGCCTCATTTTCTCTCTCTGTAAAATGAAGACATTGGATGAGTAAGCTCCTTTCCCTCCCTGTTACATTCAGTAGTTCTATGTTAATATAAATTGCTTTTTGCCTATTACAATTGCTCTTCAATGATGAATGACCTTATTATACTCAAGGTCAGTAAAAGTATTCTGTGGGTCTCCCTAGGTACCCTATCTCTTCACTGGCTCAGGTCTGACCCCTGCCTGGTCTGGTAGGGTCATATGATTGGTACTTCCTATTTCACTGCTGATTGGTGATCTGAGTCTTGATCTTGTGATTCACTCGCCTAATCATTGGTGATTTACAGTGGCTTTGATCTTTGGTCATTGACTGTTGGAATTGGTCTAGAAGGACCAGATTGCACCAGGCTGGTTCTTATGCATGATGGTGGTTACCTTTGCCTTTTGCTTTGAAGTCCTGTTCTGCTTGGGCTATTGCCTTGGGCAAAGTGATTTGCTGCTCCATTATTCTGGTGATTTCCTCTTCTTTCATGTTGGCCCCTTTCTCTAGACTTGGGCCTTTCATTTTTGTAGTAGACCAAAGGCTGCCCTTTGGGGTTTCCCAGCCTTCTGAGCAGTATTTCTCCACTGGCTGCTTTCCAGATCCAGACTTGGATACTGCTAATTCTAGTAATTTAACTTTCCCCCCAGATTTCTAAACCATCAGAGGTTGCCTTTGCAAAGCTTTCCCTGTCCTCATTTGCCATTCATTTTAACTGATCATTATGATGTGAGTTTCAGTGAAGAATTAGTTTCACTTTTAATCAGTTCATAATTGGATACTTTTTGAAATACAGTAATAATAACTTATTTACCTAAGATACTTATCCATGAGAAAACCTTGATTCAGAAGCACTGACTCATCCATGGCCATACAAGTTAAATGTCATTGCTAGGATTTAATCCAAGGTCTTCTGACTCCACATTCATAACTCTTTCCAGTCTACCATGTGGCCTCATAAAAGAAATGTAGCCTTTAATTGCTTTGAGTCTCAGTTTCCCCTTCTTTAATGTAGAGCTAATAACCTCCATAGTACCTTCCTCCTAGGATTGTTTTGAAGATCCAGTAGATATATGTAGGGCACTTGGCAAACTTTAGAGCTCTAAGGGATCGTTGCAGCTATTATTGTTTTGACTCGCAGTGTTTGGGGTGACACTTTAAAAGAGAAAACCAGAAGATTTCTTAAATATATGGGATTTAAATACATGGAAATTATTTCAATATAAAACTTAAAATTGCTGTTAAGCAATAATTTCTCTCCCTTTCTCTTTAGCAAGACACTAGACTTAAGGAAAGATTTAAATACCCCATCCCTTCCTACCCCCACAACCGACACTTAGACTATATGGGAGAAAAAGAATGACTAGATTTATTTGGAAATCAATAAAATCATCTCAGATTGAGCCTCTTCATTCATGGAGACTTGACACTGAGAACTTCATCCCAGATGAGTGCTAATGTCTGAAGAATACATTAAGCACCAAAGGAGCTTTGGGCAGGATTGAAAGAGGCAGGTGAAGGGGGGAGCTATCTGTCATTCTTAAGGCCCCTCAAGCCTTTAAGGATTCTCTTCTTTGCTTATTGAGGTGAAAAGCAGAGACTGTTCCTGTGTTATCTGTGTATGATTGTCAGTAGTTTGACTTCCAGTATTGTATTGTAAGCTTCAATTCAATAAAAAATTATTTAATGCCTACTGTGTACAAGAAGACAGAAAGTATTGCATTAGTGGATTGAGAACTGACTTTTAATTGTCAGACCTAAATTTTGCTCCTGACCCATCCTCCTGATGTGATTCTGTGCACTTGGTTTAGCTTCTCAGTGGCCCCTGGCAACTCTCTAAGATTCATATATTTCAGAAAATATGTCCATCTGCATTGGTAGTGGGAGTTTCCTCACACCAATAAAATTGCCGATCCAAACCCTATCCTTTGTCCTCTTATCCCTAAAAAAGATAAGGCACTGTGGATACAAACACAAAGAAAAAGGAAAACAGACTCTGCCCTCCAGGAACTTACATTCTCCTGCAAGATACAGTATGTACATAGATAGGTATAGCATCAAGTGATTTACAGAATCAGAGAACTCTTCAAGGAGGAGGGCATACTTGACCTGAGTCTTAGAGGAAGACAAGGGTCCTGAAAAGAAGGAAGGGAGCACCTTCCAGGAAAGGGCCAAGTTCCTACCTTGTGCAAAGGTACCATATCTTAACTTTGTTTTCTAAACCCAAATTTTTGCTTTCAGTGAAAATAATTACCTTTGTCTACAAAATGGAAACAGTACCACTTTATACTGTCTACCTCCCAGAATTTTTGTGAAGTGCTTTATAAACCATAATAAGCTATAGAAATATGAATTCTTATTTTTGTTATTATTTATGATGCAGATTCTCCCTCTTCCTTCAGGAAACCTTTCCAGATCTTTTTAGTTTTAGGTATTTTCTCTCTCTCTCCTAAAATGATAAAGTCAGTTCTGCTATAATGGGGCATATGTGTTCCTAAAAAATCACCATACTATACACAATCTTACAACAAAGACCACAGGACTTATTGGGGGGGAAAGGGATCGGAGTATAATGCTCAAAAAACTTCATCAATGACATATAACAAAAACCCTAATACCACAGTTTTAAACATTTTAAAATGGTTTTTAAAAATACATAAATGCTACAAAGAATAGTTGGAGAATTTGCTGCTTCGTGCTTCTTCTTGGCCTGTGTCCTGGTAGGTAAAGTCAGTGGCTAAGTTGAGAGGGCATTTTCTGTGGTGGACTGCAACTCTGGGACTCATTCAGCTTGGGATTTTGAATAAGTGTGTTGTTGTTGTTGTTTTTGGTTGGTTGTTTCTTTAATATAGTAAAGTTCACAAATGTGAAAGAATAGCAAAACAGCTTGGTGAACTGAGATAGCTGATAGAGTTCGCGGTATGTGTACACGTGTACTTAGTTCAGTTGCAAGCAATTTTCTGTATTCTTGTTGTTTCTTATAGATGAAATCACACAGAAGCAAATACAAAATTCACATTATGCTCAAATTATCCACTAATATATTAATCAGGTTGGAATAAATTAATCTTTTAAAAACAAACATTATAGCAACTAATGGGATTGTATTTCTTGTCCATTTTGATATTGACCACTACCCCAGGAGAATATATGAATATATATATACAAAATAGGGTAAGGGACCCTTTTTCATTTTGTCCTTGAGAAGAATGCTTTGTACATATATGCTTAATAAATACTTGTTGAACAAATGTATTCTAACAGTGGTGAAAGTTCAGGAGTAATTTCTTTTTTCTATTCCACAGTATACACTACCCCCCTAACTTCTTCATCTTCATACCCACATAGATGGATATTTCTCTATTTCCAATAGACATGAAATAATGAACTTCTTGAGCATCTTGAACCCAGCCTTCATCTGCCTCTGGTTGCATGGATACAAGCAGAAACATTAGGCCCTTCCTGAATGTTGAAACTGAAGCATTTGTTAATAATGAACTAAAGAAAGCAGTAGGACTGATGTCCACAGTCATCACATGCTGCAGGTTTTAGAAAGCATCTCATCAGCTACCTCCATAGAAAACCATCCAGATTAGAGTTGGGGTTTACTCAGCCACCAGAGATTTGTCAGCCAATGCAACGGGCAGAAAATGACCCTCCTGGTGGATG
This sequence comes from Petaurus breviceps papuanus, assembly GCF_028583685.1. Classification (NCBI taxonomy): domain Eukaryota; kingdom Metazoa; phylum Chordata; class Mammalia; order Diprotodontia; family Petauridae; genus Petaurus; species Petaurus breviceps. The sequence goes on along the minus strand of NW_027187398.1, from coordinate 2,862,836 downwards.
GAAACGTGCATGCATCACTTTCATTATTTTAATCACTGCCCACCATTGTTTCTAGGTATATTAAATGAAGATATATTTTATATATATTATTTAATAATACTTCTATACTTATAATTATACAATATAATTATGTAGAATAATTTTTATATAGAAATATTTCTACATATATTAAATGAAGTATTTGTCCTACTGCACTTAATACCCATCCATCCACTGTCTTAGTACAGGAGTAGATTCCTTTGGGGATATGCCCATTACTTTTTTTTTCAGAATTTATTTATTTATTTTTAGTTTTCAACATTCATTTCCACAAGATTTTGAGTTCCAAATTTTCTCCACATCTCTCCCCTACCCCCACCCCCAAGATGGCAAGCATACTGCTTACCCCTTCCCTCAGTCTGCCCTCTCTTATATCACCCCTATCCATGACTCTTTGTCACTTGTTGGTATCAATAGTTTAGCCATTTGCCCAGGCATCATGAATTTATCGCCACGAATCCAAGTTCCAACAAAGACAGATGACATGAATTCTCAGTTTGTAAGGATTCCACCAGTATATTTTATTAACTCTGTTGCTGTTGGTTAATTCATGCAATCACAAGGTTTTTCTTCCCACCCCTACCCCCCTTGCAAATGGTCAGCAAATGATTTAGGGGGTGGGGAGGGAAATGAATGGAATTCATCAGTTTCATCATCATCTTAATTTTACAGTTTTAAGTTGTTCTATAAATATGTCTTTATGGATGTTGTTTTACTAGCTTAAAATATCTAATTGAAACCAGTTGCTTAAATCTCTTTGGATCAAGAAGCAGTAATAAGCACAGGGAGTATCTTATCCCTGGCAATCCAGAAATACTTAGTGTCTGTTCTACTTGCTGCATGTGTAATCAGTTTACTTTCAGCTTCTTTCTTCATCTGAAACCTTCAGTCTCTTGGTGTGTGATCTAATACACCAATGACAGGGATGTTTATTCCTGTTCCTGGGTCTGTAAACTAGTACGACCAAATGAAAGGGGAAAAGTTAATTATTAGTGAATGTTAAAAGGATCTATTATCATTGCATCTCGTTTTTGTGTGGAAAATGTGGCTGTTTTTCAGCTACAGAGAATGATTGAACTTTCTGGAAATCAAAGTCCCCTTCTCTTTGGGTCAGGCTCCATGGTTTTTCTGTTCCTTACAACTGAAGGGAGGGGTGTGTGCGGCTAAAGAGCAAACTCAGCAAGCACATTCCTTTCCAGAAAGCACTGAGTGACCCAAGATGTGTGTTACCTGGAATCAAATGTTTCACCTTTTTGGTGGCATTTACAGAACTTGGATAGAATTCAGAAAACTCAAATACCATGCTAGTGCTCATTAGCATCTAGCACAGAGCCTGTCAGGTAGGTGGCTCAGTAGAGCACCATCCCTGGAGTCAAGAAGACTTGAATTCAAATTTGACCTCAGACACTTATAGCTGGGTGACCCTGGATAAGTCACTTAACTTCATTTGCCTCAGTTTCCTCATCTGTAAAATGAGCTGAAAAAAGAAATGGCAAGCCACTCCAGTATCTTTGCCAAGGAAATCCCAAATGTGCTCATGAAGAGTTGGATACACAACAACAGCAACAAAGCCAGCCTAAGAAGTTTCCTAATGTTTGTAAGCATCAGCTCACAGAGGCTTATGATGGAGGGTGATATTTGGATGTGAAAGTTAGGATGGATGGAGCCTTCTTTGGGGTACTGTCTCTAGTATGGTCTGAAATGTTTTTAATCTAAATAAATTTTATCACGAATAATTTCTTCCATTTTTTAAATGGATAAAATGCAGTACAGAGACATCTCATTTAGCTAGAATTGTCAGGGAAGAAGCTGTTGGATCTAAGTCCATTTTCTAGGTACCTGAAGCTTACCTTGGTTAAGCACCAAAACTTTTTTTTTAATCTTAATTGTTCTAAAGCAGATTACAGTTTCCTACTCTTCTGAAATAGAATTTTCTTAAACACTACCACCAGCCTAGTGCCAGCTCTCATTAACTTGTCTCCCTGCTGGTACTCCCCCCTCCTTTAAATCCATCCTTCATGCAGCTTCCAGATTGACCTCTCTATGCCTCAGTTTCCTTATGTGAGAAAGAGGAGGGGGTTAAATGAGGTGATTCCTAAGATCCCTTGCAGCTCTCAATTCCATGTGCATCTGAGCTTCTTACCACAGCAATCAGATTAAGCTTCTTATGCACAGATCTGATCATTTTACTCATCTGCTCAGAACCTTTCAATAGCTCCCAGTTGCCTAAAAGAGCCAATCCACACTCCTTAGCCTGGCATTCCAGCCTCTCCACAGCCTAATATATCTCCCTCCCTTTACAGCTTTATTTCATACTTTCCCTCTCTCTGTATGCACTGTATTTCAGCCAGGATGGCCTGCTTGTCTTCTTTCATGCACAGCCTTCTGCAGAAAATAAGTTAGGGTGGTATGTAGACTAAGAGTAAATGCTTCTGAATATTTGCAGCCTAAAGAGTTTTTCATAGAAAAACATAGTTGTTGAGAGAACCCTTATGTTTATTCTCTTGTCAGGGTTCTAGGTAATTGAGATTATCATATAAATAAGACACTAGTGCTTTTTTAAAAGCTTACCTGGGACTTGAGAGTTTTGTTGATTAGAACCATGGCTTAGCAGATAGGGTATTGAACTTGGAATCTGGAGTAACCAAATTTAAATCTCACCTCAGAAACTTACTGGTTTGTGACCCTAGGCAATTCTCTTAATTATCTGCCTTAGATTTCCTCATCTTCAGAATGGGAGTGGTGGTAAACTCTATGATACCCAATATCCCTTGTAGCTCTAAATATATGACTACACTAGTCAAGTGAATCAGTTAATTTTGCATTGTTCTATGCCTCAAGATTTGATTCCTACCCACTATCTTAAACATGCATTACATGTAGAACTCAGATGGCTTAGGAAATAGATATTCTTGCTACTAGGAAAAAATCCAAAGTATTTATTGAATTGAGAAGTTAATATCTTCTTCATGTTAGATTTAAGGCCACCATCTTTATATGTAGAGGATTGCAGTTATGGAGCATACATCATACTTGGGTACCATTAGCAGGGAGTTGGCCTGGGAATTCCATGCAGTGATTCTCTCTCTCTCTTTCTCCCCCTCTCTCTTTTGAGTTTTGGAGGGGGGAAGGTAGGGCAATTGGGGTTAAGTGACTTACCCAAGGTCATACGGCTAGTTTTTAGTTAAGTGTCTGAGGCTGGATTTGAACTCAGGTCTTCCTGACTCCAGGGCTGGTGCTCTATTCACTGTGCCACCTAGTCACCCCCAGTGATTCTCTTGAAGGACCTGGGAGCTGCCCCTTAATTAATAATAACTCAAATTTATATAGCATTTTAAGGCTTGAAAAGTATTTTCCTCACACTATACCTTTGAGTACACATACCAGTAGTGCAGATGTTATCCCCCTTTCATAGATGGAGAAACTTGTTTTGAGAGGTTAAATGACTTGCTCATACAGCTAGATTGTGAATTTCTACGATGGTATTTGAACTGTCTTTTCTACTCTAAATCTAACTTTCTATCCTGTATGCCATGCAACCTTTTGAAATGAAACAGAGGCCTTACTTGAGGAAGGAAATGGCAAACCATTCCAGTATTTTTGCCGAGGAAAAAATATGGACAGCATTGGTGTGCTGTGGTCCACAGGATCACAGAGTCAGACATGACTGAACAGCAACAACAACAAAGAGGCTTTACCATATCCTTGGCATATAAAAAAGCAATTGTTTGGGGAATTAGCTAGTATCTGGGACAAGGGACCAGTTTTGCCTACTAATCAAGCCTCTGAAGATGGATCTTTTCAGGACTTTCTTACCTTAACTGATGGGGTACTCCAGAGATTACTCCAGAGGTAATGCTGAAGCAGGGGCAGGTGCTTTAATGAATTATACTAAGTTATATAAAGGAATCATCCTGAGCACCTGAGACTTAATTCCAATGTGAGGACTGGATTTCTGTGATATTAACAGTGAAACTTACCCAAACCTTGGCTATAAGTGTCGTGAGCCTACAATCATAACAGACATCATTGGACCAGACAGTGATGGTGTGTCCTGATTTGATAGACGTGCATGGGATTGATTGCTGCCTTAATCTAATGTCATCCCTGCCTAGTGAATTTTGTGACTTTAGAAAAAGCACTAAACTTCTCTGGGTCTCAGTTTCTTTATCTCTAAAATGTGGAGGTCAGATAGATCATCTCTAATGTCTCTTTTCAACTGTAAAAAGTCCATGACTTTATTACTCTAAAAGACAGTATCAATCAACAAGCATTCTTTTAAGTGCCTACTATGTGTCAGGCACTCTTCTAGGTACTAGGGATACAAACACAAAGAATGAAACAAACCCTTCTTATTACAGTTTAATAGGAAAAACATATGCATATGAAATAAACATAACAAGAATAAATACTTAAATACGTACTAGCAGTTAGGGAAGAATATCTTCAGGTAGAAGATGCTGCTTGAGCTGCATCTTGAAGGAAAAGAAGGATTTTGTGAGGTAAAGGGGAGGAGGTAGTGCATTACTGGCATAGGAGATGACCAGAACAAAGACACAAAGTTGAGAGATGGAATCACTGCATAAGAAACAGAGAGAAAGCTAATTTGGCTAGATCCCAGGTTGTGGAAGGAGGAGTATTATCCTGTGAGGATGCAAAGATAGGTTGGAACCAAGCTGTGAAGAACTTTTAAGGCTGAACAGAGGAGTTTATGTTTATATCCAAAAGGAAATTGAGAGCCACTAAAGTTGATTGAGTCAGAGGTGTGACATGATCAGATCTACAATTAAGGAAATTCATTTTGGCAGCAGTATGGAGGATGAAATGGAATAGGAATGCACTGAAGACAAGGAGTCCAGAAGCAAGGATCCTGCTTATCTTAGGTAAAGGTCACTCCTAGGACATTGGATAGCAAAATTCCACTGAATTCCCAACCTACCACCAACTTTATTCTGTGGATTCCAATAGAACTTGGCACTTTAAACTAATGGTGTTCTCTACCTACCCCTTGCCTCTGGTTTCTTGTCCAGACTATTGCTATAGAATGATGCTTATTAATTATGACATTCATAAATGGAACGTAATTATCTTAGAGAGTTGCTTGGGGCATTTAGAGGATAATTCACTATTGTTACAAACCTAGTCAGAAGCAAAAATCGAACCCAGATCTTCATGAGTCCCAGACCTGATCTTCATCTACTACAAGATGTTGCCTCTCACAGGGAACACATTAAAATATGACAACTACACAGAGGAAGTTAAATGTAGGGTCAGCATTCCCCTTAGATTATTAATATATTGAGATCTTGGTATGTGTGACCAAGGCCAGTGTTCAAACCTCCCCTAGATGTGGAGTGTGGACATAATACCTATCTTTGGGGTCAGTGCCTTAGCATGTAATGACTCACTTGGTCCATTAACCTCTTCCCCCCACCCCAAGACTAGAGATCAGGAGTATCCCTAGTTATTTTGCTGTGAAATTTCTCTTTAACCAAAGAAGTTGTTTGAACAGGAAACCATGATTTAAAATATATTTTAGAGGGATTTAGAAGGAATAAAGTAATGTGTCCAATGGGCACAGTATTTTCTCAAGTCATTGAGTACTATAAAAAGGAATAAAAGCCCGATACAGCCTTTTAAATTAAGAGTCCAGTTTTCTCTGTCTGGAGGCAGCATGATAGAGTGGAAGGAGAAACTCAGTGTTTTGGGGGCAGAAGAAAAGTTAAAATCCTTGCTTGCCATTTGCCACCTTTGTGGCCTTGGCACCTCTCTGGTCCTTGGTTTCCTCATCTGCACAGTGAAGGTATTAGATGATTTCTAAGGGCTCTTTCAGCTCTTAATCCTATAATCCTATGATCTCTCTGCTGGTCAGACCTAGTCTAAATCAGGGAACTATATCTTTGCTTTTCTATATCCAGGAGATGCTTCATATTGATAGGTTAGAAATGCTGTTTGTTTTCTCTCTTATCTCATGAGATGTCTTCCTATGTCATTATTATTCTCACTAATAATATCTTCATAGAGGCACAGAATGACAGATCTGGAAGGGGTCTTAGAGGTCATAGTTCAACCTTTTTGCCTGTACTGATCCTTCAAACAATTCCATGTTATAGTTACTATCACTGTTCCCCTTTTACAGAGAAGAAAACTGAGGCTGAGAATGATTCAATGGTTTGCCCTGGTGGCACAGCTAGTAAATAAGTGAGACAGAATTCAAACTCAGGTCTTCTTGACTCCACACCTGGCTCCCTTTCCACTATACCACATAGGCCACAAACAGAGAAGAGCTTTAACTAGGATGGTGCCAGCAGGCTTTGTCCCAAGATTCTGATTCCTGGAGAAGACTTCTTTCTCAAGGTAAAATGGACCTGGTTTGGAAAGGGGGAGGAAAAAGAATTGACCTCTAATCCTATTTTAGAGGAAATAATTTTTAGTTACTGACCTGGCTAAATGCCAGATGCTATGCTAAGATGAATTTGTTTCTTTTCCCATTAGATTTCATCCTGAAATTTCAGGAGGGGAAGAAATCAAAAGGGTGGGAAATTCTGGATAAATCCCATTTTAGTCTTAATCTCCCCCCCTTCCTGTGCTGCTTACTTGGCACTCTGTCTTTGTGATGTCAGAATAATATAAAAGTTATTGAGGTTTTTTGTTTTGTTTTGTTTTCCTTTTTTTCCCCCCACTGTAAGTCTCTTCAATGACCATTATGGCTAGTCTAATCTAGTAATGCATCATAATGCAGGATACAAAACGGTTTCCTGTATCAGTTGGGATTTCTTGGAATGTTCTCATTTGACAGTCTTTCCAGATGGATCTATGTTCTTGCCTTCCCAGGGCCATCTCTGCTCCCTGCGGATTTGTTTTTTACCCTTGACACCCTAAAAAAGTAATTCCCCTCCTCTGATCTGCATCCGGGCCATCTTCCTTCTTGTGGAACAAGTAGAGACTGATTTAGGGGACAGTGTAGTCAATTTAGTTGCCACTTAGCAAGAGGGTTACTGTTTCCATATTTTGGTGTTATCTGGAAAGGCTGTTAAAGGGATGCGGGTAAGGACATTCTTTGTGAATGGGCCTGACGGTTCAGATGTACTGGTTCAGTTTCTCAGGCTTTGGCATCTCCTTATCCCCAGAGGCATGGGAGGAGGAGTCAAGGATCTGACCCTGAACTTTTACAGGTTTCACTGTAAAAACTGAGAGTTTTTGGACATTTTGTAACTAATGGGTTTTGCAGAAGTGATTTTCCCATTGTAAGTGTCCCTCAGCAATATTCTTATTTCAACATTCAGCTCCATCTCCCACTCCCAAAAGAATATTAACATTAATCTCAATTCAATAAACCTTTATAAGTTTCTGCTATTTATTTGTCAGTGCCAAGTGCCAGGAGGATGAAAACAAAATTGAAATGGCATCTGCCCTCAAGAAGCTTCCATTCAACTTTCCTCTTTGAGCTAGTTAAACATTTTTAGAACCCTTCCTTTGGCATTGCAGTGTTCCTCTGACTGAAAGCTAGTACAGAGAGCAGTTTGTTGGCATGGAAAGGGCCCTGACTTGGGACCCAGGAGACCAGGATGCTAGTCCTGGCCCTGGCACTAATTCACTAGGTGGACTTGGGCAAATCATTCAGCCTTGTCTGAGCCTCACTCTATTCTTATGTCTTAGTCACATCTCCAGTAAAATCCATCAACAAGCATGTATGAAGCTCCTTTTTTGTGCTAGGCACTAGAGATATAAAAACAAAAACAAATAGCCCCTTTCTCTCAGGGAGCCTATAATCTGTCTGGAGAGACGACATATGCATGTATGAGTATGTCCAAAACATATACAGAGTAAATCCATTGTAACAGAAGAAGGCAATGACAACTGAAGTGGGGCTGGGGATGGGGAGCAGTCAGGAAAGAGCTCATGTACAAGGTGGTTCTGTGAGCTGATATTTGGAGGAAGCCAAGGCTTCTGCAGAGCAGAGGTGCCTTCTAGGCCTGTACAGAGGCTGGAGATGGGATGTTACAGGTGAGGAACAGCAAGGTGGCCAGTTTAATCAGAGTACAGAACAGAGGAAGGGGAGGAGCAATAAGCTTGAAAACATAGACTGGACATCTGTCGTGAATGTCTTTGAAATGCCAGATAGAAAAGTGCATCACGAAGGCTGTCCCCAGTTTGCGGATGTTACTTTTCATTGTCCTCATCATTGGTGTCAAGGAGAAAACCTCCATTGTTCAGTCCATTTTCCCTGTCCCGGATATCTGTAAACCAGATTTAAAAGATGAATAATTACAGGATCATAGATCTTGAGCTAAAAGGAACCTCATAGGCTGGTCTAGTCTCCTCACTTTCCAAATGAAAATGAGGCCCAGTGTGGTTAACTGACCTGAACAAGGTCACACAGGTAGTATTCCTCCAAGGCTGAATTTGAACTCAGGTCCACTGACGTTAGAGCCAGTACTCTTTTTATTGTAATTACCTCACTTTTTTTTGGTATTTCCCATTGGGCTTTAATAAGAAGTTATTTGCTTGTTCTCTTCTTTCTCCTTCTTCCCCTTTGTTTTCTCTCCTAGATTCTGGGTTCTTTATACTCTTTTAAGTATTTGGGTTTTGGGTATAAAGGCAGCTACTCCTTGTCACCTTCTATGTGATTTTCTAGAATCTCTGGGTTCTTCTCGTCATCCCCTTCTGACTAAGCCTGACTTTAGAGTGCTCTGATTGTCTTATTTCCTTGTGGATTCAATTCCAAACATTTGTATAGGACTGTATCCTCAGCCCTCAAGCAAAGAAAACTGTCTAGAAAAATGCCTCACCTTTCCCACTGTTAACTGTAAAAAAAAAAACAGCCATCTTGGAGGAAAAGAGTTTCCTCTCCCTTCAGTGAACTGCCACCTCCCACCCCAACCTCTCCATGCAGGAGGTGAGCTCAGGTAGGTACCCCGTGTGCCTGTGATTCCACTTCTCCACTCCATCGCCCAACATCCAGTAGCTTCTGCCTATGCTGGTGGGAGCCATGTTTGGCCTTCTCTTTGCACACCCAGATCTTTACTCATTGACTGTAAGAGCTGCAGTCTTCTTCTGGTCCGGATTCCCTCCAGTAAGTGCTCTCCAGCCAGCCCAGCCAAGTCTCTCATTAGTTGTATGAGGGAAGTCATTGGTGAATCACTCCAGGTGGAAGGGCTGGGTTGTTCTTAAACCATGGTCCCCCAATTAAAAGGAAGGAGAAGACTGAGAACTCAGGACTTCAGCAGAGAAGCAAACCACTTGGTTCACTTACATAGCACGCAAGACTGTTTTGACGTGTGGTGCTACAATTATTATATTACATTAAATATTATTAACAAGGGTTTAATTTCATTCCAAACATCTTGTGTCAAAGAGGCACCACTCTGCATAAGTGCAGTGAAATATGAGATTCTTGAGTCTAGTAGATGCCGAGCTGGAGACCCCAGTTATTCCTACTCCCTTTCCCAACAGCCGCAGCCATGAAACTTTCATGACCCTTTCACCTTTAAACTTAGTTTGAACTTGGAAAGAAGACTTGTGAATTGGCAAAGGGGGGTGGTATGGGGTGTGTGGGGAGGAGATGTGGAGGCTGGGGGGAAAAGGACTGATTATATGTTACCGTCACAGTAATACTAGGAAGATAATCCCCCTCTTGTGTATGGGTTTCTGCTACTGCAAGCTAGAGGGTAATAAGCTCACATGACAGGCCCAGAGGCTAATGCTGGCCTGTGCTTTTTTGGTACATATTTAAACAAAGGCTGATTATCCAAACAAGAATTGGGACTGCTGCAGCCGGACCAGTTAAATTATAGTTAGTAAAACTTGGCGCCTTATGAGCCTGGAATGTTACAATTACAGCTGGATCCTCATTTGTCAGGCAGCCTCACTAAACAAGAAAACCAGAGATTTTTATCTCCCCCTACTACCACCCTGGACTCAGCTTAACTCCTTGGATGCAAAGAGAAAAGCACCAGATATCACAGCAGGGACTCAGGAAAGTCTCTACCTTGCTAGAGTCTTCCACAGCTGAGTGTCCTCAGTTGGTCTTATAGAGCACCTTTGAGGGAAGTGGGTAGAGGAGATGGGTTTGATCTGTGATCCCTGGCTTTCACCTGCATGGGGCCGGTGGCTGGTGTTCTGAACCAGACCCTAAGTCCTTTTTTGGATATTGTCACTGAGCAGAAATGGAAGATGTTCACATCCTCCTACTTCCTCTCTCCTTTTTAATGGAGAAAGACAATTCCTTCACCTAGACAGGTTCTATGAGTTAGATTCTCTAGCTTGTGATAGTTGGTTTCCATAAATACCCTCACTTTTGACACCAAAGGGTCTCTGTGACTGCTGGAATGTAGTTCTACTTCCCTAGATTCTTAAATTTCTAATAAGGATACTTTTTCCACTTATAAAATTTTATTGATTAAATTTTTTAACCAAAAAAAAAAAAGCACTGCCATCTTTTCTTCTTATAAAATTGCCTTCTTTGTTACTGGGTTAGGAGTCATCTGGTAATGGACTTGTCGAATTCTGGAGGATCATTCCAGACCAAGAATTAAATGGATGCTGAAAATGGTGATTGAATGGTGATGACAATATTGGTAACTGATAAGTTGCTTTATTCAGATGACCTTGGCACTGAAATAAACACACTGTAGGCTCAGGTTCATTAGCTTTTGTGATCACTATTTAATCTCTGATCTCAACCCCAAATGTAGGATTAACAAGGACTCTCTAAGTGAGACTATTTCCCCAGTTTCTGACATACAGACTTACAGCCTGAAGCAAGCTCCTGTCCTTTGGTAGTGAATTTTACAGGGTTATAGAGCAGACATAGGAGATAGGGTCACTTGTGGATGGTATTGCCTCTTTCAAGAAACTCATTAAATACAATTGGCCTATCTCTCCCCCCCCCCATCTCTCATTTTCCACAGGTCACCTTTACTCTACCCCAACCCAGTGCTGGCCCTGCCAGTGGTTTGTTTTCCTTCCTGTCCTCCCTCTTTATATGCTCTGTTATTGCAATCCAGGTTTGTGGCTACTGGGAGGGGTGATTGGCAGGGTCAGTCAGACATTAAGCTCTAAAATGCATCTTCCAGAGGTGGAGGGTGGAGATTAGATTGGAGGCCTGCTTCCTCTCTCAACTTTTAAGCCAGTTTAGACAATTGCTTCATAACTAAAGGTAGAAACAAAGCTGAAAAGAGCCTGACAAAGATTCCAGTCTAGCAAATAAAACGTTTTGATATCTGGGTACCTGCCAGACTTGTTTTCATTACTAGCTAACATTTCTATCAAAAGGAGTGATTTTTAATTTTAATTCCTCAACTGACTTATATATGTTCAGGTAGGGGTGCTGGGGGTTGGAGATGAGGTTCTTGTAAGCACTTTGATGAGAAGATCAATTTTTGGAAGCTCAAACCAAGCTAGAAAGTATCAACATGATGGTAAACAAACAAACAAACAAACCTGTTTTTGTAAACCTCAAACACTAAATAAGCATAAGTTTATAAGTGGGATTTGAGTTGTAGTCAGAAGGTTTTGTATTTCCTTGACAAGCTAGGAAAGGAGGGATCAGAATCTAGGACAGGGCCGTGAGGCCCTGGTGGGAACGTGAGGAAGCATGTCCAGAATGATCAGGTACTAAAATGGAAGGATAGCTTCAATTCCTTAGAAAAGAGAACACCAACCACATTTCTGTCTCAGCCTCTAGTATGCACCACTGAATACTTGAGAAGAGCAGTGGAAACTTAATTTAAAAAACAACAGCCACGTTGTGCAAATAACCAGTTGTTAACTCACCCATCTTCCTAGGCGGCAGTGTGGAGCAGAGGGAAGCATTCTGAATTGGTTATCAGAAGATCTGGGTTCAGATTTCTGCTCTGTCCTGGAGATGTGATCTTGGCAAAGTCACTGGGCCTCATTTTCCTTCTCCATAAAATGAAGGGATTGGACTAGATGACCTCTGAGGCTCTTTCCAGTTATATTATCTATGATCTGAATTAGTTAAAGAGAGTGCTTTGCAGTTAGTAGTTAATCACTAAGTGCTTAGCACTTCTCCCTTCTCTCTATTAATACCCCAGAGTGGAATGTAAGCTCCTTGAGGGCAGGGGGATATTTCATTTTTTAATTTTACATCCCACCTACTACAGTGTCCCACAAATAGCAGATTCTTAATAAAAGTTTGTTGAATTGCATTGAATTAATCTGCTGCATTTAAGTAGTGATTTGTGGTGAATATGAGGAGAAAAAAACTTCATTTTACTCTGACAGGTGATCTCATTTAAGTGTGTTAATGCCTCCAGAGTAGCCCAGGATAATATGTAGATGTTAAGTTCAAGATAATACTAAAAGTATTAAAATTGGTTTTTTTTTAATTGGAAGGAAATTATGGCTTTTTTTCCTATTTAAAATTAAGAAGTTAAAGATTTTTAATCAAGATAATCTTGCAACTTCTTAAGGTGCAACTTATTTTGAAAGCAAAATTATCCCCACTTGGACAAAGAAAAGTCCTAAGGAAAAATTGTGAGTTAATGTTTACTCTTTTAGTACTATTTTAATCAAATGACTTTACAACTTGACCTTTTGAATGTGAATATTTTTTTTAAAAAAAGAGCACTAAGGTATGTGGGACCGGAATTATTTCTTGGTGAAAGATTAGGACCTTAGGAGTCTTATGTTGGAATCTTGAATATTCTATCAGCAATGGAAATGTTCTGGTGGATATTTTCAACAGCAAACCAGGACAGTTTCATTCTTCTGTTGATCAGATATTTGGGGGTGGTCTCATATGAGATAGTATCAGATTTGAGGGGAGGTAATAGCATCTTGTATCAACTCAGCACTAAAAATCTTTTATTTGAGAAATACAGGGAGGTGAGGATCAAGCCAAAAGGCACTGCTCAGCTCCACCTTGCTGTTACTAACAGCTCCCCTGTTATCCCAGTTAAGACAGAGGGAAAGAATTAGGAACCATACTTGTGATTTCATTGCTACAAGAATCTCCTAGATGAGGAAACTGTCTCTACTCATGCAAGTTGGCACCTTCTCTGAAACTTACACTCTTAGGGAATTGGCTGGAGCACTTAGAGGTTAAATGACTTGTCCAGGGTCACAGAACCAACATGTGGTTAGAAACAAGGCTTGAACAGGGCTTTTTGACTCTGAGGTCAGGCTCTGTTCCCCTGTATTATACTGCCAGAAACAGAGAGTTAAGGCAGCACCGTGTTTTATTATGAGCAACTAGGTGGTATGGTGAATTGAGTGAGTGCCAGACCTGTATCAGGAAGACCTGAGTTCAAATGTGGCCTTGGACACTTACTAGTTATCTGATTCTGGGCAAAGCAAGCCTGTCTCAGTTTCCTTATCTGTAAAATGAGCTGGTACTCCAGTATGTTTGCCAAGAAAAACCCCCAAAAGGGGTCACAAAGAGTTGGATATAACTAAAAAATGTCCGAGAAACTGAAATATTTTATTAACTAGTTAATGGGCCAACAGCTTTATTTTGGACCTCCATGGATATGACCCTCACCCCCCATTACCAGCTCCCCCCCCAAAAAAGGAGGCCTCAATAGAAACAAAATAATCACAGTACTATTTTTTTTGTTATGAAAAAGAAATTGAAAGAGTGACTAGAAAAAGGGTGTCATGAATATAGTGGAATCCGTTGTCTCACTGTAAGAAAAAATGAATATGTAGAATTTAGGGCAACTGTGTATGAGATGATGCAGAATGAGGTAGGGAGAATCAAGAGTTCTATGTACACAATAATTATAGGATAACAACTGAAAAGAACACTAAGAGGAAGCAGAGCTCTATGTAATTGTAGTAACTGATCTTGGTATCCAAGAACAGATGATGAAATATCCTTCTCTGGAGTGAGGTAGGATCACTGGTTGTGAAATATTGTACACACTGGCGTGGACACTCTGCTGCTTTGTTTTGTTTAACTCTTTTTCTGTGACACAAGGAAGAGCTAAATGTTCAAGAGTGGGTGGGTGGCACAGTGAATAGAGCACCAGCCCTGGAGTCAGGAGGACCTGAGTTCAAATCCAGCCTTAGACACTTAACACTAGCCATGACTTGGGCAGTCACTTAACTTCAATTGCCCTGCTTTCCCCCCTCAAAAAAAAAAAAGTTCAAGAGCAATAGAATATTTGGAAGTAATTGTGATGGGAAAACAATGCAATGATATAACTTTTTTAAGGGGGTAGGGGGCATTGACAATACAGATTTGCATTTTCATGAAAGCATGAAAAAATGAGACACTGTTAAAGTATAGCTGTAGCAACAACTTCTAAAATACTTCCAAATGAGGACCAAAATGGAAAGCATTAGACATACATAAATGTATTTCCTTCTTAGAAATTCCCTTTTGAAGGGAGGGAAGAGTATATAGGGAGAAATCTCATTGATTTTAAAACAAAAAAAAATCAACAAAAATCTATTTTAAAAAAAAGAATAAAGCCAAAGGACCAATTTTTTTTCAGGTGATCTTTTCATCCAATAGAAAAACATTCAGGCCAATGTTTTAAAAAATTCAAAATCTGTTCAATTTTACATTTGTTTTCCAATCACACTAAATCTTTATATATTCTGGGATAGTTTTTTTCCTTAGGAGAATGTCATGGGTCCAGCTCCAGAAACCACCTGGCCCTGTGTCATGAATCTGGCCAGTGAAGGGAGAAGTAGGCTTCTCTGTCATTAGCTATGAAGCTCTCTTCCGTTATACTCCCAGAATATAGACTCCCTGGAGGAGCATGAGTCACCTTGCTTTGCCACTTCAGGCTCATCCTAGATTCCTCACTGTCATCCAACATATCAAGTCATATGTCAAATCTGGTTGTTTATATCTCCATGTCTCTTGCATATGTACCTTCCTCACCACTCAGTCATCACCCCTGTTCAGGGCCTTCTGACCTTTCACCTAGATTATTGCTTCCTTTTTTTATCTCCCTACCTCAAGATTCCACCTCCATACTTTCCTAAGTCACAGGTCTGACCATGTCACCTCCCTATTCAATAAACTCCAGTGGCTCCCTATTACTTCTAGGATCAAATAAAAAACACTTCCATTTGTCATTTAAAACTCACAATTGGTCCCATTCCTACTTCAATCTTGTCATACTAGGCAACTGAATATTTGATAAATATAGCATTCTTCCTACCTTTTCACTGACAATCCCCTATGCTTCTCTCCTCACTTCCTATAGAACCCCTAGTTTCCTTTAAGGCTCAGCTAGATAGTGACCTTTTTTTTAGAGGGCAATTGGGGTTAAGTGACTTGCCTAAGGTCACACAGCTAGTTTTTGTGTTAAATGTCTGAGGCTGGATTTGAACTCAGGTCCTCCTGACTCCAGGGCTGGTGCTCTATTCACTGTGCCACCTAGCCTGTCCCCCTTTCTCTTTTTAACCTTTAAACCACAACTGAATTTAACTATTATTTCATTTACAAAAGAAGAGTAAAGTTTATACTATTTACAATAAGGAACACAAAATTTCAAAATACTTATAAATTATCTCACCCATAGAACTGGCCAGTGTTAGACCTTCTAATGCAAACTCATTTTCTCCTGAATATACTTGGGGATTGTAGTTGAAGCTTGCTGACCATGATGAATTCAATAGCCCAGCAAACCATATTCATTTATTGTGGTGTAATGGAATGAATATTGGACTTGTAGTCAGAAGACCTAAACATAAACACAAACATTTAGCAGCTTCTGGACCCCAGTTTCCTTACTTGTTCAGCTGGTGGGGGATTGATTGGACTAGCTCTCTAAGGTCTATTCTTTTAATACTATGATGCTGTAAAGGAAAAGGGTGTCCTAAACCTGAAGTCACTTCCTCCCAGAAGGTTCCCAAATGAACCCTTGACTCTACTCTTCTTCTAGTTTTACTCACCTAATTCATTAGTGGGGTTATACCACTATACTCCCATTCCCCCAGATAGTTGATAAGTGATACAAGTATCTGCACTGTTGTATTCACCTGTGTTCATTTGAATAATTACACTGTTCCAGACCTCTTCCACAAAGGAAGAGTCTTTGTTCTACATACAGGTTATCATAGATAACCAATCTTCTAACATTTCACTGTAAAGTTTATGACAGCCCAATCTTACAGTCAGCTTCTTTTCCCACTCCAGATTGAATGTTGTAGGATGGTACTGAATTATCTTTCTAATGGATGTGAAAGAAAGCACATCCCTGCAAAGGGCCAGACACTCCTAAATTCTAGATCTGATTAAATCACATATGATGACACTCACCAAACCATTGACTTGAAATTTTTATATTTATTTTCCCATTGGCCACAGGTGACGTTTTGTCCCATAATGATGTGAACGTATTCATGCAAAAGCATTTATTTAGTGCTTACTTTGTGCCAAGCACTGCTCTTAACCCAAGGAGTAAAAACACACAAGTGAGACAATTCCTATTGTTCAGAGGTTTATATTCCATTTGAGAGGAGCAAGACATATGGGGAGTGGTAGCCAGGGAAGGAGTTTTGGTCTGGGGAGTTAATGGGAATGATAAGTTGATAGTTGATATGCCATTGCCAGGAGCAATGATATTATTGATTTGATTATTGTACACAAAGCAAGATGGTACACAAAGGGTAGAGGGCTGGATGGAATGAAGAGTTGGATAGATATAGTAGCCTAGGTGAGTTTGCACTTACCAATCAAAACAGCTAAACTCCAGGGGCAGGAGTTCTAAAGATGAATAGATTAATATGTCTAGGACATGATTTCTAAAGGTCTAATCCAGAAGATTCTGTTCCAAGTTGAGAAAAGCAGGGCAAGATGGCCAGGGTAGATGGCTGGATGGAATGGGGATCCCAATCAGAAAGATCAGTGAGTAGTAGATGTTTGCTAGACTTTAAAAGGAACAATTCTATTCTGTTCTGCAGGGACAAGAACTGTTTGCATTTTTCCATTCACCATAATTAGCCTGCTAGTCTCCAGAGTCCCCTAAGATATATCGCCAAGATTTCCCTTTGCAGAATAGGGAAACTCCATTAAGTCATTGCTGGCTCTGGACAAAATTGTGGAGTGGGCTAGCTGTCTTGTGATGCTTTCTTACTCCTTTCAGTCACTCTTCTTTCACTTCATGTTTCCCTTACCAGGGCCTTAAAACAAAAACAAACAAAAATCTCATAACAAATATTTAAAACATAAAGCAATAATCTATCACACTATTATACTTTCTAAGGCAGTGAAAGTTGCTATTAATCACCACTCAAGTGGTATTTGGAAACAACCTAAAAATGGTATCCCTCCCAAAAGTAAATCTCTTTGGGTCTTAGTTTCCTCATTTGTAAACTGACTACACTTTAAATGTTTTATTTTCATGTATTATATAAGTTTACCATCCACCCCACCCCCCAGCTAGAAATAAGCATATTTGGGAAATGACTGCTAGAGACTTTGGGGGAGAAAGTAGTCATCTCCAATTGTCTTTAAATCACAATGCTATATGAATTTTAAGTTGCTAACATACTATATGCTTGTAGGATAAAAATATTGATATTAATGTGAAAAAATATATTTCAATATTATTAATACCCCTAACAAAGTAAAGAAATATAATTATGCAAGAGCAATTTAGATGAAATTAGGAAAGGTTTTTAAAAATTTTTTCTTGTTAAAACTTATGCAACCTACAATGCTAGTGCTCATCATCAGCCTCATTTGACCCATACTGTTTAAAGATAGTTTGGGGTATTTTAAGAGAACAATGTACAGATCCTGCATTAATAGTTTCAGGTCTCAATGTTAATACTTCCAGATGCCATGTAATAAACAGAGATTTTTGGCTGTGTTTAATTTTGTTTGATTTTTAGTGGATATTTTATCACTATAAAACTGCTTATTTGGAGTACATAAAAATCACTTCAAACAATCTGGCATCAATTGAATTTGATTTCTGATTTCAAATTGTGTATCCCAAAATCTGGGTCTCTGAAGGTCTCATGACATTCACAATCTTTAGGTGATGTGTTCTAAGCCACTGCCTTGAGAGAAGAGGAGGTTTGTTGGTTTAACTTCTGGTGCTTCTTTTTCGTTGTTGTCACCAAAACAAAAGTATAAATTAGGCACTTTCTACTGCCTGACACAGATACCATCGGGGCTGTAGTGATATCTCTGTAGAGTTCAAAGCCCTGGTCTTTATAAGATCATAGATTATTAGAGACAGAAATAATTCCACTTATACAGAAGCTGTATAAATCCCGAAAGAGAAAGTAGCCAACATCACATACCTCTTTAGTGGCAGAGTTGAGATTACATTCTAAGTTTCCTGATTCCAAATTCAGTACTCCTTCCATCCCACCCTGCTATCTTCAGTCTTTTGATTCATATGAGGAAGAAATTACCTATTTGTTTGTAATCTAGATCGTGCTTTCATTTCAACCATGCCACCGTGGACTCTTATTTTAAAATGAACCTGACTGTCTTAGACTTTGTTTTGTAGACTGACCTAATTGACAGGTAATCAGAAAGCTCGATTTGTGCCTGAAGTTAGCTATTCATTCCATGGCCCATTTTGTTTAATTTGTTTTCTCATATGGTTTCTGGTGGGAAAAAATGCATTGCTTTGGTACTGAAATTAACTTGATTGAAATGCCTTAGACTTTGTCATTTTCCAGTGGCTCAAGAGGTTATTTCCCAAGTGTTTAATTTTTTAAGTACAGTATATTTTAATTTAACTGCTACTTTCTGACATTCATCATTCCATGAAAAGTGAGCACAGCTGAATATGTGGAACTGGTTTGTCTTTGTGCTCCAAGTCTTCAGTCACTGCAGAATTAGTTAGCTTCTAAAATAATATGCAAATTTGATAAAGATGAGGTTTTTAGTCTGGTGTACTGGCAAATGTTTAACAGTTGGCTTTCTTGGAAAAAATATGACATGTTGTTCAGTTTAATTTTAATTACTAATATTTCCTCCATCACTTTCTCAAGCTAGACAATCAACACAACAATAAATCAAGCCCTGAGTTGTTGCATTTGCTATTTCTGAGGTGTAAATGATCACACTTGGACAGCTAGGGAGCACAATGGATAGAGTTCTGGGCCTGGAGTGAGGAAGACTCATCTTCCTGAGTTCAAATCCAGTCTCAGACACTTACTGCATGACCTTGGGAAAGTCATTTAACCCTGTTTTCCTCAGTTTCCTCACCTGTAAAGTGAGCTGGAGAAGGAAATAGCAAGCCACTCCAGTGTCTTTGCCAAGAAAACCTCAAATGGAGTCATGGAGAGTCAGACACAGCTGAAATGATACTACAACAACAACAACAAATGCTCACACTGAAAATTTAACAGTTGGTTCTACCAAGCTAGTTGGAGCTGACTCCAGAACATCCCTGGACCATCATCTACCTTCTACCATTCAATGATTTGCTAAATATACTTTTCAGATTTTCTCTTCCACATTGCTCTATGATCTTTCTGTCTTGCTGTAGGAAGCACTTAAAAATTAATGAAACTGGGGTGGCTAGGTGGTGCAGTGAATAAAGTGCTGGCCCAGAGTCAGGAGGACCTGGGTTCGGATCTGGCCTCAGACACTTCACACACACACACACACACACACACACACACACACACACACACACAC